>NC_089226.1:57101625-57454593 GCF_963924675.1 Phocoena phocoena | reverse complement strand
GTTTCTTAGATGCCTTATAACTCCAAGTCCAACCTCCTCCAGAGAGCCTTCCGTGACTTATCTTCCTCCAGCTCCCAGGGCTCTTGCTCTCCTCTGGATTAACCAGGCTGACTGCCTATGCTGTCCACTTTAAAGATTAGGAGGGGACTTCCCTGGTGGCGCAATGGTTAAGAATCCGCCTGCCAATGCAGGGGACATGGATTCGAGCCCTGGTCCAGGAGGATCCCACATGCCGCAGAGCAACTAAGCCCTTGCGCCACAACTACTGAGCCTGTGTGCCACAACTACTGAAGCCCACGTGCCTAGAGCCCATGCTCCGCAACAAGAGAAGCCACTACAATGAGAAGCCCGCGAACCGCAATGAAGAGTCACCCCTGCTCGCCACAACTAGAGAAAGCCTGCACGCAGCAATGAAGACCCAATGCAACCAAAAATAAATATAAAATAATAAATGAATTAAAAAAAAATAAAGATTAGGAGAACTGAGGTTCATCATTCATTCCACATTGAATGAAGCTGGCTTCGTGCTGGGTGCCTGAACACAGTGAATTGACAGAGTCCAGTGGGGGTAGCCTATGGAAAAAATTGACCACCAATCATATCCAGTGTGATCCGTACTACTATAGAGTTGAAGGGCTCAGAGGAGGGAACAAAGTAGGTTTGCATGATGGAAGACAACTTTCAGGTGGGTTGTGAATTATAAGCAGATGAGGAGAGCCCTCCAGGGACAAAGGCAGGGACAAAGTGAGGAAAGGGTGGAAAAGTAGATGTGTTAGAGGGGCAGATGGAAGTGTGTTTGGGATGCAGTATAGAGGGAGAGACTGGGAGTCTCAAAAGATGAGGTCGGTAGGGGCCAGAACCAGAAGGGTCTCGAATTCCAGGCCAAGGAATATGAAGCCAGCACGAGGACACTGGAGAATCAGGGGTGGCCTTCAGGCAGGGGGTTAACAGATGCTTGTTTCCGGAAGATCCCACCCACTGCCACGTGGAGAAGGGATTCAAGCGGGAGAGGCTAGAGGCAGGGAGGCCAACCAGGGAGATGGGTGGTGAGGAGAGAAAGAGGGAGAAGGAGCAATGATAATGATGACAGAAGCTGCTTCCCTTTAGTGAGTGCTTACTTGTACCAATGACTGTGCCCTGGTGGTTACATACTTGGTTTCAGTTCTTCTGATCAGTGGTTTTTATTACCTTCGATTTTATTATCCAACTGTCTTCAAGGCCTATGCTTCTTAACTATCAAGAATCAGATAGATCTCCAAGAGGCAGCGTTGTCAGAATTTGATAACTGCATATGGAAGAGTGCGAGATGACGCTAGGCATTCTGGCTTGGGCGATGAGGCAGATGGCAGTGGTTTGGCTGAGCTGCAGAACATGGCGGTGGGCAATGGGCAGTGTAGGTGAGAAGATTTTTGAGGGAGATGATGAGTTTGGTTTTGGACATGTTGCATTAGAAGGACCCATGGGATATCCAAGTGGGGCTGTCCAGCAGGTATTGTAGGGTTTAAGTCTGGAGCTCAAGAGAGAGAGCTGAGTTTCTGACAAAGACTTGGGAGGGCTATGCTTTATGGAGCTAGGGAGAGAGTATAGAGTGAGGACAGAACCTTGGAAGAAACCAGCATGAGACAGAGGCAGAACAAGAAACATCTGCAAAAGATGCTGGGAAAAAAATGGCCAGAGGGAATGAAGCAAAGCCAGGAGAGTATGATATCCCAGAGGCTCTGTAAAGGGCACATGTGGCCAGCAGCAGTAAAAGCTGCTGGTGGGACAGGAAGGATGAGAAGTGAAGAGTGTCCAGGAGATCCAGCAAGGAGGAGGTCAATGGGGACCCCAGGGTGAACAGGTCCAGTGGAACGATGGGAGTGGAAGTTTGGTGGTGTGGACATTTGGGGGGTAAGTAGAGAGAGTGGATAACATTTTCAAGATGTGTGGCTGTGAAGAGATGTGGATGGTTGGAGGGCAATGAGGGATCAGGGAGGATTTTGTTATATTTTTTAATTGGAAATATTTGAGCAGATGTCCCACCATTTGTTGGTAGGAGTTAGCCAGCAGAGAGGGAGAGGAGGAAGGAATGGTCAAAGAGGAGGAGAAGCGGGCTTCCCTGGTGGTGCAGTGGTTGAGAGTCCGCCTGCCGATGCAGGGGACATGGGTTCATCCCCCGGTCTGGGAAGATCCCACATGTCGCAAAGCGGCTGGGCCCATGAGCCATGGCCGCTGAGCCTGCACGTCCGGAGCCTGTGCTCCGCAACGGGAGAGGCCACAACAGTGAGAGGCCCGCGTACCGCAAAAAAAAAATAATAATAATAATAATTTTTAAAAAGAGGAGGAGAAGTGGATCTTCTGAGCCCAGGGTCTGGACTACTAGTAGGAGAGAAGGAGGTTTAAAAGAGAGAGAAAGGCAAGATTGCAGATTTAGTGGTGCAGGGGTAGGGGGGCAAATTTCACTTAAGACAAGAGTGGCGGGAGCATTTCATGAAGAGACTGAGATTGTAGGGGAGTTTTTTCTCCATCGAATGGGTCTGAGAGGCCATATAGCGGATATGTGCTCAGATCCTGGTGCCAGACCAGTTTGGGTTCAAGCCTGGCTGGGAGCTCTCTGAGGCTCTGTTTCTTCTTCTGTAGAATGCAGGTTTGTTTACTGAGTGCAAGCTCTGTGCTAGTGTGGCGCAGGTTAAGAAGAGGTGAAGGGTGCCAGCAGGTGTCAGAAGCGTCTTCTACCCAGGTTACACAACCCTGTCCCTCTCTCCTGGGACCGTGGGGAGGCCCATAACATTCCCAGTCCAGGTCTCACCCACCTGAGAAAGTGGGGAGGTCCAGAAATGTCTCTAGGAGGAGTCCGTGTATCTCAGGAACATTTTTGAGCTCAGAACAGAAGACAGCCTGGCCCTCTAAATTCCACCCGAGTGCAGGCGAGCTGCCTAAGCCGCTCTGCCCTGGAAAGTCGTCAGTGACGCTCTGTCTCTCTCCGTCTCACCCCTGCTGCCCATCACCTTCACTGGTGTCAGACTCCCACAGATGCGAGAGACTGGAAAAGGAAGGTGCCAAGGAGGAAAGGGAAGTTATAAATACGTCCAGGGAGAGACTGGGCTGCCTCCCGGTGTGGGCAGGAGGCTCCTGGAGCTCTGGGGAGGAGAGTCCAGAATCAGGGACCACTACGGGGGCCTCCAGCATGCTCATCACTGTCACCATCCTTCCTGCCACCAGGAGGCAGTGTGGCATCAGCTTTGGGGGCCAAACACACTTGGGTTCAAATCCCAGCTCCTCCATTTGGGCAATGACATCACTTCTCTCTGCCTTTGTCTCCCCTTTGTGAATCGGGGTAATAGTACCAGCAATATTGGCTGGAATGAAGGTTTAGTGAGACACGCCAGGTAAGAGTTCTCTGCAAACTGTGAAGTGCTGTGAAGAAGTTTTTTATACCATCACCACCATAGCCACTGAGAAGTTACCCCCTGGATGTCTTCCCCTCTGAGGTTTTTCATCCTGGAAGTCTGGAAGCAGAGGACCTGGCTGAGGAAAGTTCCCTGGGGGTATTAATAGTCTGTTTAATACTCACTGACGAAGGTCATGTAGAGAACTAGGATATTATCCTGACCACATCCATGTTCTTTCAGGAACCCAGTCAAAGGTGCTATACTCAGAGCTCAACTCTGTATAAAACCTCATGGCTTAGTGACTGATGGACAGATGACTGAGTCCTCAAATTAGTCCTTTGGGACAGTTAAGTGCCAAGGTTAGGGACATGAGCTCTGGGACCAGATAGTCTAGGTTAAAAACTGGTCTGCCTTTTACCTGCTGTGTAACCTTGGGCAAGTCTCCTAACCTCTCTGTGCCACCGTTTTCTCCCCAGGTGCGGGGACTTTTGGTCATGTCTGGTGTACCTGTGCACTGCTGGGCCAGCCTCCTATGGTGAGGGGGCCCATGGTATCAGCCACGTCAGAGCTCAACGTGCACTGCTTTCACAGCCCCCTCAGGTAGGGGACTTGTGTTCAGTGGTCACGTCTGGGGTACATCTGCACTGCTGTCACAGCCTCCTCTGAGGGGGGAACTTATGGTGAGTGGTCAGGTCTTAAATACAAGTGCACTGCTGTCACTGCCTCCTCAGGTGAGGGGACCTGTGGTGACCAGTCACCTCTGAGGTACCCCTGTACTGCTGAGACAGCCTCCTCTGGTGAAGGGGCTTGTGCTACTGGTCACAACTGAGGTACATGTGCACTGCTGTGACAGCCCCCTCAGGTGAGGGGAAGAGTGGTTAGCGGTCACGTCTGAGGTACACATGCACTGCTGTCACAGCCTCGTCAGGTGAGGGGACTTGTGCCCTGTGGTCAGGTCTTAGTTAGACGTGCACTGCTGTCACAGCCTCGTCAGGTGAGGGGGCTGTAGTATCTGTCATGTCAGAGGTACACGTGAAATGCTATGAAAGCTTCCTCAGGTGTGGGGAAGTGCAGTGACGGTTCATGTCTCACCACATGCCTCTGGCCTGTGGAGCTGCGACATCACTGCCTGTGTATCTCAGACCTGGCCACGCACTGCACAGCACTAACCCGTGCAGGGTAGGACATGTAAGGTTATCGTGGGTAGTTGGGAACATTGACTAAGCTGATACAAGCAAAGTACTTTGAACAGTGCTTGGCCTGTAATGAATGTCAGTCATAATTATTGCATTCATTTTATAGTCAAGGACACTGAGGTTTAGAAAAATGAAGTAACTGTCCAGTGTCACGTAGCTTGTCGTTTGCTGAGCTCAGGCCCTAGGGACTCCAAAGGGTGGATTGGTTTGCTTACGCTGAACTGCCTTCTTCCCTTGTGGCTATTTCTAGAAGACAGTTGATATTTCTCACTCAAGAGACAGGAGTCCCCAACCTAAGGACCCTTAGGAGGAGATTCTGTGGCCCTCTAGGCTCCCGGTCTGGGCCCACCTCTGATTCAGACACCACCGTGAAACCCACTTGCTGGAGAGATCCACCCGTGCCCTTGCCAGAGACCAGGCCTGCCCCACATGGGACACCTCAGGCCTGGTCTCTCCCCTCCCCGAGGAAGACACGTCTATGTTCCACTCAGAGAACAGAAAAAAAGAGGGGACAGGCATTTTAATAAGGACAGCACCACTTCAATGGTGAGAGAATTTTACACATGAGTGCCAGGAACAGTTGGAGTGAGTGAATCTAGGAAACATGTGAGCAGAGTGGAGGGAGTGGGTGTGCTTGGGGTGGAACATGAAAAGGAGAGAACCAAGCAAACTGTAAACTGACAATGTTCCAAATAAACAGCCCTGAGGAAAACAGCTTAGCCTGTTCCAGCCCCTCCTGAGAGACTTAGAACAGAGAAAAGTTGGGTATCCCACCCTGGCCCAGACTGGGCCCTACCACCAGTCAGAAACCTCCTTGCCTTTACAGTTGTCACTGGAGCATCTGTGGAGGACCAACCTGGTCAAGAAGCAGCTGCCCGTGCTCAGTCTGCTTCCTGCCTTCTCCATCTCCAGGCTCATAACCCCATCAGGTGAGGAAGTGACTCATCTTCCTAGGTGAAGCATGAAGCGTGCTTCCCCAGCAGCTGTCGTAAACTCTGCCCGAGTCACAGAAATGAATCCTGGGCAGTGAAGGCCCTGGATGTCTACAGATAACCCCTGCAGTCCTGCCACACTTGCTTTCCCCCAGAGAACAAAATGGTAGTAAGGTCTGTTGAGTACCTATTAACTACCTACCAGGCACTGTGCAAAGTACATCCACTCATTAGCCCCATCCTGCAGATGAGAAAACAGAGGCATGAAGAATTAAATAACACATGGGTATGAAGTTTCGGTTTGGGAAGATGAAGAAGTTCTGGAGATGGATGGTGGTGATGGTTCCACAACAATGCAAATGTACTTAATGCCACTGAACCATATACTTAAAATGGTAAATTTCACGTTTTGGCTATTTCACATACACATTTCACGTGTGTATTTCACATACACACCAAAAACCCCTACAAACAAGCAAAGAATGAACACAGCTACCAAGTGGAGAAGACTTGGTAGAAGTCCTGCCCCAAAGGTTTGTTCTTGTACCTTTTCCTCTCACTTGCAAGTGGAGATTCTGATCTGGCAGAAGACAGAGAGGTAGGGGGCACTCCATATCAGGCAGAGAGAGATGGGTTTATCCTGAGGGCGCTGGGGAGTGGGGTGGGAGCAGGGTTTGAAGAAGGGAGGGGCATGGTTAGATTTAAGGGCTGGAAAGTTCCCTCTGGCTCACAGGAAGATGGAGACCAGAGGTGGGGAGGAGGCTGGGACACGGCCCGGACCAGAGCTGCTGGTGGCCAGGACCAGGGCAGTGACAGCAGCATAGGAAGAAGCGGGCCGGTTTGAGAGACGGGTGTGGAGGAGAGGGAGAGAGGGGAGCAGGCGGTGACTGCTCTCACTGGGCTCCTTCTGGCCTGTCCGTTTCAGCCTCCTCTGACAGTCGTCCTTCCGGCCCCTCCTCCTGGACTGGAGTCTTAAAGGAAGAGCCTGGGGCACCGACCTCCTCTCTGGCCCCCGGGGGCAGTGTTACAAAGTCTGCAGAGCGTTGGGGCCCTGGCAGCCAGGGGCAGATGCTTGCCCCCCTTGGTCTCCACTCCCGGCCTCCGTTGCCCCCCTTCCCCCATGTCCTCTCTCCCAGGAGCCAAATCTTTAATAACCGTAATCCCTCATCTCCTGCACTTGACACTTTACAAAAGCAGTGGTACATCCATTAGCTCATGTTCCTTCCCCAAAGACGGGGGTGGGGGGTGGCGGGGGGCAGAATGAGACCTACACCCACCACTTTATAATAAGGAAACTGGGGACCAGGCAGGACATAGGACCTGACCAACGCCAGTGTGTTGGTGGCAGAGGCAGGGTTGGGAGCCACCGGCCAGCCAGTGCCCAGTCTGGACCCTGTGAGAGGGGACAGCCTGTGGCACCCACAGAACAACAGCTGTTAACAACTTGAGTGCCCTCTCACCTCAGAGGGCCTTCCCAGTGATTGAGTCACATGGGGTCGTCAGTGAGGTCAGAATGACCTGGCTTCTGATTTACTTCTGTCGCATCCTCTGCTTCTAGAACTACAAGAGTCATCGCCATTACCATCGCCACCATATTAATAATAGTGGCTCATGTCTGCTCAGCTCTCAGACTTAGTAAGCACTAATCCATCAACTCACCTGAGCCTTAGGACAGCCCTGGGAAGGTATTTCACAGACAAAGGCCCTGAGGATCAGAGACGGCAAGTGACCAGCCTCAGATCACCCAGCTAGGTCTCCAGGGAGTTTACAGTCTCCTGGGAGAGCTACGCACATACAGAGTGAGATGAGTGAGATGATTGTGTTTAGTGCAGCCCTGCCAGGAGGTTTCCCATCATCTCTGAGTCTCAGAGATCTTCTTACCGGGTCAGGATTGAACCATCTGATGCCCACACTCATGCCCTGACTGGGCACAGGGCTGCCACTTTCAGGGAGGAATGTAGAGTTTCCAGCAGACACCTACCTGCCTGCAGACCCATGATTCTCCTCACCTAGTTGGGAAATTTGCTGCGTTCTGATCCAGGAGCCATGGCAACAAAGATAGGAAAGTCCTGAACCCTTGGCAGGAGGGAGTCTGTTTCTCATTCACCAGAGGGAGAAACTGAAGCCCACGGAAAGACTGGGACTTCCCTGCGGTCACGACCCAGCACAGCCTGCCTCTCTCCAGCCTCAGTCTCCCAATCTGCAAAAGGGAGGGGATGAATTAAGTGAGCTCCAGGTTCCTTCCTCCTCTGACCTTCTGAGTACCACGGGTCCATCCTTGCTGTCTTTGGCTCAGACCCCAGCCCCGGCTGTATCCTCCACATGTAGCCCTGGGCAAATCACATGGCCTCTCTGAGTGTCAGAGTCGTCATGGGTGAAGTAAGTATGCACTGCCTTCCTTGGGCAGATCTAATGAGCCATGCGTGAGAGCACGTCGGCACAGCTTGGAGTCTGACCCCCAGGCAGCATCTGGCGGTAGGGATGGCTGAGGCTCTGACCGAGGCCATTACGTGTCTGCTTGGCCGAGGGCCCATTTATAGATATCTGCTCTCTGGCTGCCAGGCCAGAGGGAAGTAGGAGCAATGGCGCTGATGTGGCAGTTTAGAGCCTTTTTCAGGAAGGAGCCTCCGGCCCCCCTTTCCCTTCCCCCACTGCCCTGCCCCCGCATCTTCTGGGCATCCTCACATTAACCCTCAGAACAGTCCTGAGGGTGGGCCATTTGATATCACCATCTCCATTTAACAGGTGAGAAGACTGAGGCCCAGAAAGGAGAAAGGACGTGCTCCAAGTCCCACAGCAAGGTAGTTACAGAGCTGGGACCAGAATTGAGGTCTCGAGCCTGGAGCCCAGGACTCTCCCCTTGTACCCAAATTCCTCTTTTGCCTGGCTTGCAAAAAGGCATTTCCCCACGTGGGATGACTTAAAGAGGTAAAGGCTTGGGTTCTGTGAACGGCTTGGGGTTTCAAAAGCAGCATCAGGCTCGACACAAGACACAGGAGCATGCAAACATCATGGGGCCCTGGAAGCCGCAGAGCTCTGTAAACTGTACCGGGCTTTGCCAACGGTACAGGACTCTAAAAATTAGACATCAAGCTTTGCAAACTGTGGGAATCCGCAGATGGTGCTGCGATCCGCATACATCATGGGGCTCTGTAAAATGCACTGGGCTCAGCAAACAAACATCACGCTGGCAAGTGGCAAAGGTGGGGTGCAAACCAGGTTGGTTGAACCTCAAGTTGGGGCCACCCAGAGTGGAACCTCACTGCAGGATTAACCCAAGAGCTATCTGAAGGCCTGTTAGCTTAACTCCCAGAGGTCCCAGGGATTGGACTTGTGCTCTAATTCCACAGCTGAGTTCAGGAATAGTCTTGGACCTGTGTCAGCCTGGGGAGGCTGAAGTGATACGTGAAGGCTGCACATGCCTGAGGTTATTGTATGTTCTGTGCCCTGTAGGGTGCTGTGCATGCTTTTACTCAAAGATTGGTGAAATGAACATAGCCAGCCAAGCTGGTCCCAGCAGCTTTCCATGTGCAGAACTTCTGCAGCCTCTGGGGCCAAGGATGGGGCAAGTGAGCCTCCAGAAAGTCTAAAGGACCCTTCCCTCTCTCGACCATGCACCTGTAATTTGCAGTCTGGAAGGCTGCACCTCTGCCAATCTCTGTGAGGACTCACAGTACCTGTCTGAAGGATTTAGAGAGAGAGAGAGCCAATTTGGTTTTCTCGAGCAGGATTGGGGTCTGGTTTTCTATCAACACAAGCCAACTGTTGACCTTTCCCTGGGTGGTAGTCCTGCATTCCCACTTCTGGTCTCTCAGAGACTCACTCACACTACGAGTGTCTACCAAGGGCCTACTATGTGTCAGGCCTATCTGCAATTATTTCAGATACTCCCCCTTCCTTCTAGCATCCCATACAGCCACTGGGAGCCAAGTGGGGCTGATGTGTGTCTCTCTGTCATTGTACCCCAAAAGCTGAACTCCAATCCCACATCCCTATATCATGCAAAAACTCTATTGGATCTGGGTCGGGTTCACTTCTGTATGTTGGATTTGGGGGAAACCCAGAGGTTTTCCTCAGAAAATGCAGCCTGGGTAGAGGAAAAAGCCTGGTCCCTAGCATCAGAGGTTCAAGGTGTGATCGCACAACCTACTAGCTAGGTGACTTCTGGGCAGTTACTGAGACTCAGTGCCTCATCTGTAAAATGGGAGAATAAGTACCTGGCCCACAAGGTCATTAGGAGGGCCAAATGGAAAGTGAAAGTGTAGAGCAAGGAGGAAGACCAGGTTCCTTGCCCTCTCACTGCCCTGCTCTGAGTGCCACCTCTACCATTCCCTTCTCTGAGCTCCAGGCCTCAGGCTTGGATTCTTTTTCGCTCACTGAACTTGCACAGGAGCCCTGTAAGTGAGGACTATTGTCCCTTCTTTATAGATGAGGCAGCTGATGCTCAGAGAGGTGCAGGGACTTGCCTAAGGCCACTTGACCGGCGAAGGACAAAGCTGAGATGGGACTCACGTCTGTCTGGCTCCGAGGCCTCCATCCTCAGTCTTCAGTGCAGAAAACTCTGGGAATCTCATACGTCCTCTTCTTCTCTCCACCCTCCCTCCACTGAGATGGCCATACTCTTTGGAGCTGCTACCACGAGTCCCTGCCTTCCTCCAGAGGCGCTGGCCACTGTGATTCCCAATGGATAGAGTCCCTCCTTGCTCTGGATCTGAGGAGCTCAGAGAGGAGATAGGGGATCAGTGAGAGGGGATGAGAGCTTGAGGGGGACAGAGGTTCAGTGAAGGAGGACAGTGGCTCTGTATGGGGCTCCTGGAGGGTGAAAAAAGTTCTGTAACTGGGACGAGAGCTCGGTGTGGGAGGAGGCTCAGAGCAAGAATGGGAATGCAGAGTGGAGACTGGAAAATCAAGACTGAACGACCCCAGGGCTGGGAGGGGCCACCCGTCCACATTCCCTCTGCTCCTCACCTCCCCACTGCTCGCAGGAGAAAATATCCAAGGGAAGTGCCAAGCCAAGAGGCTGTGAAGGAACAGGCTGAGGGGAGGCTAGTCAGCAGCCTCCTCCCATCAGCGGGGCTGGATCTAAACAAACACATCCTCCTCCACGACTCTGGCCCTGGGCTGCCCCAGCCAGAGATCAGAGGAATTCAGAGAAAGAGACGGAGAGAAGGAACTAGTGACTAAGGGAGATAGGCACTTGGAGAGTAGGGTCAAGTTTGAGCAGGGCTTCCTAACCCACTTGGAAGAGGTGGCTGCTGTCCACCGTGGCCCAAAAAGCATCGATCGACCCGGTGCCTGGAGTCCCCACGTTGGCGCATCCCTGCTGTGGTCCCTTGGCTGCTGTCTACAGAAGCCCCAGATAAGTTCTCACTCCCTCTCTCCCACTAAGCTCCAGTCCTGAGATTGAAATAGGGGCTGAAGCTCACTGCACCCCAGAAATCATGGGACCCAGGATAGGTAAGTCTGGGCAAAGTCAGAAAGGGGCATTGGGAGGGAGTCTGGGGCCCACGTTCCCAGGGCGAACGGTGAGGCTGTAGGGGTAACTTGTGCGCACTGGGGTGGGGCAGGGGTTCGCAGTTCCCTACACTGAGCCAGACACATGGCCAGACCTAGTGAGGGTGTGTTGAATGAATGAGTGAATGACCAGAGGGGCAGGAAGGGACACTGTTTACTCAGCTGGAGGCAGGGCACCCAGCTTAACCTCCCTGATGAGACAGAGAAACTGAAAGGGCAATGGGAAGGGAGGCCCCTGGACGTTCTCCAAGCCCTGTTCTCCCTTTGAAGTAGGCAAAGATAGAGACAGACAAAGCAGACAAAAACAGAGATAGAGAGAAGTATAGTCAGACCCAGATCAAGTCCGGGGATACTCAGAGTCAGACAAAGTCTGAGACAGAAGGCCAGAGACAGCAGGAGAAGGCAAAGATCAAGAGGTGTCAGCTGGAGCAATGCAGGGACAGGGGCGACCAGCTCAGAGAGAGGGCTGCGGAAGAGACCAGGAGAAATAAAGAGAAGCAGAGACAGTGAGAGAGAGAGAGAATCAGACAGAGACAGATCAGGTGAGAGACGGGCCTGCAGACAAAGAATCCGAAAGATCAGCACAGAAAAGAAACCGATTCAGAGAAAGACCTGCACAGACCTACGTGCGTTTGTTGGTGGTGGGGCGGGGAGGAAGCGGGAGGGGAGGTGTCTTGAAGCCTTGAGAAGCCAAGTCTGGAGCGTGCCCAAAGCACCATGTGGAGAGGGCGTTGGTTCTGGGAACAGAGCGTCCTGCTGAGCTTCTTGGGCAGGAGGAGGAAGGTGGAAGAAACAAAGGGTCTTCAGATAGGGTGGCCCTCGGGCTGGATGCCCTGCAGCGATCACCTCTGGCCTTCTCCCAGCTGTCTGTGTGCCTCACACCCACTCAGACAAGGCCGGACTTGCTCCGGGGAGTGAGGCATGGGGGCTTCCTGGGCCGAGCAGGCAGATGCGGCTGTGTTGCAGCCACGGCATGGAAGGAAGGGTGGGGGTGGATGCTTCCTCTGCGGCCCTTGCAGGGGAGATGACAGTGAGAGTGAGTTGAATTTGGAGACGGGCCACTGACAAACCAAATTCCCAGTCAGCCTTGGCCTGTTATGGGATCTGAGGGTTGGTGATCCTACGGGAAGAAACTAGTGACTTTGGCTGTACGACACCTGTACCCCAACTGTGATTCTGACCCCTGCAGGGCTCAGCTCTGGAATATTCTCTAGCTGGCCCTCCGCTTCCCACACACACAGCAGGAGGCTGACCTCAGCTTCTGCTCACTGAGCCACCCGAAGCCACCTCTGGCCTCTCTTCCTGAGCCCCAGTCTGAGCTATGGCCAGGCTTCCCCCATGCTCTCTTTCTGGTCTGAGGGATGTGGGGATGCAGCTGGGGCAGGACACAGAGCCTGGAGCCTGGTAAGAAACCCACATACAGCTGGCCTGAGGGAGAAGGGCCAGCAGTCCCAGCCAGGGGCAGATACCAGAGAAAAGAGTCAGTCAGACCTGGCCGTCAGCCAAGTCCCAGCACCAACTCTCCCCCGTGCCTTTAGGCAACAGGTAGAGCTTCCCCGTCTATGGGGGAGGCGCTGAAGAAAATGATCTCCCCAGACCACGCCCATTTTGTGATTCAGGGAAGCTGCTTTCCCACGTCTGCACCTTTGCTCAGCTTTACCTCCACCCGGAAGGCACCTGCCCACATCCCATTCTCGAGAAATTTGTCCTGTTTTCTAACTCCTCCAAACACCGACGCTTCCAGGAAGCCTTCCAGACTGATTCTCCCAGCTGGAAGTAACCTCTCTCCCATATGCTGTTTGATCCTCTCTTTGCAGTTCGTCCTTCCTTGTTCCTGGTATTGTTTCTGTTGTTCTCTCCAGTCCTAGGTTCACATGTGGGCCAACCCAGGGCAGGGAGGTGGGGCAAGGGAAAGAACCAGCTTCAAATTGTAGCTCTGCCTCACTAGCTTTAGGAGAATGCAGTGACATTCTCTCACCCTTTTTAATAAGTGAGGAAACACATGCTCAGAGAGGGCAAGTGACTCGTCCAAGGTCACCCAGCAAGCAAGCTGCAGAGTCGGGGCCAGAACCAGGCCTGCCCCATGCCAAAGCCCTTTCTGTTCTGTGCCATTGCCCTCAGGGCTTTCTCTTCCCTTCACACACCCCACGCTGGTGAGTCTCCACCCACCTTGGGCACTTCTCCACTGGTTCCAGACAAAGCAAGCTTTTCTCTGGGAGCTAGTGACTGGGAAGTGGGCAGGGAATTTATTCCTCCAGGCCGGGCCTGGTCCGATGCGCCAGATCTTAGGCAGCTGGGAACCACATGGCGAGCTTGCCTAGTCTAGGAGTCTCCACGATCGGATGCCAGGTATCCACTGCCCAGTCTGCTTCTATCCCTCTCTGGGACTCACTTTCTCCATCTGTGTAGTAGATGGTAGGGGTCAGCTGAGGTGGTCACTTGGTCCCTTCCAGTGCTGAGAAGCTCAGTTTTCTGCCTCTGGAGAGAGCAATGGAGCAGAGGCCTCTTGTATGGGGCAGGCTTGGCTATCTCCAGGGTGCAAGCCTGGGCCTAGCCACACCCTGGGGGTGGAGAGGAGGTGAACTTGGTTCCTGCTACCCCTCATGGGCTGCAGCCCAGAGCCCTAAGCACTGATGCTTGGAGTGATGGAGAACAATGCCCGCCTCCCCAGACTGGGAGCTCCCTGGGAATGGGGTCTGATTTGATCCATTCCTGAGGCCCCAGAACCTGGCCCAGGTGGGGCAGAGGTGGGGTATTGGGGAAGGCTCAGCGCAGAAGCTCTCCTCCATCCTCCTCATGCCCCCAGCAGCCCCTGCCCCATGACGTTCCTTCCCTCCCTCCAATCTGCTTTGAAAGCCTACTCTTATTGAGGACTGGAGACTCGTGATAAGGAGTGAGATGGGGTACAGTGGGGCCCTCGGGGAGTAAACAGTAAAGCACAGAGAGTGACAAGCTGGGACTCTTGGCTGGAGGAAGCAGTGTGGCCTGGGCCAATGGGCACATGTCTCTGAGCCTCAGGCTCTGTGTTTTAGGCCTAAGGAGGCCGGCCTGGATTCCCTGTGGGCTCAGGGCTCAGGGCTCACCCTCCATCCCCCGGCCCTCATCACTATTTTTAGGGTCATCTCGGGTCTAGATGGGGTAGTCAGGGCTGGAATTGAGAATAGAAAGTCCCAGCACAGTGTCTCTGACCCAGCTTGGAAAACACCAGAAAGCAACAGCTGGAGGCCAGTAACATGCTATTGTCCTCCCAACAGACCACCCAAGGATCCTGCTAGGAGGAATTTCCCAAAGGTGACAGCCAAGCCCAAGGCCCAAGACTGCCCCGCCCCAACTTCCTGTCTTTGATTCTTCCCCTGCGGAAGCCTGTGGGACCACACGGGGAACTGAAGCCCTCAGGGGCCCCACACTGCCTCCACCCCACCCCAGGCTCATGCTGCAGCCCCCCCCCCCCCAACTTCCCCAGACTCCCACACTCCACCCTTCTCTTCTCCCTCACTCTGTTTAACTCAATTCAAGAATCATGTTTTTAAGCCTGGCCTTGAAAGATGAGAAGTGGTTTGCTGGAGAGGCAGGACACTCCAGGCTGAGGGTACAGCATGTACAAAGGCTGAGAGGTGGAAAAGAACAGGATGAGTTTGGGGAATAGCAAGCATCTACTGGGACCAGAGAAGAATGTTCACTAGGGGTGGCCTTGACCTCTTGGAGGCTGTGGCGTCCTACTCACGTGCGCCAGATGGGGTCCTCAACTCACCGTTGTTGAGGGCCACAGTGTACCAGGCAGGGCATTTTCCTTTAATCCTACCAAAGCCGCTGTGTGCCAGAGAAGGCGGCTGAGGCTTAGAGAGGCTAAATAAACTGCCTAAGATCACAGCCACAATGTGGCAAAACAAATATTTGAATTCAAAGTCTTCTGTCCCAAAGGGTTTCAACAGGGACCCGATATGGTCCATCAGGACCCAGGAGAGGACAGCCTCTGCCCGGGGGAGTCCACTGGCTAATCGGGCAGATAAGAGGGGGACATAAGTGATGCAGGAGGGTGACCAGCCTGGCATCCCAGAGAAAGGGCTGAGGGAACTGGACCAGGACGGGCAGGGGAGGTTTATGGAGGGAGAGAGAGCTGGCATGGACTGCAGGAGCTAGGCCAGGGAGCCAGCAGGCTGAGGCAGCCCAGAGCAATCTAGGAGGTAGAAAGGGCTGGAGGCGAGGGTTAGCCACGAGGCTGGTCTCCTACACACACACCTCCAGAGAGAGGTATCTGGACAAATGGATTGCCCAGTGCCTGCGGCTAGGAAGTCATCACACCTCAGGCCGTGGCTGTGTGAATGCTGGAGGTTGGTAGGTTTTCCAGAAACCTCCGGGCTCATTTGTGACCCTGCACCATCCCCTCAACCTTGGCACCTGAACATGGTTCCAGGATGGGTTCCTCCTTTTGCTCTGCTCTCCTCAGTCAGGGCATATGGGGGAGGCTTCTCCCTCGCAAAGGCAAGTTTGCCCTCGTGTGGCTTCTGCTCCCTTCTCTCCACACGTGCCTTCCAGACTGAGAACCAGACTGGCTCTGGCCCATGTCCTCTCATGGGCTGTCCTGGAGCCCACGATCTCCTAAGCATCTTCCCCTGGGAGCCCCCGTGCCAGCCCAAACTCACACGTCCAAGGCTGAGCTCACTATCACCCTACAATCCTGCCTTAAATGGTGGTACACCCAGACCAAAAGCCTTACCTCTCCCCACTCCCCTGCCCCCAGGACTCCTTGGCCTCCTGCACTCCCCATCCACCTGCTTTTCCACCCAGTCCTGTCCTTCCCATCTCCCCACTGTGGTCCATCAGCTCATTACTCTGTATCTCCACTGCCACCACCTGGCCCAGACCCCATCATCGCTCGCTCCCCTGGACCCCACTCCTGCATTCTCCCTGGTCCCAGCCCACAGCCTGACTTCTCCACTCTCTCCCAAGAGGCACGGAGGTCTTCATAGGAGGCCAAATGAGACCTGATCACTGGGCTCAGGACAAAACCCAGCCCTCCAGCCTGGCATTCAGGGGTGGTCATAGCCTGGCCCTTCCAACCACTCCAGCCTCACCTCCCCACCTTGACCCCAGTGCTCCAGTCTTGCTGGACTATTCGTTCCCTGAGCAGTCTTTGCACTTTCATACTTCTGCCCTTTACTTTGATGTTTCCTCCCCTGGGAATCCTTCCAGAACCTTTAAGTGTAGTCTAGGACCTCTTCACTATGTTTCTATAGTCTTGGAACTTCTTGTGTCACACAGTGAGCACATGTTGTGATTCTGTATTAGGTGTTTGCCCTGCCATCACACACACACACACACACACACACACACACACACACACACACAAACACACACACACACCCTGGTAGCTCCCTGAGAGCGGGCACCTGGGCTGCTTGCTTCCAAGACCCCGGCCACCTGTCTTGTGGAGCTGACAGTGTGTGTGGAAACAATCTTCATTCTTACTCCTAGAACAAGCAGAGACAAGCTCCATCCCCACCGTGGTGACCCTGGGCAAGTCATGGCCTTTTCTGGTCTTGCTGCCTCACCCTTCAAAGGGTTAACCCAGCCTTGGCTTCCTGTCCAGCAGACTCCTCAGGCCCAGGGTTGCTGTGGGTCACAGATGGGGAAGCCCACAGGCAGGTGAAAAGGGTCCTGAAGCAGGCCAGGTGGGCCCAAAGAGGCTCTAACAGGGCAAATTGCCACATGAAAGGCAAGCATCTTAGACCAGCTGAGTGTTTCCATATAGGAAGGTGGGCCCAGTGTTGCCAGATCTGCTAATCTTTCAAGAAAAAACAAAAATCGGGAGTTTTGTGTGAAATTTCCTGATTTTTTAAATGCTGGCAACTAACTTAAAGACACTCAGCGAACCAGCATTGTACAAGCCAAATAAAAATGTCTAGGAGTCAGATGTGCCCCCAGGCAGGACTGCTGTCCGCCCCGCACAACTCCAGAGGGTGCCATTCATTTCACGGTGCACAGCTCACGCAGCTACACATGGGGCCTTTGGCCAGGGCCTCCCCGTTGTAACCTCTGCCCTGTATTATCTCTCTGCCAGTTCCTCTGACCACCCTGGCAAAGCGTGTGTGGTGGCAGGGGTAGGGGAGAGTCCTTTCCTTCTCTTGCACAAGGAAATTATCAGGAAAAAAAATAAAGGTAGGGTTTTCCTGGTGGCGCAGCGGTTGAGAGTCCGCCTGCCGATGCAGGGGACGCGGGTTTGTGCCCCGGTCTGGGAAGATCCCACATGCCGCGGAGCGGCTGGGCCCGTGAGCCATGGCCGCTGAGCCTGCGCGTCCGGAGCCTGTGCTCCGCAACGGGAGAGGTCACAACAGTGAGAGGCCCGCGTACCGCAAAAAAAAATAAATGTCTTGGAATGCAGCAGGTGAGGATGGAGAGGGGAGGGAAGACAAGGAGACAGCAGAGGGAGGCTTCCAGAGGGTTCTGTGCCTCTTCAGGGAACAGGAGGAGGTGAGAGAGCACTGCTGGGCTGAGTGTCCCACTGCAGGACAGTAAGTTCTGAGGCCTGGTGGCCAGGCCTGGAGATAGCTCCCTGGTGAGTTTGGGGCAAACACTGACAAAACTGACACTGTGCAGCATCTTGGAGTTAAAGGATGTTATCTGTGTGACCCTCGTGCAGGCTTGAGAGGTAAGGCTCATTATTCCTATTTTGCAGAGGCTCAGAGAGGTCTAATTGCTGTCCCGAGGCCACACTGGGTCTGAGTGACCCTAGATCATGCTCTCTCTGCTGAGGGACAGGCTGGAATGTTCTGGAGAAAAAGTGCCCTTTCCTTGTCCCTCCTTGGTCCAAGCCCTCTTCCTCCATCCTCAGGATATGAGAATTCTCCCAGGCTCTCTCGGCATTTCTCAGCCCGTCCCTCCTCAAAGTTCAAATCTGGGCCTTGGTTATGAGTCCTGAACTTTCATCATACTCAGGTCCCCTGGACTGAGGGCCACATGTCCTTCTCACCATATTTCTCTGTCCAGCCTTGCCCTGACAGTGCTCTCTGAGACCCTCAGAAGAGGGTGTTGACTGACGACCAGCTAAAGAATCAGCTGGTAGAATGGCCGACTGTCCCCATACAACCACCTTTGACAATTAACTGGAGGGAAGCCAGGCCAGAATAAGAAATGGCTACATGGGGATTATTTTTCATAGGTTCTAAGGCCATCATTGGCAGCCACCATCTCATGGTTGCTGTTAGGGGCCCAGGTGTCAGACAGACCTGAGTTCCAGTCCAGGCTTTGCCATTTACCAGCCCCAGGACCTGGATAAGCCCCTTCCCCTCTCTGTGCTTCAGTTTCCTCATCCACATCATGGAGTCACAGCAGCTACCTCAACCGTTTGCTAGGAGGCTGGGTGAGTGTGCCCAGCCCAGCACATAGGGTGGCCCCAGGACAAACTCCTCCATCAGGCCACTTCCTCTAAGGGTAGAAGGTGAGCCAGAGAGCTGGGTCTCCCAACCCCCCGCCTGCCTGGCCCTTCAGGGCTGAACTTTCTCCTGGTTCCCAAGTTCTAGATGTGGCAATGCTCCCTGCTGTCCCAAAGCAAGTATGAAGGCGGGTGGGGGGGTTTGTACCTGACAGGGAAGAAAACAATGTTCACTGAGCACCTGCTATGTACCGTGTCGGTGCTGGTTCCCCACATGTTAGTGACACAACCTGCCAATAAGTGACACAACCTGCCAATAAGACAAAGTCTGTTATTTACCCAGATAAGGGACAATACCACTTCTCAAAGCTTTGACAGTATCTCGGAGTGGGGAGGAAAGGTCAATATTTGTTGAGAATTTGGAAGTTTGTTTTACAGCCAGTTCTTCAGAATGGGGAGAGAGGTGGGTGAGGGAGGGATGACCAGGATTGGGTAAGAATAGTGATACCACAGTCCAGGGTTTTCTGGCAGAAACAGCAAGGTGAGGATCTGGGGGCAGAGATTCGAAGAATCTGAGGTGCACACCCTGTTGATGGTTTCCCTTGAAGAGTCGCTCCGTCTTTTCGGAAGTTCCTGTCATAAAAAATCAAGCCATTTGCTGGGGCTGCTCAGTCTAAGAAGAGTAAAAACTAAAAATGCTAATGAAGACAGTGGAATAGCAAAGTCAAGTTAATGTCATCGGTAAGGTGTGGTTTGGGGCCTCTAGTGTCCAGGCTGAACGTGGCGGGAGGGTCTGGTTCTCGGGGCGCTCTCGGCAGTGGGCAGTAGGGATTGCTGGCCCTGTGTTGAGGATGAGGAAGCAAAGGGGCCGCTGGTCTAAGGGATCAAAACCAGCTGGGGGATTAAAACCTGGGCAACTGCCTCCACAGCTAGGGAGCGTGCACGGCGGGAAGGGGTCCAGGTCCTCAGGTCTTGCGGTTGACTGGGGCTTGGATGGGAAAGAGAGAGTTGATCCAGAGACGGAATGATTGGAGCTGTCGGAGGGAGGCGTTAACGTGGAGGAACCAGGGCTGCGTGGAAGGAAATGGGTTCAGGTGGGTCTGTGGCCTCAGAGGTACTTGAAGATTATCAGGAGAGGGGAGAGCATTGGCCCTCAGGAGGCCTACTGTGTGCCAAGCCTGAGCCAGGCGCCGGAGATGCCTTACCTCCTTGAGTAGATGCTATATCCTCGCCTTACAGAGGAAACAGACTGAGAAAGATAAAGGGGCACATCCAGGCTCGCAGCCCCATATCTGCCTGAGATGTGCTGCTTATAGCTGGGAGGTGGCTGGAGTAGGCAGGCCCCTGAGCCTTTCCAGGAAAGAACGGGCAGGGAAAATCAGCCCCTCCTGTCAGGCTGCTCTCTGAACCTTGCCCCTCATCCCCCAGACTCAGACTCCTGGCCGTGGAGCGGGTATGGCCACAGCCAGGACCCCGTGCCTTGAACACATCTGGAGTCTCTGACTGAACTGAAGGTCTCTGGCTGACAGACGTTCGGGGCAACTTTCTGACTGGCTTTCTGAGCAGCTGCTCTACAGTGAGTGGGCGATTGACAGCCCGAACAGACAAGTCTCCTAAAGGACAGTGGGCTAGTGGACCAGTGACTTACCAGCTGATGGGCATGAGTGCGTGAGCAGCCACATGACCCACCGACAGGCACACAGGCCCCTTGCCTGTCAGCTCTGGAGCCGCAGGCTGCCAGCCCTTGGAACCCCCTGGCATACCTGGGGCCCCCAAAACTGACTACCCAACTAAGAGAGGAAGAGGCTAGAATTTTTTCCTGGGACCTGGTTCCCTGCCTCCCTCCTTATTCCTACAGGCCAGCCCAGCTTAGCCCAGGTTCACTCCCTCAGCTGCCCTCTCTCCTGTCAGGGCTGGCCCTTGAAAAAGCCTTCAGAGGACAGGAAGGGCCTCAGAGACAGCAGGCGAGGTGAGGTGAGGTGGACACACAGCCCTGGATTCAGGACCCTCCTTCCAGGGGGAGTTCTATCCCTTAACAGGGAGTCAGACTGTCTGCTGCCAGCCCCCTATAGAGGCGTCCAGCCCACGGGAAGGGGTCAAAGGGGACTGACAACCGATCTGACCAGCCCTGTTCAGTGACCGACTGGCCACCCAACACACTGACTGGTGGCTGCTCTCAGAACCTGGGCGGAGGGCCCAGGGCCAGGGCTTCCCTCCTCCACCCGGAGGCTCACACTATAGACTGGGCCACAGGAGGGTGGAAGGTCCTGAGCTGGTCCATTGACCTTTGCCCCCTCCCTCATCCATCCCCTGGGTTTCTTTCAGAGCTGGGGATCCAGGTCAGTGACTTCTGACCTTCCAGCCTAGCTCCAGCCTCATCATCTGGTTGGCCTGGCCCCTGGGGGCGGACCCGGCTGCCTTCCAGGTGGCCCGGCTATAGGTCTGGTTGGGCCAAGATAGAGAATAACATTGTGCTTCTTCCCCTCATCGAATCTGTGCGGGGAGCACAGAGTGACATTGAGATGAGCACCTCGGCTCGCGTTCCTGCACCAACCGGAGTCAGCAGAGCTAGTTACCTGTGAGCCTTGGTGTCCTCACCGGAAGCATAGAGATCCTGAGGTCACCAAAGGCACGGAGTCGTGGAGATGCTTCACGAGCATGCAGAATGTGCGTGCAAGCCTTTACATACGTGGACAGCATGTAGCACAGCCTCTGTGCTATAGTAGGTGACTGGTCTCTACTGGTGAGAGGAACTGGGGTTCAGAAATCATCCTGTCGACCTCCTCCGGCTGAGTTTGCTTGGAACCCCCTCACCTTCTCTTCTCCTTCAAAGTGACCTCCACAGAGCCTCGCCCCAACTTCCCTTATCTAGACCAACTCCTTATCTCCTCCCTGTCAGGTGTCACTTTTGTTTCAGCATCTCCTTGTTTCCTCTGAGTGTTCATACCCCACAAAAGGGACTCCTTCCCAGCCACACACACTTCCATGTCCTCAACCAAATTCCTCAAGCTATTTGTTGTTTTTGTTTTTAATTAATTTATTTTTCAAAATTTATTGATTTTTGGCTGTGTTGGTTCTTTGTTGCTGCGCGCGGGCTTTCTCTCGCTGCGGCGAGCAGGGGCTACTCTTTGTTGCGGTGCGCGGGCTTCTCGTTGCAGTGGCTTCTCTAGTTGCACAGCACGGGCTCTAGATGCACGGGCTTCAGTAGTTGTGGCACATGGGCTCAGTAGTTGTGGCTCGCGGGCTGTAGAGCGCAGGCTCAGTAATTGTGGCACACGGGCTTAGTTGCTCCGCGGCGTGTGGGATCTTCCTGGACCAGGGCTCAAACCCGTATCCTCTGCATTAGCAAGCGGATCCTCAACCACTGTGCCACCAAGGAAGTCCCTCCTCAAGCTATTTAAATAGACATTTTCCCAAAGATATGGCCAATAAGCAATGAGAAGATGCTCAACATCATTAGTCATTAGGGAAAATCAAATCAAAACCACATGAGGGTTATTTGTAGTGAGGTGGATGGACCTAGAGTCTGTCATACAGAGTGAAGTTAAGTCAGAAAGAGAAAAACAAGTACCATATGCTAACGCATATATATGGAATCTAAAAAAGAAAAAAAAATGGTACTGATGAACCTAGTTGCAGGGCAGGAATAAAGAGGTAGACATAGAGAATGGACTTGATGACCCAGGGGTGGGTGGGGTGGGAGGGCGAAGCTGGGGTGAAGTGAGAGTAGCATGGACATATATACACTACCAAATGTAAAATAGTTGGCTGGTGTGAAGCAGCAGCATAGCACAGGGAGATCGGCTTGGTGCTTTGTGATGACATAGAGGAGTGAGATAGGGAGGATGGGAGGAGGCTCAAGAGGGAGGGAATACGGGGACAGGTGTATGAATGTGGCTGATTCGCTTTGTTGTGAAACAGAAACTAACTCAGTATTGTGAGGCAATAATACTCCAATAAAAGTCTATTTAAAAAAAACCACACGAGATATCATTTCACACCCATGAGGATGGCTATAATCAAAGAGACAGACAATAATAAGTATTAGCAAGAATGCGGAGAAGTTAGAACCATCATCCATTGCTAGCAGGAGTGTAAAATGGTGTTAGAAAACAGTCTGGCAGTTCCTCAAAAAGTTAAACATAGGGCTTCCCTGGTGGCACAGTGGTTGGGAGTCCGCCTGCCGAAGCGGGGGGCGCGGGTTCGTGCCCTGGTCTGGGAGGATCCCGCGTGCCACGGAGCGGCTGGGCCCGTGGGCCATGGCCGCTGGGCCTGCACATCCGGAGCCTGTTGCTCTGTGGCAGGAGAGGCCACAGCGGTGAGAGGCCCGCGTACCGCAAAAAAAAAAAAAAAAAAAAGTAAACATAGAGTTACCATATGACCTAGGAATTCGACTCCTGGTTATATACCCAAGAGAACTGAGAAAAAAATGAATGAATAAATAAATAAATACACACACACACACACACACACACACACACATACACACACACAAATTTGTATATGAATATTCACCATACCTGAAACAAATGTCCATCAACAGATAAATGGTAAACAAAATGTGATTGATATATAGCCATACCCTGCAATATGATTCAGCCATTAGAAGGAATGGAGCATAGATACATGCTACAACGTGGATGACCTTTGAAACATTATGCTAAGTGAAAGAAGCCAGTCACAAAAAAGACCACATATTGCATGATTCCATTTATATGAATGTATATGAAATGTCCAGAATAGGCAAACCCAGAGAGCCAGAAAATACATCAGTGGTTGTCAGGAAATGGGAGGAGGGAGGAATGGAGAATGACTGCTAATGGGTGCAGGATTTCTTACTGGGGTGATGAAAATATTCTGGAATTAGATAGCGGTGGTAGAGTATGACTTTTTGAATGTACTAAAACCACTAAATTGTATACTCTGAAAGGGTAGGTTTTACGGTGTGTGAATTATATCTCAGTTTTGAAAAATTCCTTAGGCTCCCAGGTATCTTGTGTGAGGAGCACAAAACCCTCACTGGCGGTGGCAGGCCTCCGTAGTCCCCCCCTTAGTTTGCCTTCCATCTCCCTGGAGATGGGGTGAGAGGTCCCACACCCCCTCTCTGTGTCAGAAGTGTCCTCAGGGCAATTTTCAGGCTCCAGCTGAGATTGTTGAATGAGCGGAAACTCCTGCCAGGTTGAGAGGCATCTGAGACAATGGAGTGGCTTCTGCAGGAAGCGGGACCCCAGAAGGGGAGCAAGGCCAAGGAGGCCTGGGCTGCAGGGGGTGCAGGTGGTTTTCATCTAAATGGAGGGGTGAAGTCTCCCAAGACCAGGCTTCCAGGCTCCTCACTGAGATTAAACGTCAAGAGACCCTGAGAGATGCCTCTGAAGGGACTGCAGTGAGTGGGAGACTGACATGGTTACCACGGTTACCATGGGAGAAAACCAGGCACACGTAATGGGGCCAAGAATCCAGGTTCTAACCTAGCTCTACCTTCTGAGTCATCTCCACACATGGGGCCTCAGTTTTTCAAGGGTTAAATGAGAGGGGTTAAATGGGATGACCTCTCAGTGCCCTTTCTGTGCAGACCAGCAACCTGGTTCATGTACGATTTGGGCATTGGGCTGGTTAGTTCTGTGATTATAGCCAGGGTGGTGCCCTGTGGAGGTGTTGGTATCTGTTCCAAACTACCCCCAGGAAAAGCCTTTATGTCCTGACTTTGGACCAAGACTTGACCATGCACTGGACCCCAGACCTCTGATCCTAGACTGAGCCAGACAGACACAGACCCAGACCCAAAGTCAGCCTCCAGGAACACTGGATGTCTCACAGATATAGGCCCCAAGGGGGCTAAGGCTGTGCATTTCTACACCAGGACCACAGCTTAAAGGTTATGTGGCAGCATCAGAAACTTCTCCCTAGAAGGAAGCTTTACGCTGGGAATGGAATGAAGGTGTGAATAGGTGGTCCCAGTGGGATCTGACCAGCATGGGCACATGGAGCACACACACACCCTCTTAGGAAGGGCTCTTTCAGCACCTGGGACGCAGGAAGGCTGATGGTGCCTTGACTCAGATTCTCACCAACCCCTGAAACACCTTGGATTACCCTGTCAGGGCCATTCTCTGGGATTCCATCTCCACTCTCATGCCCTGGCTGTCTGTCCCACAGGGCCAATTGGTGAGGAGCTCCAGGTGCCAGACAAGGACACCAAGGCCATGGTGGGCACAGAAGATACACCTGGAGGCAAAGCCAGGCCAAATCCTCAAGATTTGCGGCCAAGTGTGTTTCACAGCATCAAGGTACCTCTCAGGGCCTGGCAGGAGCAGGGCCATCCAAGCCCAATAGAACAGGCTCTGCCACTTACAGGCTATAAAATGCCAAGCAAGTTGCTGCCTTTCCCTGAGCCTCAGCTTCCTCATCTGTAGAATGGGTAGCTGTGATCTACAGAAGCACTTAGCTTGGTTTCAGGCACATGTTCTCTCCTTCCAGAGAGGCTGCTCTGTGGGCAGTGGGTGACCAGTCTTCTTGGCTCCTGTTTTTCTAGCAGGAAAGAAAAGGACCCCAGGGATCCTGAACCTGTATGAATACTGGGAGTGTTGGCTCCAAGGGCAGCCCTAAACATCCAAGCCTCCACCAGCACCTACAGGGTGCCAGGCCCTGTGCCGGAAGCTGTCCCCACATGGTCTTATTTAGTTCTCATAATAACTTGAGGAGGCAGGGGTGTCTTCCTTGTTGCACAGATGAGGAAACTGAAACTCAGAAGAACAGACACTCTATTTTTTAAGCTCTGGCATAAACACCCTATTTTTAATTCTTTGAAGCAAGCTTTTTCTTCTCTTAGGAATTCTGCCAGTTTTTCAGCAGGAGTACAGGCAGGGAGGGTGTTCGGGTGAGGCTGAGTGAGGTGGGGTGGGTAGCTTGGGGGTTTGCTGTGTGCAGGTGGTCTCCCAGGGGAGCTCCAGGGGAGGACTGGGTGGGGTGGGATCTGGGGAGCTTCCTGGGGAAAGGGGCAGGGTGGTGGAACACGGAGCGGGGTCCAGTCCAGCCTGGGGGACCTCTGGGGATCAGAGGGGCTCCTGTCATCCTTGGCCCCATGAAGACCCTACTCTCAGTCCTGTGGATTTCAGGCCGCCCCCGGGCTCCTGGGGTACCCAGGACAGCTTTCCTAGTTTTTAGGCCTGTGTGAGAATCCATGCATTACTCCAGTATCTCTCTCTTCTTGTTCTGGACTCTTCCTCTCTTCCTCTCTCTCCTCCTGTGTGACTGTCTCCTCTGACTCTGTTTCTCTATCTCATGGGCTCACTTTCCCTCCCTCTCTGCAACCCCATCTCGTCTATCCACCACCCACCCGCCGCGATCTCCCCGGCCCTCCGCGCACCCGCTGCCATCGCCACGGCCGCTCCGACAGTTCTTCGTGCTGTGCCACAGCCTGCTGCAGCTGGCGCAGCTCATGATCTCCGGCTACCTCAAGAGCTCCATCTCCACGGTGGAGAAGCGCTTCGGCCTCTCCAGTCAGACCTCGGGGCTGCTGGCCGCCTTCAACGAGGTACTGGCCCCAGCACAGCCGCAGGGAGGGACAACCCCTCCCTCACTGCCCCAACATAAACCCTTCCCCCCAGTGCCACATGCAATCCCATCTTAGCTCCTTCTTATCCCACCTTTGGGGGTCCCTCTTGGGGGACACGGAGGATTTTAGAGCTAGCCAAGGTCCCCATGTCCCCCCATTCTCCTTTTGGTTCCTTCACCTTTTCAGGCATCCGGCTATTGTCTGCCCCAGGAAGGAATCAGAGGAAGCCAATTCAACAGTAGTGAGAGAGGTTTAAATTAGATCAAAGGCAGAACTTTGGGACCTTGGCGTGGTTGGGGGAGGGGATGATTCCACAGCGTGGAGTTGCCCCAGGATCCACAGGCCTCTGCCTCTGGGATGACAGCCAGACAGCCAGGAGTGGACAATCCGCTTTGGGTGGACTGGGAGATCAGAGTCCAGCTGTGCCCAACCCCTTCCCCAACAGATGTTTTCATCCTCAGAAAAGGTCACGGTCCTGAGAACACTCTCTTTCTCCCTGACCCCCAGTAGATTTCTGTGAAATTCTCTCCCCCTTGGGTGATGTGTCACATTCCTCCCAACCCAAGGCCTGTGGTCTACACCGAGTCCCCAGGTGTTCCTTAGCACTCCATCCTCAGATCTCAGAGGTGGGAAGAGAACGTCATTACCTGGGGTCTTGGGCAAGTCACTCCCTGACTCTAGGCCTGTGTCCCATCTATAAAATGGAGAGTGACTGTCCTTCCCAGGATCAGTCCTCCCACTGACCTTCTGCTGATACTGGCCCCCTCCATCGGCAAGGAGGTAAGGGGTAAGTACCCCACCCGCGGTCACCAACCAGTGAGCCGCAGAGTGGGGTGCACACCCCAGCTTCTGACAGCAGAGCGGCCCTTCCCTGCAAACTCTTACGTCCCCTTCAGCACCCATATACGAGGGTTTTGATTCTAAGGCTCAAAATCCAAACCTTAGTCCTCTGGCTTTAGACTTTGTTTCTCATTCATGACTTCCCAGAAGTTCTAACACGGGGCCCAACCCACATTCTAGAATAAAATTGAACTTCTAGCCCTGTCCACGCTGCTCTAATTTCTCTCCTCTAATGGGACACTAGGGCCCTTCCTAGGAGGACCCAGAATCTGCATTTTTAAGACGGACCCAAATGATTCTTATTCAACCAGCTAGTCCATTCTACAGAAGGGAACACTGAGATTGGCGGTAGTGACAAGGCCGGCCCTCTGGCCCACTTGAATGGGTCCTCTCATCCCTTTGCAGGTGGGGAACACGGCCCTGATCGTGTTTGTGAGCTATTTTGGCAGCCGGGTACATCGGCCCCGCCTGATCGGCTATGGAGCTGTCCTCGTGACCCTGGCGGGCGTGCTCATGGCTGTCCCACACTTCATCTCAGAGCCCTACCACTACGACCACACCAGCCCTGGTAAGAGCAGGAGGGGCTGGGCTGAGGGTATATCTGAGCTGCTGCATTACTGCGCACAGGGCCCCGCCCCAGGCCTCCAGCGGTTAGGATGGGCCCAGCTTCCCAGAACACCTACTAGTCCTCCCCACACCCCCCACTGCCTCCTTCAGCCCGGGCGGGTCCCTCAGGCAGCCCTGGGCAGTGGGGTAGTGGGTAGACCTGGGGCAGAGAGGTGAGGCCCTCTGGGCATCTCTTGGTAAGGGCCTGCTTGTATGTCACCGCTTTTATGTCACCGCTTTTATTTTTGAGGTGAGGGTGGGTTTACAATGCAGCCCACTTTAGGGCCTGGCCTGCGTGGGTCCTCAGGAAATATTTATGGATAATTATAATATATAATAATTTGTATATAATAATAACAGTATCACACACCACTTACTAGGCACCACTCTTCTAAGCCCTTTATGTGTATTGATGCATTTAATCTTCACAAGAAGCCAAGACATTGATGAAAGAAAGAATGAATGAGTGAATGAACAAATAAAACCATGAAAGAATTGGGGACAGGAATAGTGAAGACCCTGTTGAGCCCAGTGAGATTTCGTTGAGAGTCAACTTGACAGATGGATGCCTGTCCCTTGGAGAACGACTCAGGCAGCCTTCCCTGTCCCATCCACCTCTCCACCCATTCACCCATCTACCCATCTACCCATCCGCCCATCCATCCACCAACCCCTCAACAATCCTTCTGGTGGTCCACCCAAGAAACCCTTAGTGCTGCCTATTTTGTGCTGGACCCTCTCAGGGGACTCAGTCCTTGCCTACTGGGAGCTCCCAGTCTGGGAGAGGAAACAAACAATACCTCCCCTTCCCCCACGCATTGTATCAATTGTGTGAGGAAGGAAGAACAGGACCGAAGGAGCCCAGGGAAGGAGCCCACGGCCCAGCCTGCATCATGGAAGGCTTCCCAGGGGAGGAGCGCTGTCAGAAAGCATCCTTCCTCCCTTGTCCTCCCATCAGCTCAGACCCCGGAGCCCCTACTCTGTGCCAGGCCCAGGGGTGGAAAGATGGAGCAGGTACAACCAGCCCCGAGAAGCTACGAGGGAGCGTGGGTTGGTGTGAGCACCGGCAGCTGTGCTGCAGGCCAGAATGTCCAGCACCAGACAGCCAGGGGGAGCCGGTAGAGCCCTGAGTAGGGGAAGGATACTGGAGGCTGGAGTGAGCTGGAGGAGGTGGCAGTTGAGAGAAGGTGGGCCTTTCAGGTGAAGGGAACTGCACAGGCAATGGCTGGGAAGTGGGGAAAGTCCAGGAAGAAAGCAGAGTGGTTATCTAGGCCTGAGTGGAGAACTGTCAAGAGGCCTGACTAGGATGCTGAAAAATTACACTTCCTCACATTCCTCCGTCCAGAATCTTCACTTTAACAGGGATTTTCCTGTGCAGGGTCACACACATTCTTCATCCTCACTGCCATACAACACCCTTCTGCTCCGCATGAAACCCCAAGCAAACCTCTTCTCCTGCCTGAGCCTCAGTCTCCACATCTGTACAATGGGTGGACTGGACTCGGTGACCACCAAACACCCACGCTGCTCTGACATACAAGGCTGTTTCATTCACTCGTTCCTCCTCATTAATGAATTACTTATCATTAGTATTTATGTGCCAGGCCCTCTGCTAGGTACTGGGGACCCAGGGGTGGAAAAAAAAAGATCTTATTAAAGATCCCCATAGTAATCCTCATATCTAATGTCTAGTAGGCACTGTGCACAGGCACCAATCACCACTCCTAACGCTTACAACCCTTTGAGCAGGTGTTATCATTATCCTATTTTATAAGTGAGGAAACTGAGGCTCAGAGAAGGAGGTACTTCCCCAAGGCCCACAGCTAGTAGACGTGCTCTGGTAGCCTGGCCCTAGAGCTTCTGCTCTGAACTACTGAATTATTCTGCTTCAGAATTCCATATTTGTGTAGAGCTTCCATCCTAGGGGGCTTGTTCAACAGATGACGGACGAAGCCGAGCCCAGAGGGGCTGAGGGCCTCTCTGCCAAAGTCTCACCGTCTTCAACCCAGGCAGTCTTGGTTGAGGGTCCAGGTCCTTGACCTTGGTTCACATGGCTTTTTCCAGCCCTAAAGAGTGGCTCTCTGGGCTGGGTGGACATGGCTCAGAGTTCCCAGAAAGGGCTGGGCCAGCCGCAGAGAGAAGGCCACTTCTACACCCGCATTCGGGATAATAATAGTATGAGGGTCTTCTTAAGTTTGCTCAGCAAATATTGGTGAGCTACAGGAAACAAACGTCTGGTACTAATTTAAGAAATTTCCCTTTATTGCACTCTGCATCTGTGTCCCGAGCTGACACCGAGCCTCCCTATAATGAAGGTCAAGGGCACTAGAGCCCTCCACAGCCCAGGCCCAGTGTCCCCTCTCTTGCCTGGCCCTGCCTTCAGCCCTGGCCTCAAACTTTACACTCTGTGAGCCAGCCATGCTGAACTTCTCAAGCTCTTGGTTTTGCATGTGCTGTGACCTCTTTCTGGAACACCCTCCCCCACCTTCCCTTTCTGGAAAATCTTTTTTGTTCTTCTCCACCCAGTTCAAACTCCACCTCCTTCGACCGCCCCACCCCTTCCACCTAAGAGTCACTGTTGCCATGGCACTTCCACATACCTCTGCTCAGAGAGGTGGCATACTGTGGTTTAAGAGCATGGACTCAAAGCTGGACTGCCTGGGTTCCAATCCTGGCTCTAACCCTTGCTAGTTGCTGTCTGAGCGTCAGTTTTCTCATCTGTAAAATGGGAGTAATGAGAGCATCCCTTCCCTGGGTTTGTTGTAGGGGTCAGATGATTTATATACAGGGCATTTAGAACAGTACTTTGCATCAGTAAGTGCTATATAAGTCTTAGGTATTGTCCTAATATTTTTTATCATCTCTCAGCAGACATGCCACAGGACTTTGAGGCCTCCCTGTGCGTGCCCACCACTGAGGCCCCAACCTCAGCCCCAGCCCCATCCAACAGCAGCTGCTCAGGTTACACAGAAGTCCAGCATCTGGCCGTGGTGGGGATAATGTTCACGGCCCAGACTCTGCTCGGTGTGGGCGGGGTGCCCATTCAGCCCTTTGGCATCTCCTACATTGATGACTTTGCCCACAACAGCAACTCACCCCTCTACCTCGGTGAGGACCTGTCCCACTCCTCGGGCTCTGAGGGAGGGCGCGGCCCAGGTCAGGCTAAGTATGAGTCCCTGACCTCTGCCCCATGTGGCTGGTAAAGGGCCGGAGAAGCCCTGGAGAGCTCTCCGGCCCTGACCAGGGGAGATGGGCCGCTCTTGCCCGTTGGAGGCTGGGCAGGCACTAGCCTGCAGAGGGAAGCCGGGCTAGAGGGGTCTAACCTAGGCTTCCTGTGGCAGGGATCCTGTTTGCAGTGACCATGATGGGGCCAGGCATGGCCTATGGGCTGGGCAGCCTCATGCTGTGCCTTTACGTGGACATGGATCGAATGCCGGAAGGTGAGCCTCAGAGCACACAGTTGTCCCCAGGGGCACACAGACACAGCTGACTGACCACTGGTCTCATAGGAGACACTGAGCTAGGGGACCCAGGTTCAAATCCCAGCAACCCCATGACCTTGGACATGCCTCTTTCTTTTTTTCTTTTTTTTTTTTTTTGCAGTACGCGGTCCTCTCACTGTCGTGGCCTCTCCCGTTGCGGAGCACAGACTCCGGACGCGCAGGCTCAGCGGCCATGGCTCACGGGCCCAGCCGCTCCGTGGCATGTGGGATCCTCCCGGACCGGGGCACGAACCCGCGTCCCCTGCATCGGCAGGCGGACTCCCAACCACTGAGCCACCAGGGAAGCCCTGGACATGCCTCTTAACCTCTCTGAGCCTCAGCTTTCCCATCTTTGAGATGCTCTCTGTCCCGCCCACCTCCCAAAGCTGTAATCACAATGCAGTGAGAATGTGGAGATAAGCTAAAAGGAGCCGTCAGATGGAGAGTTATAGGTGTTGTCACTATTGTTACGTGTCTTCACCTAGTTCCACCCCTGAGCTCCCCCAGGCCCCCAGCCCCCTGCCCAGATACACTGTGGAGCAGACAGGGCCACATACTCTTCTTGGCCTGTGGGGCACTCCCATCTGTCGGGGGACAAGCCTCAGGACACAGAGAGGACACTGGCGTGCCAGAGGGAACTTTGGAGCAGGACTCAGCTACATTGGCCATCTCAGATGGGAAATCCACTGGGTGACCTCTAAGGACCGTTCCAGCTCTGACCACTCAGAGCCTGACAACCCGTGCTGAGGGCACCGTTTGGGGAATAGCGGTCTCTGATCCAGGTAGTGGTCAGTGTGGGCCAAGGAGTGGAACTGAAGCTGGGTCCAAAGGCAGCCAGGAGGGAGGAGTGTTGGGGATCCCAGAGTCCCGGCGCTCTGTGAGGAGTGGGAGTGGAATTGTTTTAGAACAGGTCACTGTGGCATCTCAGCTGCCTCTGGTCACACCAAGTAGCTCTGAGCTCCCAGCTCTGCCTTCTGCCTCGTGGTGCTCAGATGTCCCATCCCTCACCTGGAGATTTTCCAGCGAGCCCTAGAAGCCTCAGGTGACGCATGTACAGGTAGATGGACAGGCAGATTTTGTTTCTTGTTCTCTGGCTTTTGCCCACGGGTGCCTCCAGTCAGGACAGGCCTGGGCAGCTCTGAACAAGAGTCGCTAGGGATAACCCTGCCCCACCTCCCCTCCTTCTAGGAAGCTGGGCCAGGAGCCAAATGTGGACTCTGGTTGTAACTCCTCTCTCCCTCAATGGAACAGTCTTGGGAGTCAGGAGTCAGTTTCCCAGACACACCCCAGCTCAGGGGATGGGGGTATGTTTCTGGCTCTGTTGACATCATCCGGGCAGCTATGCCACCTTCACAGGAAGATGTGGCACTCCTGTGGACCAATGTGCCACCTCCCTAATCCTTCTTTCTCTCTGGGGGATTGCGTGGGTTGGGCGGGTCATATCCACTGCAGGCACAGACTGGTATGTGAGAAGCGGATCTGAGTTGTGTGTGTGAGTTCCCACCAGCCTGGCACAGAAGCCAGGGGAATAATAAGTGGAAAAGGGAATCAGTGCAGAAGCCAACTTCGCCCCCAGTTTTACAGATGCATTTGCTGAGTGCTGACTGTGTACTCTGGCCCCTGTCCAGGAGGAGCTCAGGATCAAGCACCTGGGGATGAGCCCCACTCACGGGGTTGGTGTCATCATGCATCTGTATTGTTAGAAAGTGTTTGCAGATGCTGTTGAAGGAGGAGGTACCCAACTCAGCCTGGGGATCAAGAGGTCTGTTGGGAGAGGGGGGCACTCCAGTCAGGAGGTACACCTGGGATAATCTTGCCCTAATTACACCTGGAGGGGGATCAAAATCACCTGGGGATTTTTAAAAAAATTTTTTATTGTAGTAAAAGTCACATAATATAAAACATACTATTTTAACCCTATTCAACTGTACAGTTCAGTGGCACTAAGTACACTCACATTGTTATGCAACCATCACCATCCTCCATCTCCCGAATTTTTCACCTTCCTAAACTGAGGCTCTGTCCCCATTAAACACTAACTCCCCATTCCCCCTCCTCACCTCCCACTTCCACCCTCAACCCTACCCCCCCGGCCCCTGGCATCTACCAATGTACTTTCTGACTCTATGAATTTGACTTTTCTAGGTACCAAGTATAAGTGGAATCAAACAATATTTGTCTACACCTAATGTATATTGGAATGCATTTTTAAGATTAACTTAATATATGTCCTGCAAAGACTGTACCTTCTTTTTTTTTTTTTTTCCTCCCTGTGCTATACAGTAGGTGGGGAACTTGTTAAAGGCACAGATTCCTTGGTCACCTTCCCACCCCATCCTGTGGCAGTTCTAAGCTGGTCATGGGTAAGGCCAGGTGTTTTTGACAAGCACCCCTTGTGATTTTAATCATCGTGCAGGTCTGAGAACCACAAAAGTCATCCTAGCCATCAGTTTCCTAATAATAATCACAGTAGTAACAGTAAGCAAAGAGAAGACACCCATGTAGACATTCTATGTGCCAGCACTATTCTAAGTGCTTTACACGTATTAGTTTCTATGATCCTCACATCAGCCCTATGATGTAAGTGCTACTAATATCTGTACTTTACAGAGGAGGAAACCGAGGCACCAAGAGGTTAAGTAACTTGCCCAAGGTTATGTTAGCAATGGAACTCAGACCCAGCGGTCCATTTCCAAAGTCCATGACCTTGACCACGAAACACATTGCCTTAATAGTTGAAAAAGCTGAGGCCCAGGAAGGGACAGGGACTTGCCCAAGGTCACACAGGATATACTAACTGGCACAACTGGAACCCAGATCTCCTGACTCCCAGCACAGGCCACTTCATGTCTCAAGAGGCCAGTCCCAGGGTGGTGGCCAAGAAGTGACAGCCCACCTTGACCCTAATATCGCATGGTCTTCTCTTCCAGGTGGCATCAGCCTGACCTCAAAGGACCCCCGATGGGTGGGTGCCTGGTGGTTGGGCTTTCTCATCTCCGCTGGCACCGTGGCCCTGGCTGCCACCCCCTACTTCTTCTTCCCCAAGGAGATGCCCAAGGAGAAACGTGAGCTTCGTTTCCGGCGAAAGGCCTTGGCAGTTTCAGACCCACCTGTCAGCAAAGTAAGCCCCCTCCATGCCCCACTCTAGTCCAGGCTCCACCCCCAACCCACTTGTCCTCCTTGATAACTTTAAACTCCATCCCTCCTGGGCACTGCACATCACAGCTTGCAAAGCCATCTCCCCGACGTCCCTGCACAGTGTGTATTTCCTGCCCCTCCACAGCTGAGGAGCTCGAGGGCCAGAGATGGAAGTGACCTACCCAAGATCACGAGACCAGCAAGGACAGTGCTGCAAGCAGAACCCAATCCTGTCTGAGCCTACTCCCCTCATTCTAACCACTACCCTACCACCTCTCTGCTTGTTGCTTAAAGTGTTTGGTAGATTCTGAACGTGCTATAGCAATGTTAGAACTGGGAGGAGGTGGAGGGTTTGCAGGAGGGTCTGGGAAGGCTTCTCTAAAGAGAGGGGAGTCGAACTGGACAATGAAGGACGTGCAGAAGCATGGAAAGGAAAAGGAGGGGCATTCTCGGTGTGGAAACAGCCTGGGCAAAGGATTTGGCTATAGAAATGAACCTGGCCTTTTCAGGGACAGTGAGGGGACAGACATGTACTGAGTGCTTTCCTGGGGCCAGGCGTCAGGCTGGACCCTGGGGCTCAGCACATGGTCTCCACCCTTACTTAAACCAGGCATAGCCTAGACTCTGAGGACGGAGTCTCTTTAAGAGACAGATAAGTTGTTAAGATAAGTAACAACTGGCGAGGTACTGCAGGGGTATCTCACTGAACTCTTCTGCGCGGCTCACGGTCTTTCCTCAGAGGACGGCACAGGCCCAGGATGGACAAGGATGTGCTCAAGGTCACAGGTGGTAGGAGAAGGCAGGACCATGTGAGGCCGCTGGGCAGGAGAGATGATTCTGGGCCAGGGACCTCTAAGTTTTCCAGGGACCCACAAAAACACGAGGCCTGAAAAACAATAAATTGGCTCTAAAATACAAAAGAAGACAAAGTAGAAATGTCTTATAAAAGCTCAATTGTATGTCATTAGCGTCAGCTTCATAACACTCATACACATTTCGTTACATTCTGAAAATTTGTGTGTTAGACTTTCTTTTTTCCCAAGTCTGGGAGTATAAAGGAAAACACTCCTGTTTTACCTGTCCCCACGTAATACTTCTGTGGATTTGATTGTTTGCTGGAGTGGCTCATAGAACTCAGCAAAACACTGACTTACGTTCACCAGTTTATTACATAATAAAGGATATGGTAAATGATACAGATGAACAGCCAGATAAAGAGCTACATAGGGCGAGGTCTGGGAGTGGGCTGAGCACAGGAGCTCTCTCCCTGTGGAGTTGGGTACATCACCCACCTGGCTGTGTTCACCAACCTAGAAGCTCCCTGAGCCCTATACTATTGGCATTTTTTATGGAGGCTTCATCACGTAGGCATGATTGATTATTAACTCCCTTTCAGCCTCTCTCTCCTCTCTGCAGAATTAGGGGGCTGTGGTGGGCTTAAAGTTCCAAGCTTCCAATCATGGCTTGATCTTTCTGGTGACCAGCCCTCATCCAGGAGCCCACCAGAGTCACCTCATTAAAACAAAAGACGTTCCTATCACCAGGAAATTCCAAGGGATTTCGGGGCTCGGTGTCAGATGCTCTTACCACTCAGGAAATTACAAAGATCTTAGGAGCTCTGTGTCAGGAACCGGGATCAAAGACTAAATATTAGATCAAAAGATTCTCCTAACACCCTTATTTACAAGAGTTTTAGGACCTCTGTGCCAGGATCTTGAGAAATCACAGTCATAAATTAAGGAAGTTAGTTGTTGCTAAGTAGTTCAATTTCAAAGGGACAATTTATAAAAATCCTGTCAGATATTTTGCAGCAAGAATAATTCAATTTAATGTTGCAGGTTGGTGCATTTGAATGTTTGCTGTAATGTGAGATAGTGCCTCATCCTTAGAGCAAGAAAACTTAGGCCTAAGAGGAAGGGCTGAAAATGTCTCTGCCTGGAAAAGCTGGGACTTGACCCCAAGTCATTCTGACACCACACCTGGCTGCCTTCACCAGCCCATCTCCCACCCACTGCTGCAGCAGAGGCTATAATATACATGGGGTTGGGGGGACCAAAGAAAATTGATGTTGGGACAGCCAGCAGAGGCCAGAACATGAAAAGGCTTGCCTTCCAGCTTCAAGAGCAGTGGGTAGCCCTGGAGGGAGTCCTACGGCTTTAGCACCAGGTGCTAAGAACAGAAGGGATTGGTAGGGACAGGGAAGTGTGCAGAGAGCAGCTGGGGGCAGGGAGATCGATGTGACAGCTGTGGTGTTGGTCCAGGCAGGAACCAGTGCATTGGCAGTAAGGCAGGGCGTGAGGTTGAGTCCAAAGGGCCACGCAGGAGGGGGACCACACAGACCTGGATCTTGCTCTATGGGATGGGCATCCAGAGGCAGTGAAGGGCTGATGCTGGCTCAGAGGCAGGCAAGGCAGGCGTTGGAGAGAGACCAGTTTCAGGGGAAGAAGACAGCTTGGAACCACAGATGGTCCTTCCTGGTTCTGCCTAGCTCACGCCAAAATATGAATGAGAAGAAATTCCTGGAACTTGGGGAAGAGTTCTTAGAAGCAAGGGTGATCACAGAGGAAGGAAGGGAAGAGACTGGGTTGCCAGTTATGGATAATCTCCAAGCTGGGTCTTGCCACGGAGAAGTGGCGCTTCTCTGTTCTGAATTTGAACAGAGAAGAAGTGCCACTTGAGCCATGGGGTGGAAGAGGTGGAAGAAACAAGGCTGAGCCTCGGTTATGCTGGGCTCAGTCATGTGACCTTGAGCAAGTCACTTCCCCATTCTGTTCTGTTGTGTACGATGCTGAGTTTAGATTCCTGGAGCAGTATTCTGTGTGCCTCGGATTCTGAGAATGCACTATTCCTTGAGCGGAAGCTGCTGTGATGCAGAGATTTGGATTTTTAGAGCTGTGTCTCTGTGATGACTTGAAACCCTGGCTCCCTCGCTGTGAACCTGTCTGGCTGTCTGGATTCGTTCTCTCAGCACATCGGGGATGGGGAGTGAGGAGGGAAGGCGGTGAGAGGTTCTTAAAAAAGAACCGAAGGCTGAGGACAGGATGATCTGCTTCCAGCAGCATTCAGGCAATAAATATTGATGTGGGAGGAACTGTTCCCCCGCCTCCGGAGGCTGCCTAGGCCGGGTCTGCTTGCAGTTGCTTGGGCTGGCCCAGCCCACTCAGGCCACTGATGGGGAGGGACATGGACCAGGAGGAAGGGCCCAATTAGGCAAAATTGGCAGCCAGAAAGCCCAGGTCCTCATACATGGGATGTGTATCTTCCATGGGGAGTCGGAACAGGCAAGGGGAGAAAGTGAAGTGGGGGACTATTTCTGAAGTCCCTTCAAGCACCCCCTCCCAGGCTCAGGGGTCCTCTAAATACCCTCCTAGAAGTAAATGCAGCTTTTACTGGTATCCAGGAGATAGTGGTAGATTATATAAGGATTGCGTGACCCAGAGGAGGTCTCTGGCCTCAGTCTCCCTGTCTGTACAATACGCAGAAGACTGGACAAAGTCTGCTAGCTCTGGCAGGTTCATTGGTGCCTCCTTTAAGTGGCTCCCTGCCTATGGGGCAGTACATGAGCACTTTTACAGGAGGACCGAGGGGTGTATCCCACAGCCCTTGCCCCAAGGAGCTCTCAGGTAGTGAAAGAAGGCCAGGAGCAGACAGACGGAGGATGACTGAATGACAGCTCAGGTTTCTCCCATGGCCTGTGCTTAGAGTTCTCTGCCGGGGGGTGGGGGGGGGGGGTGGGGATTAATAGTCTCCACAGAAAAGACTATGGGATGCGGGATGGGGGAGGCTGTATCGGCATGGGAGGGGCAGGAGCTCTGCTTCCCTGCCTTTGTCTCTGTCCACGTGTCTGTGACCTCAGAGCTCAGGTGGCCACCCAGACGTCTTTCTAGAAGTGAACCAGGGCAGACCTCACCTCTCTCAGGCCTCAGTCTCCCTGTCTACAATTAGCCAGTTTCTAAGGTCCTGTCAAGCTGCCGGGCTCCTGGCACATGGTTCTGCAGAGCCCATAGAGTAAAGATGGTCTCTTAGGGGCTCCCTAGCAGGTCATCTGGGCCCATACAGCTTTGTGGCTATAGGATCCCATTCAGCCAGCAGCCCTCCTGTGCTCTCCTTAGGCCCTTCTGAGCTACCCTTCAGGCTGGACCAGGGGCTGAGAAGAGATCCCCTGGAGATCCTGTGTCCCCACCCAGACTCTGAACACCACTGGCCTCTGTCATATTTCCCAGCAGCCTCAGTGTCTGTTATTCTGGGGTATCTCCCAGAGTCTGGGATTAGAATATTACCTGGTTTCAAAGTTCTATGTTTCTAGTAGTTGAAGATTCTCGAGTATTTATGTTCTATTATTCTAAGATTCTGCACCTCAAATGCTGTGTGACTCCCAAAATTCACATTTCTAAATAGCTACAATTTTGGCCTGAGTCTATGAAATCCATTGTCTCCTAGTCATTAACCTCGATGTGCTTCTTTGGGAAAATGTTCAGGGATGGGGCCAAGAGTGGGCAGTGGCAATGGCCTTGAAAACCTAGGACTTAGGGCCCGTCTGTTGGGGTCTGCCCAGGCGGAAGGTCCCTGTTCCCCTGGGACTTTGTGCTCCCACTGCAGCCCCTATGAGATTCGGGGTGACACAGGTCTTCCCTCTGCCTGGAGTCTCTCCCTTGCTGGCACTGCCTCCAGAGCCCTTCCAGCCAGCTTGGGAGCCCTCTTGTTTCCTTCCCCATCCCAGGTGACCCAAGCCTGTGACTCCACCCTCACCCCACCTCAGCTCTCTAAGGTAGAAGGACCTATGTGATCATCCACTTCAATGCCCACTCCCTCTTACAGACAGAGGGATTGAGGCCCAGAGAGGGTCAAGGTTGTGCCCAGAGCTTGGCCATCACCACCTCCCCTTGCACCCATCTGTACAAGGCCAGGTCTTGGCCCCAAAGGGCTGAAGAGAGCCTTCCTCTCCCTGGCCTGGTGTAGATCAGAGCTTCCTCATACACGGGGGCCTGGAAGGCCCTTTGGAGTGATCTGCTCAAGTGGTTTTCAAACTGCACCCCACAGAACCCAAAGGGTGCCACCATAGGGAGACTGAAGAGAGGGGTTCCCCAGCAGGACTAAGGACCTTCCTCTCCTACAAACACACACACACACACACACACTTCAATCAGACCAGTTCTACCAGTCTTTTGAGTGAGATTTCACTTGGGAAAAGGGTTCTGTTGCAAAAACCAGTTTTAAAAACATTGGTCTAGTCCAATACCACCAAATGATAGAGGAGGAGACTGAGGCTAAAGGAGAGAGGTGTTTGGTAGCCTATCTGGCCCATGAGGCACCATGTAAGCATTTCCTTAGTGTCTGAGTTGGAGGTATCGCTTAGTGGCAGGGAGGAAGGCCGACAGCAGCTTTGTCTGCACCGTCCTGACCTGGGTATGAATTCTGACTCTGTCACTTACTAAGCCTGAAATCTATAAAATGGGTATAACCATACAATCTATAGTTTGGGGGGTTTGTAAGAAGGAAATGAGGCAAAGTGTCGAGGTGGGTGGTTCAATACCTGACATGCGGGCTCAGGAACCAGGAGTGCTTGTCCTTAGCATGGATTAGGCCAGCTCTTAAAAGGAAAAATTACCTTTTTTTCCAATATTCTTCTTAGATGCTTTTCTATATCCTACTTCCACTATATTCCATAAAAGGTTTGAGAGGGCTCACACCAAATACATGTACAGTACTAGTAAGAGAGTGAGAAATTAGGCCGACATGTACTGCCAACTCTGTACCATCCACTGTTCTAAGCCCTTTGTATTAACAGCCCATTTAATCCCTGTAACCCACCTAAGAACTAGCTATTACCCCCATTTTACTCCCGAGGGACCGAGTCACAGAGAGATTAAATAACCTGGTGGGATGGCTAGTGAAAGGTGGAGCTGGGTTTCAGGCCCAGGGAGAACCATTGCAGAGCCTGTGCTGAGTCATTCAATCAAGACCAAGACCACTCATTGAAACATTTATTGGGTCCTGAGCTTTCTGGTAGCCACAGGTAAAAGAGGTGTGGCCAGTTGCAAGAATCCCATTGTAAGAGAGCCAGGAGCACACCGTTCCCTCAAAGAAGCTCAGATGTCCAGGACCTCTGCTAGAAGACACGATCTCCCTCCCATAGAGGATAGGAAGTTAAGCAGATAACCCCATCCCTGTGGCTGCTTCCTGGGGCCAGATGTGACGGAAGCTGAGGGCTGGCAGAGAGTTCCACATCATCCATCAGGGTCAGCGCTGGCTCTATGGGGCTGGGATCACAGCCCCGGCCCAGAGCCTTCAAGGAGCCCAACTTCCTCTAAGGACAGCTCCTGGGCCCCCTGAGGCCCCACAGGCAGTGGGACCTTCCTCGTGCTGGACCACACAGCGTCCCGGGTCCCATGGGCTGCAGCAGTCAGCACACAGCCCGAAAGGGGAAGTTCTGACCAGCTCCCTCAGCCCAGACATGCTGACCTGGGGAAACAGCCCAGACTGGTCATACTCTGAGCCCCACTCTGAGCAGAGGCTCGATGATTCCTGTTTCTGGAGCCCACTGTTAGTCAGGAGTCCTCAAAACAGATGTGGAGAGAGAGGCGGAAACTTCTGGAGAGCACAGAGACAGGGGCTGGAGGTCAGTGTACCCAGCACTCACAGAAGGAAGCCCAAGTCCCTCAGCCTGGCCCTCTGAACCGCCATGCTCCTGTCCTGAGAGGTTCTTGGCTGTCGTCAGTTGGTTCCTCCCACCTCCCAGATACCTCTCTTCCCACCCCTGCCCTTCTGCTAGTATATGTCCCTGTTTCAAATAACAGTTCCCTTCCTATCTCTCCGGTCCCAGAGCTCACCTCCGCCTGGATGCCCTCCTGACCCCGCAACCCCTGAAGGTCTGTCCTTCCCCTCCCGTCCCCAAATCCCAGAGGTCAATATGGGCACAGGGGGTGGTAATAAAGCCTAGTCTGCCAATTACTCCCTGGGTGACACTTGCCCTTTGGGGGCCTCCGCTTCCTCTTCTGTGAAACAGGTGCAGTAATCGTCCCCACACCAGACTGTTGTGGGAATTAAATGACAGAGTGGATGTGAAAGTGCAGTGTAGACCACGTAGGGTTATACATGTGGCAGCAGATGACACTGGTTGTTTTTACTGTTTACTTGGGGACGAGGAGCCCCAGGCAAGGAACTCACAAGATGTTGCCTGTCTGAAGGGCAAGACTGCCTCTCCCTGATAGGAAACCTAGGAAGTTGTCAATCTATCCCCACCCTTCTTACTTCCATTCTTGGGACAGCACCCCTCTCGCTCCGGGACCCTGGACCTTCCCACACGCTCTCTCACAGCTTGGCTAGGACTGAGAACAGAGTAAGGAGATTCTCTAATTCTCCTTAAGGCAGCATGTCCAAAAGAAATATCACGTGAGCCACAAATGTTGTTCTAAATGGTCTAGTAGCCGCATTCAAAAGGAAAAGAAATTGATTTTAAGAAGAATTTTCTTTAATCCACTATATTTAAAACATTCTCATTTTAGCATATCATAACTATAAAAAAAACTAATTGTGAGGTATTTTCCGTTCCATTTTTTCATACCGAGTCTTTGAAATGCAATGTGTATTTTACACTTACGGCCCATCTCAATTTGGACCGGCCATTGTTCCAGTGTTCAGTGGCCATGTGCGGCTGGTGGCTGCATCAGACAGCACAGCTCTGAGATATAAATAATAGACCCACAGTGCCTCATCCAGAGAAACAAGACTCAGGTTTCAGGCCCCTTCACATCACCCCACGAAGGTGCCTCCTAATTCCGCCAGTCCTGCACCAGACTTCTGATTCACAGGGCTTGGTGCATAAAGTGTAAGTTTTCGACTCGGGCAGGCTTGAGCTCAGATCTTAGCTCTGCCACTTGCTACTTGTGTGATGTTGTGCAAGTTACTGTCGACTGAAAAAAAAAAGCACAACATGAGAGCTGTGAATTAAGTTTTATTTGGGGCAGAATGAGGACTATAGCCTGGGAGACAGCATTTCAGATAGCTCTGAGAAACCGCTCCGAAGAGGTAGGGGGGAAGGTCAGTATGTATGTGATTTTGGTGAAGCTGGGGAAGGAGGTGTGGTACAGGCAATCAAGCACACGTTTTTGTAGAAGGTTGCTGCTAGGAACAGACGTCACCATGACGGACTTTAGTGCTTCTCTAGACATGAGGAGATGCACAAACTGGGCTCATAAAATCTTCTCCTGAAAATATCTAACTGTCTGAAGGCCTGTTCTGCCAGTTTTTCCCAGAGCACAGCGTGTCTTATTCCTGGTCTCCACCCTGAACTCCTTTCAGGGGATGTTGAAGGTCAGCGGTCCCAGCGGCTTGTGATTTAGTCCTTGTAGAGGCAGACGGCAAGTGCCAGGTTTTAGTCGGCATTACCTAACCTCACAACTTATTTGCTCCTGTGTGGCATGTAAGTCTCCTTCCTTTGCAGGTCCCAGTGAGGCTGGAGCAGGGGTCACCAGCCCACATACCAGTGGCCTGGCATGCCTGGAGTCTCCGTTCTGCTAGGCCCTGGGGGCTCAGTGTGGACCCTTTGCCCTCCCTTGAACCAGCAGCCATCTCTGAGCTTGCTGCCAGCACTATAGCATCTCCCGTTGATGTCCTTCTCATTTTCCTTCCAAGAGCCTGGCGTTGCCTGTACCCACTGCCTGTGGGAGCCATCTCTTGCACTCCTTCTTTTCATAGATGTTTCATAGACATGCACTATTTCACTCCAGGCCCTGTGCTAGGCATCAGAGTTTCAACAGAGAACAAGGTAAACGTGGTCCCTCCTCTTGCAGAGCTCAGAGTTCAACAAGGGCGAGACACTGAACAAGGTTTTACTCAGACCCTAAGTGTGTATAAGATAGATAGTTATTTTCTCTGAAAATCAACTTAACTTCTACTCTGAATGCCCATCCTCCTGGCTCAGTAGGAAATTCAACTTCAGCCTTTCTCAGGGCTCCCCCACCAAGGTGAAGCAAAGGTCCTGAGGTCTTACAGGGTGTCCAGGCACCAGGGAGGTCCTATCCTCACCCCCACCGCACCCCTAGCAGGTATCAGCCTCAATCCATCCTGGCCCATGTGGTCCCCCTTAACCTGCTAGGAGCTGAGAAGCTCCATGTGGCTGGGAACATGGGGACCCAGCCTCCTTAAGTCCTTCTGCAGCCTGCCCCTCAGAAGTGAACTGCTTCCTTGGGAACTGTCGCAGAGGCTATGTGGCTTCCTGCTTCTCAGGGAACCCCTCTCTCCTCTCCCTCTCCTCACAGCCCCCCTCCCCACCCCCCAAAACACCCAGATTAATCTTCTCAATGGCATCAGGCTTTGGAAACAAAAGCCAGAAAGGAAAATCTTGCAAACATGACTTTCTGCCCTGCCACGAACCTCCCCTGAGGCCAGGAAACCCAGAGCCCAGTACCTGCTGGAATAAAAAGTAGAAATGAGGAAGGGAGAAGCCCACGGGGGATGAACACGCTTGAACGGATGTTTGAATGAATTTCCCTGCTGGGGCAGGGCCAGCCTTGAGCCAGCCAACACCTGGAAGTGAGGTGGAAGAGGCTTGGAACAGGGCACTCCCAGGGTGGGGGCCCTCGTGGAGGTCCTGAAATGTGGGGAGATCCAGTATTTTCTCCCTTAAAAAAAAAAAAAAGATGGGAGACAGAAGAGAAGGTGTCAGACACCAGCCAGAGGGTGAAGCTTATGGGGACATCACAGAGGCTCTGTGAGGAGAGAAGAGGCAGAACCAGAGACCTCAGATGAGTTCTCCAGCCCAACCCACCCTTCCCCATGGTATATAGCACCCCAGACCAGGGCGAAGTCCGTTTGTGCTTGCATGCTCCTAGTGATGGGGAACTCACTTCCTCCCAGGGCAGTCTCATCCAAGCTGCTCGTCACATTGGGCTTCAGTCTTTCTCCGTGGAACTTGTTGCTTCTAATCTTGGTCTCAGGCTGCACAGAAAAATGTAGTAAAATCAGACCCCACTTGATCACTTATGCTTGAATGACCCTGTGCCAGAAACAACTTCTCTAAGACTTAGTTCCTCATATAAAAAATGGGTACAGTAATAGTACCTGCCTGAAAGCACTGCTGTATTGGAGTAAGGCAGGCAGAATACCCAGCACTTAGTGCTGGTTCCCTCAGGGCCTTGGTCCCCGTGGCCCTTAGGGTGAGCCAGCCAAATGCACACAGGCCCTGGAGTCAAGCTGTCGGGGTTCAAATCCTAGCCAAACCACTTACTAGTTGTGTGACCAGGCAGGTTACTTCATCTCTCTGTGTCCCAGTTCTATCTCCTGAAAAATAGGGATTACAACGGTACCTACTTCAGAAAGTTGCTGTGAGGTTTCAATGAGTTAATGGATTTGTCATTAGAACAGCACTGGGATGGTAGTAAGTGCTTAGTAACCATTAACCATTATTTATCCTTATTTCCTTCCCTCTTTGGCACAATCAGAAGACCATAATTGTATCACCCCTAGTCTTCTCTTTTCTGGGATCAGAGACCTTTTTTTCAGGAGTTGCACAGAGGCCATCCTCACCTAGGTGGAGGGGCACACTACAGGGTAGCCATGAGCTTCCTCGTAGTGTGGTCGCAGGGCTGAGCAATCCCCTCTGGGTGTGGTCTGACTCATCCAAAAGGAGGAGGGGGCTGTTGCCTCTTGGCTCTCCCAACCCACTTCCCTTCCTGTCGCAGCAGACAGGATGGAACAGGATGGGCGCTGGAGGCCCCTGCTCATGGTGACTCTCCAGGTGATGACAGCCATGAGTGATACAAAACTGAAGATGGCGGGGTGGCGATAACCTTGGATAGAAGTTGGTGATGCTGCTGGTGGTGGTGAAGACAGTGGTAGGGAGAACAGTGATGTGAGAGACGGTGATAATGATATTAGTGATTCCCATAATGACGTTGTTGCTGGTGATTCTGAAGGGTCAGGTGACAGTGATGATGTGATAATGACTGTGAGATCGTGCAGACAATTAGTGACCTTGACAGAGACAATGACAATAGTAAGGACTGTATTGGTTGTTTACTTGTGATGATATTGGTGATGTGAATGGGGTGATGAGAATAATGATGATGGTGGTGGTTACGGTGGGAATTTTCACGGTAATGTCGGTTATTACGATGTTAATAATGGTGATGACAGAGTTCAACCACTGGAATTTCATCCATTTTTTCAAAAACTACTTAAGTATCTACGGGGCCAAGAACAAATGGGACACTGCTGGCAGTGACAGACCCCCGCCCTCTCCTCTCCCAGAGCTCCCTTCCCCAGCCCAGAGCATCTTTGAGCAGAATGCCTGGCCTCCAGCTGACTGCCCTTGGCCATGTGTCTTTCCAGGGTGAGGACGCCTCCTCTGAGCGGAGCCCTGGGGAGTCCCCAGAGAAGAAGGATGGCCTAGCCCAGATTGCCCCAGACTTGACTGTGATCCAGTTTATCAAAGGTAAGTGAACTGAGGCCAGTGGTGGGGCCAGAGGGGCACATGGGACTGTACAGAATCCAGCCCTTCCAGCCTTTGTTGATTCACCTTCCACAGCTACAGGCCCTTCATGAGCACCATACATTCCTGGTCAGTCTTTGCTCAAAGGGTCCCCTTTGCCTGGAACATCATTTTTTTTTTATCGCTACCTATTAAAATCTTTCTTGTCCCTCTAGGTCAGACCACTCTGTCCTTCCCCCAGCCTGGCTCTCTCTCCTCTAGGCTCTCCGAACCTCAGGACTCCTGTGTCAGCTCAGATCTGTACTGTCCAGCCCTTCTACCAAACAGTGAGCTCCTGAGGCTCAGGGTCTGTGCTGGCTCATCTGTGACCCTTCTTCTCCTCCCACCATGGAGCCTGCAAACAGGAGGCTCTCAGTAAATATTTATTTTTATTAAAGTCCTTGGCTGTGGCATGGGCCAAAGGAGCTCTGGGCTGAAGTCCAGAAATCTGGGCTTTTGTCCTGGGCCCTTGCTCCTCTCTGGGCCTCAGTTTCTCCATCTGTACAGTGAGAGGTGAGATCCATGTCACTCTGACCCGAGACTATGAACTAAATTGATCAATAACCAGGGTCCATATTGTGACCACACCATCCTTTCTAAAGAGTCTGATCCCACAAACGCTGAGTGCCTGTGGTGTGCCAGAGCACTGGACAGCAAGTCAGAAGACCTGGTTTAGAGGCCTGCCCCTGACACTGACCAGCATACTATCTTTTACAGGTTACTTTCTTCCTCTAGCCAGAGTTTCCTCATCTGAAAGATTGGGTCAGTAATCCTTGCTCTGCCTCTCTCAAGGACGGTTAGGAGACTCAAACGGGAAGATGAATGGAAGGTCCTTCATATGGATTAAAAAACTGTGCTTGTATTGATATGATACAATTATTCTTTCAGTCATCACCCCTGCCCTCCTGTTATAATTCTGACCATATCCCAGGACAGTAAATTGAGTTGCCTGTGGTTTAGGAGGGTGATAACCACAGAGTTTGCTTGAACCACCCCCCCATCCCCAAGGAATTTTGCAATAGGAAGTTAATTAGGCCCACTTCTTGGGGCCTAAGTTTTGGTGCTGAGGTGCCAGTGATCTAGCCCCTGGTTCTCCAGTTCTCTCAGGGAAAGGGGGGCCTGGAACCCAAGAGGCTGGGCCTAGAGACAAGGGCTTAGACTCCCTAACCTCAGGTCACCCCCAGCTGCTAGAAGGCCCTAGTGTGCTGTTCCATGGAAGAGCTTGTTAATCATTGCTTTGGCTTCAGCCCAGCGGAAAGCTGGGGCCAGTCGCTGAAACTGGATCCTGGAGCAGGTGTCCTGGGCCAGATTATCTCTGATGGTTTCAGCTCCTACATGATCCTAGGGGAGACCAAAGCATGGCTGGCACAGGCCCTGTGGCTGGTCAGCCACCCTGGCTTCTGGGTTTTCTGCTGAGCTCCAGAGGTGCCAGTCTGATCCAAAGGCTTGGCCTTGACCACCTAGGACCAGTGGGGAGGCAGAGGGAGGAGGAAACATGGTCCTTCCGCTGGAGGAGTCCTAAACTCAGGGGAAGACAGTCTCTGAGCTAAGGAAAGGCTATCTGATGGGGGAGACATAGTCCCTGAGCTGGGAGAGGCCCTGTTTGATGGGAGAGACACAGGTTCCTGTCTGCTGGAGGGTACGTAGTCCCTGAATGGAGGGAGAACTTGTCTTGTCTAATGGAGGAGACCTGGCTTCTTTGCTGGAGGAGGCCCCTGTCTGATAAGGGAGACATAGTCTCTCAGTGGGCAGAGGCCCTGGCTTGTCTGATGGGAGGAGACATTGTGCTGACTTAAGGGAAGCCCCTGTCTAGTGGGAAAGAAAGTCTCTGAGCTAGAGACAGCCCTGGAGTTCCCCTTCAGGCATCCTTATTTAAACTAAAGGCATAGCCCTGCCCTCCAGGAATTTTCCATCCGTTCTAGGGACAGGTTGCAGATGCTGAAGAGAGATAGAGAATGGGGACAAAGTGTACTGCAGTGATGAGCACAGGAGAATGGGACAGAAACAGTCCATGAGACGGAGCCCTCTGGAGTCAGGGAGCCAGAAGCACAGGAACGCAGGATGGGGTGGGACTGGAGGGATAGAAGGGATAACGACCCTTACACGAGGAGCCAGGAAGCTCCCAGCAACTCCTGGCCTGGCCCAGACCTTCCTAGATGAACTTGGGTGAGTCCCTGCCCTCTCTTGGCCTTGCCTGCACCATGAGGTCACCCATACAGCTTGGGCCAAGCCCAGGCTACTCCTGGCCAGGACAGCTCAAGGAGGGAGGGAAGCTGGAGCAGCTCACTGGGGTGAAGGCCCGGCGTCACTCCCTCCCCGCTCCAAGTGCCGCTGAGTGCACTGCGTGTGTGGCAAGGAACTGAGGACAGGAGGAAGGCCTGGGACAGGAAGAAGGGGAATTCCACAGCCCCAGCTCCCAGCCACCCTGCCCAAGAAAACAGTTCTTGGCCAGGCCCAGGGGGCTAGGGAACCAACTGGCTTGGCTGGCCATGCTCTGAGGACAGAAGCTCCCTGGCCCTGCAGCTGCAGGAACTGAAGGGAGCCCCGCTTTCACCCCCACTCGGCCCAGAGGAGCCCATGGCCATCTCCCCCCACCAGTCCAGCCTGGCAAGTGTTTAAAGCTCCTCTGGTGCCTCTTCTTCTTTTATTTAATTTTTAGAAAATTTTTTTATTTTTATTTTTTTATTGTCTGTGTTGAGTCTTTGCTGCTGCACTCGGGCTTTTGTCTATCTGCAGTGAGCGGGGGCTGCTCTTCGTTGTGGTGCCCGGGCTTCTCATGGCGGTGGCTTCTCTTGTTGCAGAGCACTGGCTCTAGACATGCGGGCTTCAGTAGTTGTGGCGCGTGGGCTCAGTAGTTATGGCTCGTGGGCTCCAGAGCGCAGGCTCAGCGGCTGAGTCACACGGGCTCAGTTGCTCCTCGGCATGTGGGATCTTCCCGGAGCAGGGATCGAACCCGTGTCCCCTGCATTGGCAGGCAGATTCTTAACCACTGCACGACAGGGAAGCCCCAATGCCTCTTCTTAGAAAGACCTTTTCTCCTCTGTCCCTCACACCTTATGTCTAACTTCATCTCGCCTCCTGAGGGCAGAAACACGTCTTTCTCTCTTGTTGTTGGTGGAGAGAGAGTCCCACAAAGCCTTCTGGTCCGTCACCTCGGCTGCCCCTGCTGATGAAGGCCCTGAAGCTCACAGTTCAAGACCAACCCAATGTCATGTGCCCTTCAGTTTAGCAGACTTGCAACGAGGGAGACCTGTACACAGGCATTGGTTTAGGAGGCAGCATGGGAGCGGAGGGCTTCAAAGCCAGAGCCGTCTCGTCTGTTCTTGTTTCCATGCTTTTGCCCCTGCTGCGCCCCTATAGGAATTCCTTCCCCTCCACCTCTCCAGATCCTCTCATTCTTCAGACCCTACCTCTGTCCTACCTGCAAGAAGCTGCCCAGCACCAGGCCTGCTCAGCTTCCACCTTCTCTGGAGGTCTTAGGTTCTGCTCCAACATTTTGCTATTTGATCACCTATTAGTCTGTATGTCCATTCATTCATTGTCTCATTCATTCACTCTCTCACTCATTCCATAAGTATTTTTTGAGTGCCTACTGTATACCCTGGGCTGTGGAGATTCAGCAATGGACGCAACAGATAAAAATCCCTGCTTGAAATGAAGCTTACATTCTGCTGGGGTGACAGTAGAATGGCTAAATGAGTAAAATGTGTAGTATGTTAGGTACAGTGCTGTGGAGAAACATAAACTAGGAATGGGGAAATCAGGGGAGTGGGCGCTGTCCCATGTTGGGGACACAGAAGGGAAAACAGAGGCCTGGGTTGGCTTGGAAAGAGCTATTGCAGGACAGGATGGAAAGGACTGAGTGGCGGTAAAAGTGAGATGAAGAAGTAGAACAGAAGATATGCGATGGGATGAGATGAATGAGACAGAATCAAATAGGATGGTCTAGAAGGGAACTACATGGAATCGCATTTTGAGTAGAACTGAGTGGAAAGAAGTGCGATTGAATAGAATGCAGTCTAACTCAGTGGAAGGGAGAGCAACCGAATTTCAAAGATGGAATAATATTAAATGGAAAGGAGTCAACTGTAATGGGATGGAACTGAATGCAACAGAATTAAGTGGAATGAGATGGGATGGAAGGAATGGAACAAATTGAACAGGCAGGATGGGACGGAAACACGTGGCATGGCCAGTCCGCTCTGATCTTCCCTCCCCTCACCCCAACAGTCTTTCCCAGGGTGATGCTGCGGACCCTGCGCCACCCCATCTTCCTGCTGGTGGTCCTGTCCCAGGTGTGCATGTCGTCCATGGTGGCAGGCATGGCCACCTTCCTGCCCAAGTTCCTGGAGCGCCAGTTCTCCGTCACAGCATCCTATGCCAACCTGCTCATAGGCTGCCTCACCATCCCGTTGGCCATCGTGGGCATCGTGGTGGGGGGCATCCTGGTCAAGCGCCTCCGCCTGGGCCCCATGCACTGCGGCACCCTCTGCCTGCTGGGGGCTCTGTTCTGCCTGCTTCTCAGCACGCCCCTCTTCTTCATGGGCTGCTCTACCCACCAGATTGCAGGCATCAACCACCAGCCTGGGTGAGTACGTGCCAGAGCCTGTGAGTAAAAGCTGCAGGAGGCTGCCAGGGACACGGGAGGGGGTGGCCCGGATAAGGCCAGGTCAGTGGGGCGCCCCCCACCTCAAATCTCCCCTCCCCTCCCCTCCCCTGCCTGCTTGGCTCAGCTGTGAACAGTGGGACTCGTCTCCTGAAGGCTCCAGGGAAGGTGTCAGGCACCACTAGGTAGGGATGGGACTTCGTGGGCAGGACAGCTCAGGCCTGGGGCGGGGTGGAAGATGAGGCAGGACGAGGCCGCTTGTGTGGATGGCACAGGTAAGAAGGCCCCTATCAGGAGTGCTGCAGAGGGGACTTATGCCCTGGGAAGGAGTTGGCCTGGAGACTTCAGAGATCCTTGGTCTTTAGAGGCTGGGAGCTAAAATTCTGCTGTTCCATGACCCTAAAATTCCAGAGTTCTTTTCCACATCTGTGGGGCAGCACCTGCCTCTACCCTCCAGGGGGAAAGCCTCTGATGCCTATCTCCCTTCTCCTTCCCCCACCCCGCCCACAGTCCTCTATAGACATAGACCCTCTCCCCTGGGAACCGTCTTGGAGACAGTGTTGGAAGTTCCATTGCTGCCTCTTGTCCAGAATGATTTTGTTTTTCCTGGGAAACTGCTCCAGGCTTAGGTTGGCCCAACACCCAGCTAGAATCCCCCAACTTGCTCTGTTCTCTCCTCTGCCTTGGCATCTCCTCCCTCCACCCAGGGGCCAACTTTCCACATCCAGGGCTCCTTCTGTGTGACTACGGGGACCTCAGCCCAGAAATGCTCAGCCCTTGCCCCTTCTGTCCCAGCTCCCACCTCGCCGACCTCTCCCCCATCTCCCTTCCCTCTCCCCTCCTTCCCTGTCCCTTCTCCTTTTCCCAAAGGTCCAGGGTGGGTCCTTCTGTCTGCAGAGCCTTGTTCTAGGCACCGAGGTGGGGCTTCAGCCAGGCCCTCACGAAGCCTCTGGTCTGACGAGGGAGCCAGGACATTTTCATGATTTTTAGAGTAAAAAGTAAATGAATATTTTATCACAATTTTTTTAAAAAGCAAATGGGAAAAAGTGAGCCTACCTCACATGCCTCATTTGTCTCTTCTTCTGAAGCCTCTCACCTTGACCCTGACATCTCATCTCATCCAGGTTCTCATCTATATTCTTGCAATTTATTCAGCTTTGGGTTATAATTCATTGAAGAAGCCTTTGGGGACCAACTGGACAAACTGAGAATTTCTCAAACTCCAGCACAACTAATGGTACCAACAGCTGCTGAGAACTGAGGATCTCCTACATGTCCAGCTCCTCCCATATTCCATATTATTAAACCCTCATGGGATCTCTGGGATGGGTCCTACCATTATCCCCATTTCACAGATGAGGATAGCAAGGCTCAGAGAGGTGGAGTCACCTCTCTTCTGATCTCCTGCCCCTGGGCATCCCTGTACCCGGTCAGACTAGAGCGGAGTCACTCCTGGGACTGGGGGGCAGGCCCCCAGAAGGGAGTCAGGTGGGTCTAAAATGTGCCCTAGACAGTGAACAGGGCAGTGAGAGTGAGGGAAAGGTCATGAGACTGCAGGATGGCGACGGGAAGGGGAACCTGCAGAGCTGACAGAGAAACTGAGGCCAGAGAGAGGCAGGAACAGGTCGGAGATCCCACAACTACTCAGGTACTCTGACTGGGCCCCTCACATACAGTTCTAATTTTCCCAGAAAAGGAAGCAATCCAGCTCATTGAGATAAAGGCACTTTTCATTTGAGACTAAATTCTGAGAAGAATTTACCTTATGTTCCCTAAAAGAAAGGGTCATTGAGGAGCAGAGATGTTTGCAGAATCAGCTCAAAGACTTGTAGGGTCTTGGGGCTGGAAGGGGGTCTCAGAGCCTCTGGTCCAGACTCTGCTCCGCACTTCTCCCATTGGAGGCCTCTTGCAGCTTCCACTGCAAGGGGCTCACCATTGCCTGTCGTGGAGCAGCTCTGACAGTGAAAGACCTCTGTGTGGAGCTGAAATCTCTGACCATGGTCGTCAGGGGAGGTTTCCGGGCTGAGGGAGCCCTGGCTCGTGGCCTGAGGGAGGAAGAGTCAGGCCAACCTTGCCGGCCTTCTCTCCCACCAGTGCCCAGCCTGGGCTGGAGCTCTTTCCAGGCTGCACGGAGCCCTGCTCCTGCCCGTCAGACGACTTTAACCCTGTCTGTGACTCCAGCGCTCGGGTGGAGTACCTCACGCCCTGCCACGCAGGCTGCAGGAACCGGGTGGTCCACGAGGCTCCGGACAAAGGCCAGGTGGGTCAGGCCTCTGGCCGCTCCCTCTGCCTCCCATGGGCTCTGCCCTTCCCACCTCTGTGCGCCTGCCGCACTCCCAGCTCTGAATGGTCTCACTCTGGCTCATCTCTCTGTCTGTGTCATCTGTCTCCTTCTGCTGGCAGATGTAGAACTTTATTCTTTCAATAAGCTTTCATTGCCAGCCTGGGCCCAGCCATGTGCCAGGGCTCAGAGCACAGAGGTGAACCAAATCTGGCCCCGGCTGTCTATGCAGGGGAGGGGCAGAAGGAAGTAACTCAGGAATTCCAGGGGTGGTGATAGGCGGGAGAGGTGGTCCTCACAAGCACAGACAAGGATGCAAGGAGATACATCCCACCTGGGAGGGTCCCAAAAGGCCTCACGGGATGTGGCAGGTGTGCTGGATCTTCAAGCGTGGGCAGGCAAACTAGGGAAGGGCTTTCCAGGCAGGGAGGGCACATCACATGGTACACACACACACACAGTGTTTCAAGAAACTGCAAGGAAATTATTGGAGCAGAAGCATAAGGGTTCATGGAGGGAAAGCAAAGCCCAGACAAGGAAGGGCCTTGAATGCCAGGCCACGAGGAGGGCCTTAATCTGGAGAGCGGTGCGGAGACTTGGATGGGTTTTAAGCAGGGAAGTGACAGGGTCAGACCTGTGTCTGATCACATTTGAGGCCATAGTGCAGAGGAAGGTGAACAGAATGCAGGCCAGGAGACAGGGAGACCAGTGGGGAGGCTGGAGCAATGAGCCCATTCAGTCAGTCAGTCAGTCAGTCATTCAACAAACCTTCGTGGAGCCTCTCCTTTGTGCCAGGCCCTGTGCTGGGGGCTGAGGACAGAGCCAGAGCCAAGGGTCCCTGCTGTCAAGGAACTCCCGGGGATGCGGTTGTGGGAGAGAGGAGGAGTGGACAAGCATAACCAGCAGCAGTGCGTTCTATGTGAATCTTAGAAGGACCACCAAGACCAGCTGGTTCCTCCTCTCCTTTCCTCTCATTGCCCCCAAAGGACAAGTGGGGACAATGCTCACCTTCCTCAGGCCACCCCCCACCAGCTGGAATAAAGCATGTGTGTGTGGGTGTGGTGTCAGGCTGGTTGTTATGACAACGCCTCCCTCTCTCCGGAGACCCCCACTCCCATCGTGCAGAACCCCTGCCGTTGTGTCCTGCTGGGCATCTGCATCTAAGCCCAAGACTCCTACAGGGAGAGACCTGGGCCCCACGGGCTGGCGCAGAGTAAAGCACCTGGTTGATGATATTTCAGAAACCAGCCAGGCACCACCTGAGCTGTGTAAACTGTTCGCATTTGGAATAATCGCAATCCAGGCTTTCAAACCTCCTAGCATTTACTGTCCTGACTTGGTTTGATCTCCCTGAGACCCTTCCAAAGTCCCCCAGGCCCTGGCAGCTGGGGTTGGATCCCCAAGGCAACAGTGAACTCCTATGGATAGGGGCCTGTGAGCACTGTGGCCAGGCCACCTGGTTCAAATCCCTGTTCCGCCTCTAACTGGCTCTGTTACCTTAGGCAAATTTTTTAATCTGTGCCTCAGTTTCCTGGTCTGTGAAATGGAGGTGATAGTATTGAGCGCCTACTATATACCAGGCACTGTGCTAATGTTTTACCCGGATAAATTCATTAAGTGAAGAGCCACGAGTAGCACTCAGCATGGTGCCTGAGGAATTTTAAGCATGCGGTAATACACACTTCTATTATGCCCATTATACAGATGGGGAATGGAGGCCCAGGAAAGGACCAGGCATTGCCCAAAGTTTTAATGCCAGAGCTGGGACTAGAGCTGAGGCCTCTGGCCTCTGAGCCCAGCCCCCTCTCCAGTGCATCCTCAGAGGTTGTGTTGGGTATAGTATTTGGAGGAGGGTGTAGCTGAGTCCTGGTCAGCACTCACGAACGGTCACCCTGGCCTGGAATTGTCTGTTGGTGAGCCTGCCTCCTCAGGCCAACCTGAGCTACTCAGCCCAGAGGTGGATCAGTCAGTGTCCAGCACAGCTGCACTCAGTAACAATTTATGAATGAATAAATGTGAGATTGGAAGGCTGGCAGCATCTAGGGCTCAGGGGGTGGGGTCCTAGGGAGTGAGAATCAGAGGCAGCTGGAGAGATTAAAGTCATTCATAAGACGAACTTCCTGCCATGGAATTAGATGAATATGAATGAAGGGCTGGGAAAACCCCAAGAGAAAGGCCTCTAGCTTTTTTATCTCTCCCAGCAACCTTCTGCCTCCAGAAAAAAGAACAGGATAATTCTCTTCCGATAACCTGGCCTTGGCATATTTCTCCACTTACCTGTCCCTTTATTGTATCTCCAACCCAGCGGCTTGCTCAGCCCGTGGTGAGGGTCCAAACAGTGTGTGCTCAGGGGGACAGGTACATATGGCGGTATAGCCTTGTGCAATGGCAAGCACCCAGACACCCAAGCTGGAATCCTAGGTCCCCAATCTCTCCTCTCTCTCTCTCTGTCTCTGTCTCTCTCTCTCCCCATCTCTTTCTCTCTCACCTTGCCCTAATTCCACCTTCTAAATATCTCTCAAATCAGAATCCTTTTCTCCTTCCCCCTCCCCCTCCCTCCTGCCTCTCTACCAGCCTCCCCAATCAGGTCCATCCTCTTGCATCAGCCAGAGCAGCTTTTGTGCTATCAGGTCTTATCTCTCCCGTGCTTAAAATCTTTCCAAGGCTCCCAGCATCCATCTCAGGGCTTCCCAGCCCTTTTCACATTGGGAAGAGTCTAAAGCTGCCAAAGCTGGAGGTGAAAGGCCCAGAGAGTTCCAGCTGCCTGGAGTTCACCAGGTCACCCTGAGGGCTGATGTGTTCCCTGCACGCCTGTCGTTCAGCTGAGGCCGAGGTCTCTGGGGCACACTGGTTGGGAAACTGTGATCTAGGGGCAGAAAAGAAAAGCCAGGTCTTCCTGGCTCAGCTTTGCTCCCATTGAGGCATCTGAGGACACTGGTGGTCTAGACCAATTCTGAAAGAATCTGAAAAAAGGTGGTTTTCCAGGCCACCTTGGGGCTGGGAATGAGGGTTGCAATCAAACGTGAGCCTGAGGACATTTCATTGCACTTTAGGAAAGGGTCAGCTTTTCCTCATTCTTCAGCCTTTGGTGGGGCCCCAGTTTTCGGGGCATCTCCTATTAGACTCTTCACCTGACAGGAAGGAGGGCTAGGACTTGTCCTCTGGCCCTGTAGCCCCCAACCTCAGAAAGCTGTGCTCCATTGCACAAGGTTCTGCAAACACCTGGTGGCCAAACCTTGTTTCAGGCCTCTGCTCGCCTCTCTGGGTTTGCCTCACTTAGTACTGAACCTGAGTATTTTTTCCTTCCTGCCAGCTCATAGATGCTCTCAGGACATTGTTTTCATTGTTTTATTTTATCCAGCATTTTCGATTGCTGTCAGCAGGATGACTGACAGGGCACCTAGTCCACCCTGCTTCTGGAAACAGCAGTCATGTTCTCTTTTGTGTCCAGGGTTCTTCACAGTGTGGTCCCAGCACACACACACCCCACTCCCCCATGCAAAGAGAAGGCCTCCCCTTTGCCTTCTCTTTGCATGCATTCTGCTCCTGACAGAAGGAAAGATTTGCTGGCTTCTTTCATGCCACTGTGATTTTACATTTAGCTTTCCCTCTACTCATTCCAATTTTCCTCTTGGTGAACTCCTATTCATTCCTCAAGACCCAAATCCAACACCCCTCTTTGGTGAAGCCTTCCTTGCGCCTCCCTTACCTGCTAAACAAGACTCCCACTGATGCTATCTGCCCCTCTCCATCCTGTGCTTGAATCTCTCCTTGAGAATCCACTCTAGGATCCAGTGCCCTGCAAGACCTCAGTAAAGCGGGAAGGGGGAACACTGAACTGGAAAATCTGAATTCCTTCCTCAAAATACTTTGTTGCTTTAACTCCTTGCACAGAAAGTCAGGAATTTGGAACATTCTGAGATCACCAGGTGAAAGAATGAGTGAGTGTATGTGGTATATGAGTGTATGTGAGTATATAAGTGTGTGAGCATGTGTGTGGGGTGTGAGTGTATGTTTGACAGTACGTGTGTGTATATGTAGTGAGTGTGTGTATGTATGTGTATGAGAGTGTGAGTACATAGGTATGTGTGTGAGTGTGTGTGTGTGTGTATGTGTGCTGTGTTGGGGGTGACTCTCTTCTAGTTCCCTCTCCCTGTCCTCTTCTCCACGTCCCCTCTCCCCACAGCCTCAGCCTGGGCTCAGCCCATTTGTGTGCAAACAGCCTGTGTCCAGGTACCCGTCAGGCTGCTCAAGCCATCCTGACTCAGCCAAGGGGTCAGAAATCCCAGCATCCAGCCAGCTCTGCCCCAGTTTGTGTGAGTCCACGGGTCTCTCATAAGCCTCCTGGGGCCTGACCCCTTGGCCAGCTGCTTGTCCTTAGAGGTTTCTGAAGGCTCTTCTTCCCCCCTCCCCACCCTAGGTCTTCTACACCAACTGCAGCTGCGTGGTAGGGGGTGGCCCTGTGCCAGCGGGCTCCTGCGACTCGGCCTGCAGCCACCTGGTGCTGCCCTTCATGGTCCTGGTCAGCCTGGGTGCCGCACTGGCTAGTGTCACCCACACACCGTCCTTCATGCTCATCCTAAGGTGAAAGCAGGGGCGTGCTGGAACCAGTGGGTACCAAGAGGTTCTTAACCACAGGCAGGATAAGGGATCCTGAGGGAGGTGTTCGAAGAAGGAGGTGTCCTGGGCCCCCAAAGCAGACCAGGCTCTCACTGTCCTGTCTACGTCCTCATGGCAACTGCTGAGATGAAGTTTTCTCCCCATCTTACAGATAAGAAAACTGAGGCTCAGAGAAATTCAGGGGCTAGCCCCGGGTCATGTAGCAAGTTCTGGGTGGAATAGTACTGATGCCAAGGCCCAGAGCCCAGACCCCTACTTTCCCCAGAGGAGGAGAGGCCACACCTAAGCCCCTGCCCTGGCCTCCAGTCACAGTGAGGAGGAAGTGGGGGAGCATCACCTGACTCTCCGCCCCACCCGACCTGCAGTGAGCTGGTCACAGGTGGTGCATCTAGAGATCCAAACCCCATCAGTGTGGTCTACGACTCTTCAACTTCAAGTCAACAAGCACTAGGTGCCCGCTGTGGACCCAGCCTGTGCTGAGCACTGCCTCTTGGTCCAAGATCTTTCTGGCCCTTGTCCTGAGGGTGCCTGCTGGGACTGACAAACTGTCGCCTGAGGCCATAAGAGGACCTCAGAGCAGGATAATTCCAAATTTTCATTATGCTGGGATTATTTTATTCCCCATCTGTTTTCTAGAAAATTAGAAGGGGGATTGAGCCCCTTACAATATTAGAAGGCATGTAGATCCATAAACCAGGCTGGCTGCAAGAGCAAAAGTAGAGGAGTCAGATGCCCCAGCAGGCAGGCTGATTAAGAGAAGTTCATGCAGGCAGTGTACAGCACAAATTCCAACCCTTGACAGCCATCAGCCGTGGGGTCTTGGCCAAGTCACTCAACCTGTCTAACTATCTGTCAGTTTCCTTACCTGTAAAATGGGCCTAATGCTATACCTACCATATGCGGGGGACGCGGGGGGCACAGCACAGAATAACTGAGCCATAGTAAGCGCTCCACAAATGCCAGCTGCTGGGATTACTTAGGAAGAGGAGCCAGTGATTGCCAGGGCACCCCAGGCTGAGATGTCATAGTGACCAGGGAGGTTAAACGGCGTGTCTGACTGCCCAGCTCCAGGTTTTGCCAAGTGTAGGAGGAAGGGGAGAATTTGGTGGGACCAGGGGGTGGGGAGAGAGGGGTGTCTGTGACTGGCAACACAGGGAGGTCAGCACAGGGCCCTGACGGTCAGTGGGTATAGCTGGGACCTGGCTCTGCAGGTTGAAGGGAGTGTGGAGCCTGAGCCCCGCTCCCCAAGAACCTCTGGGGGCAGGCTGGTGCTGGGGGTGGGAGAGAAGGGGATGGTGAGAGCCCCTTGAAGGCTGGAACCCTCTCAATCCTCATGTCACCCTGTCCCTGCTTGTTAGGGGAGTGAAGAAAGAAGACAAGACTCTGGCTGTGGGGATCCAGTTCATGCTCCTGAGAGTTTTGGGTAAAGAATGTGCTGGGGACCACTGGTCCAAGGCCCGGGGGGCACAGGGATGAGTGGGGCCCGCTCCCTGACCTTAGGGTTCACTGGCTCACAGGGTCACAGATCCGACCTAGGTACCCTGGAGGTGGGTGCGCAAGCAGCTAGACAGCCCATCAGGGAGACAGCATCCAATACCAGGGTAAGGGGTGGGCTTGAAGGCTGAAGACTTAATGGGCCAAGAGGCCCTCGGTGCCTCAGAGCCCTGAAGTTATATATACCAGGGAGTGGGCAGGGGAGGTACGGGGATGCCAGCTTCCATTGTCCCCTGAACACCTCCTCCTCCAGCCTGGATGCCCAGCCCCGTGATCCACGGCAGTGCCATTGACACCACCTGTGTGTACTGGGCCCAGAGTTGTGGGCGTCGGGCCGTCTGCCACTACTATGACCACGACCTGCTTCGAAACCGGTGAGACCGGGATAGGGGCTACTAGGGGGCTGTGAGAAAGCTTCTAGAAACACTCTTGGGGTCCCAGGCAGGCCACCAGCAGGGAGGGGAGGTCCACTGGCATCCACCTGCAAGGTGATCGGCGCTCTATGCAGTGCTGATCTCACCAGTCCTGCAAGCTAGACATTGTCTCCCCTTTTGATGGATGAGGAAAGTGAGATTTAAGTAAGTGGCCCAAAGTGACACAGCTGATAACTGGCAAAGCTGGGCCTCACCAGTCTGTGCTGGCTGAGTGAGGGGAGAATCAGGGGAGCAGCCCAGGTGTGAGAAAAACAGAGAGTTGGGGTGGGTCAGGAAGATGGCTCTATCTAGGACATAGGAGGCCTAGGATGCAGGCCCTGCTCTGCCTCCCTCATTGTGAGACCTGCCTTTTTGGGACTTAATCTTCCCATCCATACAATGGGGAGCCCAAAGGAACCTGAAGGCAGAGAGGCTGCAGGCCCTGGGATGGATGGGCAGCTGCGGGGAGGGACTTACTAGCAGAGCTGGGAGTAGGGAGCTGTTCACTTCCAGCTCTGAGGAGTGCATGGTTCCAGGAGGGCTTCCTAGAGGAGGAGAAGTCAAGAAGAGTCTTGGTGAATTAGACAAACAGGAGAGGGAATCCTCCTTTTCTTGCGGCAAGTGATGTGATCCAGAGTTGCAACTGTCAGGCCTGCTGAGCCCTTAGAGGGACCCAGAGAGAGGCAGGGCCAGCCCAGGCCATGAGGCAGTCAGCACAGGGCAGGCAGGCTTCTTTGGAGCCTTTTCCCCCTTCCAAGGAAGGACCCCCATGGGGGTCAATTCTAGGGGCTCCCAGCCAAAGCCATGGTGACAGGGTCCACCGCCCTGGGGCTGGAGGCCTATCCCCGCCAAGGCCTCAACATCTCCAACTACATAATGGGTGATGATTGCTGACGCCACTCTGCTTCCAGCCCAAGCACATCCAAGCCCTGAATGGGGAGGTACTGAGTTCAAGGGTCACTTGCTCTTTCCCAGGTTCATCGGCCTCCAGTTCTTCTTCAAGACAGGCTCTCTGGCCTGTTTCGCCTTGATTTTGGCCATCCTAAGGCAGCAGGACAAAGAGGAGGGGACCAAGGCGACCATACCCAACCTTGGCCTACAGCAGCAGCTGTTAGCGTCAGGGGCAAAGAAGGAGCCTGAGGAATCCAGAGTGTGAGCTGTCCCAGGGCCCCATTCTGGCCAGGAGTGGCAGCCATGGCGAGTACCTCCTCTAGGCCCTTTGCCTGAGATTGGGGGTTGGGAGCCCTGTTTTCCAATTATGAGTCCTCCACTAACTTGCTGTGTGGCTTTGAGCAAGCCACTGACCCTTTCTGGGCCTTTGTCTGCTCACCTGAACCAAAGAGTTACTTGCGGGTTTGTTGTGTTGGCCACTTCTGAAGCTTGAGGGTCTTCCCCCTCTTCTCCCCCAGCCACACGGGCTGACCTGAAACCAGGCTTTCCTGGGTGGAAGGACTGCATATCTTTCCCCCAGGGCCCGAGGATAGAGAAGTGGACAATAGTAGGCCAGGCTGCCCCGCCTACTGGGTCCTGGCCCTGCTCTGCTGCTTACCTGGAGCACCCTCTCTGAGCCTCAGCCTCCCAACCTCCATCTCTGTCAGGTGGAAATGAACTTGTCAGCTTTCAGGCCTCTTCAGCTGTGACCATCTGTGTGGCCAGGACAGACTCAGGTCTCCTCCCCAGCCCCGCTCAGCCTAGACTTGGGGCCAGTACAGCCTCTGTTGAGAAGTGTCCATTTGGCGCCCCCTGGAGGCAGAGCCCTGAGCTTTGGGGAGCCGCCCTGGGGAGGGAACTGGTCCCACTCACGACATCCAGGCTAGGCAGGGCCTTCAGGAAACCTGGTGTGAGGGCCCCAGGGGCCTTGGCTGTGCAGGGAGCCTCACTGTCTGGAGTCAGGAAATCCCAGCCCTTGCCCTCAGGCAGCCACAGTCTGGGTGAGGCCTATTCTCTGCCTGGCGGAGAGGGGGACCCAGCTCCCACATTGGGGCATTTTCTAATTTCAAAGACCGAACAAACTCAGCATAGACTCACTGGTACCCATGCATTGCCAAGATTTCACACATTTGACCTGGGCCCACCAAAGCCACTTTGACTTTTGTGACTAGAATCCTAATTTCACCATTTCCTCCCAGGTGCCTGATTCTATGTCACCTGGGGTTGTGTAGACAATGTCTGGTTCTGTGACACCCACATTTTGAGGTAACATCTGGTTCTCTGTGATGCCAGGGTTGGCGTAAGAACCTGTTCTTTGTGATGCCTGGGCTTGTGATCTAGAAGCAATAATGCGTGGCTCTGTGTAATAAGTGGGTCTGTGGGATGCTTGGGTCTGAACAGACAAGTCCTTGTCTTGCCTTGTCTTGTTTTATGGCTAGTCTTATCTGGCCTGATTATCTCTCTGGGACGGGGAGAGAGTTTCCCAATCTGCTTCCAGCCCAATCTAGTTGCTTGGGAGGCAAGAGACAGGGAGTCAGAAGCAGGAGCTTCCCAAATCCGTGTCCAGCCCTGTGCTGTGGGCCAGGGGGGAAGCTGGGGGTTTGGGGGCACACGTGGCTCTGGCCCTCTGCGCAGCTCTCAGCGGCAGGGCTTTGAGGCCATGCCACATGAAAGAAGAGGGAGGTACAAAAGTTCTAATTCCCATTTTTGTTCTGCTGGTTGATACCTTTAAATGTCTAACAGATATCTGAGCCTGTATTTATCAGTGCCAAGAATTTCAGAGTCTCTTCCAACAAGACGAGGCTGTTTGTATGTTCATATTCCTCCTCCTTCCCTCTTGTTTCCCAGGTTTTGCAGAAATAATCTGGAATTATAGATATAGCTTATTATTAAATTTGTTCTTGCATAATGTGTCTTCCGTTACAAAAATCCTTTCTTCCAAACTGCATTAAGGTTTGCAACAACCAGATTTTTTCCAGTTATTTAGATTGAAGGTTTGCTGGATTCATTGCTCACCGTTATTTCTCGTATATTACATCTTCCCCTACCTGTATATTCTGGTCTAATTTTTGTTCGGCTCGACTACTTTCTCTAGTAATGGTTTCAGAAGTGGAATAATGTCACAAGGCTTTCCCAGTCCTCACCTGTCCAAACTGCCATTCAGGTTTTACAGAAGAGGAGATGGTTCAGAAAGGATAAGCAACTTGCCCAAGATCACACAAAATAAATGTCAGAGCCAGGATTAGATCTAGATTTTGTGGGAACCGATGCTTACACAATTAGGGGAGTCCTCTTTAAGAAAAAGAGCACACAATTAGGTAAGAAGGTGAATGTTTACTTAGAATGAAAAAAGAAGTCAAAACAAATACATCTCACAATTCAGAAAAATAGCATAAGATTTGTTACTAACTGCTGTGCATACCTCCAAAATTCTCCCCCTAACGGTTGGAAATATTTTCTATAGACTAGCTTCTGGTTCCATACATTTTAAACCTGTTTCTCCTCTGTTGTCCGTATACTTCCAGGGCCAGGCAGGAGAAAACACTTTCATGTCACAAGATGACCTCTGGATATGACACCTTGATGTCACACTGCCAAATGAGTTGGACTGTGGGTAGGAAGATCCCTAGAAGCCATTCTCTATACAGAGGTAGCTAGCAATGATTTATCTATTCATAGAGGTGACTGAGGACCACATAACTATATCCCAATGAATCCAAATTAAATTGATCCCCAACTCCACTCCCCCTTAGCATTATTCCAGAAATGTCCATGCCAACTGCTTCACATAAAGGGAAACTGGGACACAAGGACGCTTGGAGTGGAAAGAACTAGCCATCTCGACCCATTGTGGTGAAAGGGTCTCCCTTCGGAAATTTCCTAAGAATTTGACAACAGGAACATATTGCCGAAGCCTCTCCCAGGGCCTGGGTAGAGGCCGTGGTGCTCAAGCAGTCTTAGCTTCACGCTGAGTCTACCTCTGGGTTGAGCTGAGATTCGAAGAAGACGAGGTGCTTGTGCTTAAAATCATCCAGGCTGGTCAGGGAGGAGACTCCAGGAGTAATCATCACAAGAGAGACATGGGGCTGAGAGCCAGGGGTGGAACAGGTAAGGGCCAGCGACTTCCCAGGGATTCAGGGGGTCCAGGGAGCAGCCCTCTTCCCTGACACGGCCTCTGGCCAATGAGAAGCCGCAAGCAATTACACCTGTGAGCTCACTTTCTTCTCACCCTGTCCCTGAGAGTTGGAGGAGAAGGCATTAAGTCTCCTACTAGATTCTATGGTGGTAAAATCTAGCAGAGAACAGGACTGGAACCAGAATGAAGATCCTGACACCTGGCCCAGAGTTCCTTTAGGCTGTAGACTCATGCTGGGAAGTTGCAGGGCAGGCAGATACCAGGGAGCCAGGAGCCAGGATTGGAGCACAAATAAACGAGGAGCAAGAACTGGGACTTCCCTGGTGGCGCAGTGGTTGAGAATCCGCCTGCCAGTGCAGGGAACACGGGTTCAATCCCTGGTCCGGGAAGATACCACATGCCGTGGAGCAACTAAGCCCGTGTGCCACAACTACTGAGCCTGTGCTCTAGAGCCAGTGAGTCACAACTACTGAGGCTGCATGCTGCAACTACTGAAGCCCACGCACCTAGAGCCCATACCCTGCAGCAAGAGAAGCCACCACAATGAGAAGCCCGCACACTGCAATGAAGAGTAGCCCCCACTTGCCGCAAATAGAGAAAGCCCGCGTGCAGCAACGAAGACCCAACACAGCCAAAATAAATAAAATACATAAATAAATTAAAAAAAAACAATCCGCCTGCCAAGGCAGGGGATACGGGTTCCAGCCCTGGTGTGGGAAGATCCCACATGCCACGGAGCAACTAAGCCCGTGCGCCACAACTACTGAAGCCCGCATGCCTAGAGCCCGTGCTCTGCAACGAGAAGCTACTGCAATGAGAAGTACGCGCACTGCAACGAAGAGTAGCCCCGGCTCACCGCAGCTAGAGAAAGCCCGCACGCAGCAACGAAGACCCAACACAGCCAAAAACCCACAGCACCCTTGCCATTCTTTAGACATGTTGAATTCTTTCCCCCTAACAAGCCCCTACATGTGCTCTTCTCTCTACCCAGCTGGCCTTCTTCACATCCCCACCCCATTGTTTGCCTCTCCATCCTGCTTCATGAAGTCCTGTCCAAACTTCCAGACCCAGCTCAAAGGCCACCACCTCCAGGGATGCAGCATGGTATAGGCAACGGGAGTGGGTGGCAACCACCTTAGGGAATCCATTAAAAGATACAGACTCTCCATTAAAAATGCACACAAACTTATACAGACCTGTGCCCCTGATTTCAGAGGCTGGGATCATTTGAAGCCTAGCTGTAGACCTCCAGTGGAGTGGAGTAAAAAGAACAGAGTTTTAGAGCCAGTCAGATTTGGGTTCAAATCTAGACTCTGCCACTGATTCACGGTGTGACCCGAAACAAGATTTAACTTCTTTGCCTCTCAGTTTCTTCACCTGTAAAGTGAGGTTGATCACTCCTGCCTCTCAGAAGGTATGAAGACAAAATAATGATAACATACTCATTCACAGGCAGTGTACCTAATGATCAATATTTGTAAGTTTCCTTCCCCTTTCCCTGCTCCTGAAAGGAGAACACGGGGGTGGAGGTGGGAGTGGGCAGTAAGGACAGGGGGAGGCACCACTGAGGGGAGGCACCACCCTCGCTCTGCCCTGCCCTGGCTGCAGCTCTGCTTGTCCCCTAATCTTTCTTCCACTGTCAGCCAGGGCTCAGCCTGCCCAGTCTTATCTCTCCCCACAGCCAGCCTGGGACAGCTTTTCTCAGCCAGATTTACATTTTTATTGGTTTTCTTCCTTCCAGAGCAGTCCCTTCCTTCTCTTTCCCCTTTTGCTATGAAATGGGCTAACCCTGGAAGCAGCAGTTCTGGTGCTGGCCAAGAAGAGATGGTTCAAGGATAGATTCATTCACCATACATTTCTTTATTTATTCAAACACCCAATCAACCAACAAATCACATGGCTGCTCTATGCCCCTGTGCTGGCACTGCTGGGGGGACACAGCCATGGGTCCAGTACAGGAAACTCCCAGTATAAGCAGACAAGCTGACACACAGTCACAAAAGCATGATTAGTCATATAGGAGAGGGAAGAAGAGGAAGCCATGTATTCTTCCTGAGGTCACCATGGAAGGCTCTCCAGAAAAGGTTAAATCAGAGCTGGGCTTAGAGATTAGGCAGGAAATTCCCAGGTAGAAAAGATGCAAATAGACATGAGAAACAATGGTATGAGCAAAGATAGGAAGGCACAAGAGAGCAGAGTGTGTCTGAGATATGGTACAAGAGCGATGTGGTTGGGATGTACTGCATGTGCAAGGCCATCAGGAGAGAGAGGAGAGCTGAGGCTGGATGTACCAGTGAGGACCAAGCCTTGAGTTCCAGCTGAAGGCTTTGGATGTCTTCCTGAGGGCAAAGAGGTGCCCTTGAAGCATTGACTGATGGATTATTCAATTGACTGGTTATTTTAAGCAGGGAGTGACATGACAAGATTTGTGTTTTAGAAAGGCTGCAGGCTGCACCCTGGGGGCTTTGAATGGAAAAGGGAAGCTGGAGGCCAAGAGCTCAGGCTGGACACTGGTGCTTAATCAAGAGAAGAAGTAGGAGGCCTTGAACCAGGTCATCCTTGAAGTGGGGACAGCTAAGATGAGTCTTGAAAGATGAGTAGGACCATACCAGGTGGAGAGGTTGGGAACAGCGTCCAGGGAGAAGAAACTACACGGATAAAAACTCAGCATACAGAGAGCTCCTGGCGAGCTTGGGGAATTTTCCACTAGTTCGGCAGGGCTACAGTGTGGTCTAAGAGAAAGGTCATTGTGAGGGATGTAGCTGAAGAAATGGGTCAGGGCCCTTAGTTTCTCTCAGTATTCTCTGTCTCCTGAACCTAGACTCAGGTGAGAGAGGAGAGGGAACCCTGGCCACTTGTGGAGTGTGGCCACAGTGTGGAGCTGCCTCCCCTGAAGACTGAGAGAGGCTTTCTGTGATCACGGCACTACATTTTACAAAGCCCCTTCACATTTGATCCTCATGGCTTCCTGTCGAGGAATGTAGAACAAGGACTATTGGCCCCATATAGTGGATAGATAATCTGAAGCCTAGAAAACTACAGGAACTTGTCCAACGCTGCTCAAGAGCTCAGGTATCCCCCTTTTAAAGCTCCAATGTTTTTTCTAATAAACATACTTGTCCCTGAATCACATACACACAATAGATGTAGTAGCTACTAACTAATGTGATTGGAATGGGGAAAAGCATAAAAAAAACACATCAGAGTAAGAGATCTCCTCCTGTCCTCAATTCCTCAACTTTCACCCTGGAGCTGGATACATTCCAGCCGAGAAAACCAGGTTCCCTCTGCTTTGGAATCCAATAGATGTGAGGAAAAATCGCAGCTGTGTCACTTTCCACCTGTGAGAAGTCAACTGCATTCATCTCAGCCGTAATTTTCTCATCTGAAAAATGGGAGAAACAAACCCTATCTTTCATAGAGTTGTCATGAGGACTTAATGTGATAATGTAAGACTATAGTAGTTAACTATTGCTGAGTAACAAATTACCCCAAAACTTAGCAGCTTAGAACAACAAATATTTATGATCTCACACAATTTCTGAGGATCAAGAACCCAGAATTGGGCTAACTGAGAGATTCTGCCTCAGGAGGTCTCATGAGGTTGCAGTCAAGTCTCAGCCAGGGCTGCAGTCATCAGAGCTCAACTGGGGCTGGAGGATCCACTTCCAAGCTCCCTCTGTGGTTGCTGTCAGGCTTCCATTCTTTGCTGGAAGTTGGTCAAAAGTTTCAGTTCCTTTTTACACGAACTTCTCCACAAGACTGCTCATGACATGGTGGCTAACTTTCCCTAAATGAATGATCCAAGAAAGAGAATCTACCAAGATGGAAGCCACAGTATCTTTTATAATCTAACCTTGGAAGTGACAAACCTTTATTTTTACCATATTCTTTTGGTCACACAGACTAACCTTGGTACAGTGTGGGGCAGGAACATAAAAGGGTGTGGATACCAGGAGGTGTGGATCTTTGGGAACCATCTGGAAGCAGGCTACCACAAGTGTCCAGAACAATGCCTGACACCCAATAGGTACTTATTCATTTGCAGCTGCCATTATTCTCCCTGTGCTCACAGACTAGCTGGGAAGACAAGATTTGGACATGAAAAGAGAGAGCTTGGCAAAGTAGACTGCAACTTGAATTGGGCAATGCTCAGTCGCATGATGGAAGAGGGTCTGCAGGACCAAGGGGTGGAAATAAGGGAAGGCCGCCTGGCAGAGGTGGAGCTGAGAGGCCAATTCAGCGAGGAGACAGAGGGTGAGTGTGGCACACACTATTTGTTGCCTTCCCGCAGCCAATCTCCTTTCCTACTTCCAGTAGCAAGGCGCCCAGCCACAAGGATGATCCAAGCCCTTCATGGAAAAGCCTTCCTCTTTGCCAGTGAATAGTCTAAGAGTAGACATGTGACTTTATTTTGGTCAGTGAGATATAAGGGAATGGTCTTCTTGGAAAGCTCCCCTCTTGGATAAGAGAGGCATGAGAGAAGATCCTTTGTCTCCCATGCCCTTTCTTCCTGCTTGGGAGGTGCCACATCAGCCATTTTGTGATCACAGGGGGAGTCTCTCTCAAGGCTTAGAATGGGAAAAACCTGGGTCATCAGAGACATAACCAGACGTATTCTGGTTGAATAACCAGACCAACCCTGGCTCCACCTTCCTCTGGCTTCCTTGTTAAGGAAATAAAAGGTTTAAGCCATCAGGTGTTTTCTTACTTGCATTCTAACTGATTCAGCGAGCAAAGCACTCCAGTTCCCTCTGGGGTTTTTTCCTTTTCCGCAGGAAGGTAGAGTGAAACTGTGGAACAGGAAAGGGCCCTTGGCTGGGAGGCAGGAGTCCTTGGTCTAACCCCAGCTCTGCCTCTGAGTTGCTCTGTGATCTTGAGCAACTCCCTGCCCCTCTGGGCCTCCAATAGTCATAGGTAATATTTATTGACTGCTTGCTGTGCGCCGAGCACTCTGCTAAGAGCTTCCCTTGCATTATCTCATTCAATCCTCACATCAACCCTGCTATGTCAATATTATTATTCTCTTTATCTTATAGACAAGGAGACGGAGGCCCAGAGGTATGGGGGAATTTGCCCAAGGTTACGTAGCAAGTTAGTGCTGGATCTCTGGACTCTGAATTCACGCTCACCTTTCTCTAAAGCCAGGCTCCTGACCATAATGCTACACTGCTTGGTGGTAAAAGGATGCCTCTGGACAAAATGACCTCTAAGGGCCTTTCCAGCTCAAATATTCTTTGACTTGCTGCCCCATTTCTAGCTACATGATGAAGAAAACAGCTTATCCTAGAGAAGAAAGAAATAAGTACTGTCTTTAGCCATCTGAAAAGCTGTCATATGAGTGGGAGATTAGACATACTCAGTGTAGCTCAGAGGACATGAACTGGACAAGTGCGGGGACACTACCAGGAGATAGCATGCAGCTTATATAAGGGAGAGCTTTCTAGCGTCCATTCAGCAGGGGTAGGGGTATGCACAAAGGCAATGGCTCTCCTGTCATGACATTTACACAAGCCTGTGTTAGATAAACATTTGTCAGAAGTACTGCATTAAGTAGGAACGGGATTGAACAGCTTAAAACTTGTGGTAGGAATTAAAGAGGATAATGTACTCTAGTACATTCTAATACTCCTAGCACCGTAACTGATACAAATAGAGGGAGTCAATAAATTGCTGTTTCTTTTCTTTTTTGACACTGAGATTCTTGGATTTTAAGATTCTCTAATATGGATTTTTGGCCCTTTGGCTCTAATATGCCACAGTTCTATAATTTCAACACATTGTGATTCTGCCCTGCTAAGATGCTATGATTTTAATACTCTAACTTTCCGTGATTGTGTGGCTCTGGAAGCTGAGCAGTCTATGATTTTGTAATTTAATAGTCTCTAGCTTTAACAATCCAAGATTCAATAAAGTGTCTCTCACCAGCTCTAGAAACATGAGGGGGTGGCTCTATGCTGTGCTTCACTGGCCTGGACACACATTGGGCTACTACCTCTGCTCAAACCCCACCCCAGCCTCAGGCTCTCCGTACCAAAAAACCCTCCTCCCTGATTCCTACCCCTTCTTCACTCCACACCTACAAAGTAGGTGTATTCACTCTCTATCTGCTGGTGACTTTTCATTAACTAAGACCCGTCTCTGTGTCCAGGCTTGTGCTTATTCCAAAAGGGATATAAGAGAATGAGAAGGTATGGTTGTAATTCTCAGGAGGCCTAGGATCTAAGGACTCAAGTCCCTTGCTTTTGTTTAAGTTCAACTCAAACTTACCTCTACCGGGAAACCTTCCTTGACTGACACTAAATATCTAGCACCAATAACCTTAATCACAAATGTGAAGACCTGACTTCTTTGGTTGATTATAGTACACATTTTAGTTTATCTGTTTATCATGTTTTCCAGATTATAACTGAGATTCCCCCATAAATTAAGAGCATGTCTCTTCAACCAAACTTAGAGTTTTGTAGAGGAAGACCATGTCTTCCCCATCAGACCGGAAGCTCCACGGAGACATGGTCATGCCTCCCTTATATCATACTTGAGCTAGAGTTAAAAGCAGTGATGTTTCTCCACCAGATCAATAAATACCCAATGGTAAGTTCATTTTTCTGCCAATGGACTGAGCATTTTGTAGAAGCAGAGGCTACATCTCCCCTTAATACGGGGAATCTCCAAAGGCCAAGGGCTGAGCTTCCACTCATGCTGGGGGCATCTCCCTGAGATCAAAGGGTCTAGGGTTCTCCCTTCTCTTTCTATTTCTTTAATCCTAGCTCAGGACTCTAGCCTGAAGAAGAGATATTTTCTCTAAATCAGATAGACAAATGAAAAAGAGAAGATTAAGAACTCAAGCCTCTCCCCCAACAAGTCCAGGGCCTTTCTTGCTCTATCCAGGGCCATCTCCTAACAGCTGTCATCCCTCTGCCCAAACCGGGCCCTTCCCAGCCACTCGAGCAGCAAGTGAAGATGTCAGCACCTCGGACAGCACCCAACCCGTTACAGGACATGGAGCCTGCGGAAGCCAAGCTCTCCAACTCCCTTAGCCTCTGGGTGATGAATTTCCTTGTTTCTCAATTTGATTAAAGCCCAGTAGATAACCAGAGTCCCTCGTTCCTTTCTCTTTTCTCTTCCTGTTGAACATAATCAACTCCATCAGGCTTGGAATACTTGCTCTTAAATACTACCTACCCAGCCCCGGCCTAAGCATGAATCAGGGACAACACTGCTAAAACACTTGGAAGACTCACACGTTTTTTTCTGCAGAATGGAGGTGGGAGAGCTCTCCCTGAGATGTATAGGGGCTGTGAATGGACGTCAAATGTGTTTGGGTGAAGAAAATCCTGAACTGAAACTCAGGAAATTTGAAGCTTAGTTCTGGATAAGCTTTGCCGCTAATTTTGATATGATCTAGAGCAAGTGGCACACCCTTTAGGAGCCTGTTTTTCCATTTGTAAGATGAGGATGTCGGATTAGACAATCCCAAATGTGTTCAGTGCTAAAATTCTATAGGAACATTTAAAACAGATAAGGAAAGAGATTTGCCCAAGGTCATATGGCAAGCTCATGGCAAATGTGGGTCTGAATTCATGGCTCCTGGTTTCTACTTCAGTGTTATTTCACTTGCACAGTACTTCCCCCTTAGTTCACGTCGCAGACTTTTTGCCTGGGGACAGAGCTGAAGAAGTTGAAGACAGGTGGGATAGAGCTCATTGGTGCCAACAAAAGGAAATAAAATTTTAAGATATGTGGAAATGCTGATCTCTATGCAGAGAGCATAGTAGAAATAACTAAGATTAGGGGGAAAGGACCACCTCATAGAGACAGAAATTCAACCTTAAACTCAGAGAAACCCCGGAAGGGTTTTGTGACTTGCCCAAGGCCATCCAGCAAGGCAACTGTAGAATCCTCTTAAAGAGAAAGAGTGAACTCTTATCCTGATCAAGTGTTGGGAGGTGCCCATGTCAGAGAAGAGAAGAAAAAATATAAATCAGGAAGTACGTATTAGGTACTGATCTGCACTAAACACCTTGGTAGGAACATACAATATAAGACATGAATTCTGCTTTCTCCATCTTTGATGTGCTGCTTCTTCTACTTGGAATTACTTCCAATGCATCTATCTATGTATGTCCAAGTACTGCTGTTCCATCAAGGCTCAAACCAAAAGTCTCCCCTGGTGGGAAAGCATCCATAACCTTATCCAGATGCCACTTCTCTCTCCTCTGAATCCCCAAAGCATTTTCTTTGTTCCTGTTTTATAGTACTCAGCAACGTCTGCCTTATCTGCTCCCATCCTCTCCCATAATGAGTGAAGAGAGAGAGCGAGCCTGCATTTTATTCAGCTTTGAATCACTCAGAATACTCAAGACAAGATTTGAAATGTAATAGAATCTCAGTAAGTATTGGATGGCTGAATAGACAGATGGATGGATGATGAATATAGATGTATGGGCAACTCAGAGAGAGAGAAGATGAAGGGATGGATGTGTGGGTGGGTGAGTGGGTATACGGATGGATGGTGGGTGAAAGTATGGATGGACAGATAAGTATATGACCATATAGGTGGGAAGAAAATGGATAAACTGGCACCTGGGTTGGTAGGTAGGTGGGAAGATGGAAAGGTGAATGAGTACAAGAATGATTCTATGGACAGCTGAATGCAAGTGTATGTAGGTGGATAATGTGGTTGGTGAATGGATGGATTAATATACTGTTAGATAGTGGTGTGGGTGAATGAGTGGATGTATAATTACATGATTATATGGAAAGATAAATGTCAGGATACGTAGAAAGAAGAATTAGGGGAAACATGGAGGTATTCCTAATATCACAAAGATCATTTTCATGGAGACTTTCCATTGCTAATGTCAGAAAAATGACTATGGGGGTGAGCTGACTCTGCTTAAGCTGAGTCAAACGTGTGCTAAGGTTGCAAAAGATCTCAGCCTGGAATCAATGCAAGTCTAACGTCACGATCAAAAAAGGTAGTGGTCCTGCCTTGGCCTGAGGTGTTCACACTGTCCTGGAGCCTGTGTTCTGCTCTATGCATCTGGAGGGATGATGACAGCCATGGCTTGTCCACATAGGCGATGCAGCGAGGAGTAATCTGTAAAGCCTACCAAATGAGGAACTGGTGAAAGAACCAGGAGTGTTCAGCTTGGAGAAGAGAAAAGTCAGGGGTGATAATCATCATGGCTCAGGATCTGGCTGGCTATCCTGGGGCATGCCCTGTGGCCCCAGAGGCAAATCTAGCTCCCAGAGGAAGTCACAAGGCTGAGGTCTCAGCCTCATGCGAGAAAGGCCATCATACAAGAGAAGGACTTTCTTGGGGGAGTGAGCTTCCCATCTCTGGGGCTGCACAAGTAAGATCTGGACATCTTCTATGAGAGAAGCTACAAAGTGGAGACTTGCTTGATGTGGAAAGTAAATAAGGGCAACTCTGAAATCTCTTCCCACCCCCAAATTAAAACATCTGTTCAGGGCTTCCCTGGCCGCAGTGGTTGAGAGTCCGCCTGCCGATGCAGGGGACACGGGTTCATGCCCTGGTCCGGGAAGATCCCACATGCCGCGGGAGCAGCTAGGCCCGTGAGCCATGGCCGCTGAGCCTGCGCGTCCAGAGCCTGTGCTCCGCAACGGGAAAGGCCACAACAGTGAGAGGCCCGCATACCGCAAAAAAAAAAAAAAAAAAAAAAAAAAAAACAAAAAAAACCATCTGTTCATCGCTTCAATCCTCAACAATTAGGTTCAGCTGTGCCCTGAGTTCATACTGGAATGTAGGGAATTTCCATCCAGAGCTGAGGGTTTGGAGAGATTTGGGAGACAGAAATGGGGTCTAATGGGACCCTCAACTTTCTGTGGAGGTCTGGGGTTAAGGAATCAAGAGAAACTGAAAATGTCCTTTCAGAGGCCCAAATGACAGAGGAGGGAGAGAGTCAGAGCCACCCAGAGCCAATCCGTGACCTAGATTCTCTGTAATTAACAAGCCTACGTCACTGACGTGTTGGCTTCTGATCAACACTGTCTCCCCAACCCCGCCCAGCTCTCTGGTATGAGAAGATTAAATCAATTAGGAGGAGGAGGGGATCTGGCTGGCTCTGGTTGGGAACAGCGGATAATTCACTTACGTAACAGAGTATTGAGGTTTGGACTTGGCCTTTGAGTAGCGGCAGTGGATCCCAGATCCCAGCTTTTGGGAAGAGACTTCAGGAGTCGGGAGTAAAGGCAGAGGGAAATAAAGGGGGTCCAGGGGGAGGGGCAGCCATGACCCCAGGCGGAGGCCCATATTCCATCTTCTTGCTGAGAACAAATACCCTGTTCTCTGGGCTGAGAGAGGGACAAATTGAAAAATCACTCTTCCTTCCTCCTTCCCCCAAGTGAGGGGGTCCCAGCCACCAAGATTATTCATAAATGAAAATCTGACCAAGCCTCTCTCCTTAGCCTGGCATTTAAGGCCCTGCAAACTTTCCTGGGGCATCTCCTGCCTCCAAGGGGTGCGGGTGGGTAGAGAGGCAACAAACACCTCCTGGTTTTCCCTCTGTGCCAGGTCCTGGCTAGGCACTGGAAGTACAGAGAGAAACAGACGTAGTTCCCTCAGAAGCATGGCCTAGTGGGGGGACACATACCCACAATGCTGTGTGCCAAGTGGTAAAACAGAGGCCTGCATGGGCAGGACCCAGAGGGGTCACAAATAAGGGAGGCCTCCTGGGGCCAGTTCCAGGAGGCTCCCCAGGGAAGGCAGTCTCACTGAGCCTTAAAGGAAGGATGGATTCGTGGGAGTTCATTGGGCTGACCTGGCTGAGGGAGGGCCTTGGGTGGAGGGAACAGCATGTTCAAAGGCATGGCAGTAAAACAGCTTGGCACACATTCAGGGAACTAGTTGCTGTGGCTGGAGCTTAGAGCATGAGTTAGGAACGGGGGAAATGAGCAGGAAAGGTAGCCAGTCCAGGTCTCGCTTCTGATGGCGTGCCAAGAAGGCACTGAGGCAATGACCCCAGAGTCTCTGATCAACCTATGCTTCCTGAGCACTGACAATATGCCACGCCCTGTGCTGGGACCGGGGGCGGATGGAAGTGGGGAATAAAGAGATGAATGAGACTCAGGCCCTGTCCTCCAGGAGTTCTAGAAGGGCACAAAAATATCTTCCGTTACCAAGCTGATAGTCCCAGCTTGGCTCCGGGTGGGATTCAGGCCTGGCTGGTGTCTCTGGAGCTCTGCTATTGGCTGGGTCTACCCGCAGCCCCTTGCCTAAGGACTGAGATGCCCAGGCAAGCAGTCTTGTTGGTCAAACGTGACCTGGCCTTGGGACTTCCCTGGTGGTCCAGAGGTTAAGACTCCGTGCTCCCAATGCAGGGTCCCCAGGTTCGATCCCTGATCAGGAACAAAGATCCCACATATGGCAACTAGAGAGCCCGTGTGCCACAACAAAGACCCAGTGCAGCCTAAATAAATATATAAAAATTAAAAAAAAAAAAGTGACCTGGCCTCTGGGGGCCTGCTCCTGCCACCTAACTCCTGAAGACCAGTCCTGTGGCAAACAAGGTCCCCATGAGCAAATCCAGATAGATGGGAGAAAGTGACGCCCTGAGCTGGTATGCTAGCGAGGAAGGCAAGGTATGGGTCGAGAAATGCTTAGGAGTTGTACTGGAAGGGTCTTGGGAGACACTCAGGGTTGCTATCTCGGGTCATGCCATCCTATGGGAAACAGGAGGTCAGCAGGAGAACAAGAGGAGTTGCAATGGTTTCAGGCTCCTCAAGTTGTAGGATTCGTCAGGCGGAGGCCCATGGAAGCGTAGGAATTCAAGTGGACCACACACAAGCTCCCTGTAGGAAGCAGGCATGTGGAAATCCCTCCCTCACCTGTTCTCTCCCTTCCTTCATACTTTCCTTCGGCAGCTCTCAGTACCTCTTCTATCCAAGCGGGCTCTGGGCTGAGCAATGAGGCACAGATCTAGGGTCACCCTGTTCTTTGTCCAAAGGACCAGCATTAAGCACAACATTCTAGCATATCCTGGACTTGCCTGCATTAAAATATTGGCTGGGAATTGAAGCTAGGGCCTGAAACGTATTCTACTGTTGGAAAGATTTAGGAAGTAACCTTTGTGATTGCAAGCAACAGAAACTGACACAGACGAAGCAAAATGGAAAAAAAAAAAAAATTATTAGCAGTTCCACCGGGCAGCTCGGAATGGATGGGAAAACTGGAGAACCAACTGAGTGGGCAGCTGGATTCACAGCCAAGGTCATACCATAGGAATAGCTGGCCCCAATGCCTCCACTAGCCCGACCTTTGAACATCTCCACCATACTGCCCACCCAGACGTGGCACTGCTACATGATGTAAGCACAAACGAATGCTAACGAATCTTCTTCCCAGCCTCCTCACTAATTGTCACATCAAGGTCCTGAGCCAGGTACAACTGGCCAAATAGGCAGGGGGTGGTGGTGGTAGAGTATCTGGCCCCTTTTGGCCTTGAAATGGAAGATTGGGTCCTCGTTTCCATAAGGACTCCCATAGTGGGGGATTTACTCAAAATACAAAGCAACGGACTGGTTTTAGCAATTCCCTCTGTGCCAGGTCCTGGCTGTGTCACAGCAAAAACTGTGACAAATGTCCACTACACTTTTACTGAGGAGTCACTAAATGCTGGGTGCATTCCAGGAGTTTTATATAAACAAATCAGCAAAGCAGGCTCTCTTTTATAACTGGATAATGGTTGATCCCATTTTACAGCTGAGGAAATTAAGATTCCAGAGGTGAAGTAATTTTCCCAGAGTCACTCAGCTGGTAAGTGATGGAGCCAGGATTCCAATACAGGTGGGTGGTTTTGTTGTTACAAATACATTATGCTGTCTCCCAAATTGTAAACACAGAGAATTTGTACTTACCATTGCTAACATTTTATGTAAAGTGTGGGGCACAGAAAAATGGCTCGAAGTAAATGTTCCAATATCTTCACAGGATGATTGATGGGATAATAGGATTATGAGTAATTTTTTCCTGCTTTCTTATGTTCTTCTGTACTTTCCTTTAAAAAGAAAAAAGAGTGTGCTTTACCTTAATAATTATAAGAAAAAATAAAATAAAAAACAGTTTTAAAGATTCATGGAGAAAATATGCATAGAAAAAAGACTGGAAGGAAATTTGTCCAAAAAGTCTCTGGCTAGTGGAATTATGGGTCGGCTTATTTTTCTTTCAACTTCTACTTTCCAAATTTTCTATAGTGAGCACTCTGAAACAAATGTAAAGTAAGTTTTATTTTTAAAACCAAGCATAAAAATGATATTAACAAAGAGACGCATGTCTTAGTCCTTTTAAGTTCCCATAGTCACGTCCTATAGTGGTTTGGAAACCAAGGTGGTTCTGGGTTTTCTGGGGCAGCCTGGTGGTCCCTTGCAGTGTTTGCTACCAGAGCTGGCATAGCTGGTGTGCATCACAGTCACCAGTTATCTCAGGCTGAACACTCTGAGCCAGGGTGGGAATAACCCAGCATTCCCACCTCTTGTAACAATGTACATGTTATCAGGCTCTGCTAAACTGTGAGGATTCAGCTCCGGGGGCTGAAATCTTCCGCTCTGCTGGTTTTATCTCTCATTTCCTAGGCTTCAAGGTTTGCCTCCCGCCTACAAATGGGGCGGGGCTGCTCAGTCCTGTGAAGTTTAGGCCCCTCTGAGGAGCCTTCTGTGTCTTCTTGTCCAAGCTGCAGGTCCCCCATCATCTCTCCTCCCCTGCCCTGCCCAATGCCAAGTGCTGTGGATAGACAGAGGACGGAGGTTTGGTCCTGTCTGGTGGAGGAGTCAGTCTTCCAAATCTCAGGGAGACTCTAGATTATTCACTGCCTTAGGAATGTCCCAATCAGATGGAAGATGCAGTTCCTATTTTCCAGGAGTTCCCAGTGTAACGCAGCGACAAGACAGGAGAGAGCAGGGGTTGATTCATATGGGAAGACATCTGTCTCAGCCAACCCTGACTCCTAAAGCTTCTGCCCTAGGACACCGCTACCTCCCTACCCCCTCCTCCAGGTGGGACAGTCACGGTCATAGCCTCCTGGGCCCTCTGATCCCTCCCCTCCTCCACCTCCCCAAGCACAGGGAGGTTTCTTGTGCCCAGTGCATCCTCTGGCATCCTCCACCCCCCACCGCTCCCCTCCACTCCCACTTCTCCCTTCCTGCTCCTCAGTTTCTCCCCAGGCAAAGCAAGGGAGCTAGATAACCTTACAGGCCCTTCATCTCAGTGGGGACATTCTGTACCTCACTGCCCCTTCCAAGACCCTTCCCATTCCTTCCTCCTTCTCAGCTTCTTCACCAGTCTGCTCCCTCTCCTCCTCCGTTCATGTACACCCCCTTCCTGCCAAGCCCCCAGAATCTCCAGGTGGAGGCCCACTTTGGCTGCTGCAGTAAGGGATGCAGTGGGGTAAAGTGGAGGTGGCCGGGAGAGAGAAGGGCCCAGGCCAAGGCTGAGGTCAAAGAGGCTGGGCAGGGCAGGCAGCCAGCCCTAGCAGCCCAGGCCAAAGCTAGCTCAGCAGCTTCAGCTAAACTCTAGCAAGGCATCTATGCTTGGGTGGCAGCCCCAGAGCTGAGAGGCTCGTGGGGGAGGAGAGCATCTGCTGAGGTCGGCACAGCCTCCAGAAACCTCTCCAGGGGATGACTGAGGCCACAGAGAGTCCCAGCCCAAACTCTGGACTCAGCGATGAGAGGAAATGACACTTCCTCCTCCCTAGGGAATGTGACTTAGGTCCTGGAAATCTAGAACCCAGGGCTGAGAGGGTCCCCAGAGGACACCTGCTGGGTATAGGCATCTCCTCTACTCCCTGATGGGCTGTAGAGCCCTACCAACGAGCCTTCTGGGGCGGGAAGCTCATTCCCTTCTATGGCAGCCCATTCCACTGAGAGCTGGTTCATGCTCAGTTATCAAACTGCCACCAGTGACTCCTCTGTGCCAGGACCTGGGCTGGACTGTGAGGATGCAGAGATGAATGTGGTCCCTGCCTTCAAGGAGCTCTCCATATGAGGAGGGAGACAGACACTGACCACACACAGTGATGGGGGAGTTGAGGGAGTCCAGAGGCAGCCCAGAGCCAGCGTCAGGGCAGGGTGGGGGTCAGGAACTGCTTCCCAGGGCAGGCAATGGATCCCAGGGGGCCTTGAATAAGCAGCTTCAATTACCACCTAAATGCCAACAAGTCCCAGCTCTGCAGCTCCAGCCTTGACATGGCTCCTGAATTCCAGACTTAAATATCCAACTGCCCATTCAGCCTCTCCACTTGGATGTCTTGGCATCTCAAACTCACTGGGATCGAGGCAGAGTTCACCCTCTCTGCCCACCCCGGACCTGGTCTTCCCTCTCTCAATGAATGATCCCATCATTCACAAGCCAGACACCCCAGAGCCATCCCTCCCCCTCACCCCATATCCAGTCTGTCACCAGGCCCCGAGTGACAAACCCACCACTTTTCCCCACCTCCACGCCACCACCCAGCCCAAGCGCTGGCCTCTTCTATCTGCACTCTTCCTTCCAGCATCTCCTCAGTTGTCTTCTTGCACTCAGCCCCCTTCAATCCTGCAGTGACAGCGATCTTTCCAAAAAGCACATAAAATTGTCACCTCTCTGCTTAAAAGCCTTCAGTGGCTTCTCCTTGCTTTTGGCATAAAGTTTAAGACCTTGAACAAGGCCCGCAAGGCCCACCTGGCCTGGTCTTTGCAGACCTCGCCAATTGTGTCTCAGCAATGCCCTCCTCCATCTCTTGACCTCTTTCTTGTCTCTGGCCCACCTAGCTTATCCCTGCACCACAGAGACCTCTGTACATGTTATTCACATTGTCTCCCCCCTGAGCACAAAGATGTGGTCTGCCCTCCTTTCCTCTTCCAAATTGACTCCCAGGATGTCTGTTCTTTGCATGTTCACTGCCGCTGAACACGAGTCTCTGGAACCTTCTCACTTGAAAGAACAGCTTCAGGACATAGCCGATGGTTACAAAGTAACCGGCAGACTTGGAGCCCAAGGTCTCAGAACCTCACAGCATTCCCAGAAGCACAGCCCTGACTCTGGCTCCCAGATGCCTTCCAGAACCCCTACTCTGCCCCTGCTCTCTTCTTTCATTTCTGGGCTGGGGGCTGGGAGTGGAAGGTTGACAAACCTCCCCATCCCCTCAGCCCAGACACTTCCTGGGCCTTATAGTGAGCCCAGAGGGGCAGAAATGAAGTGCCTGGCTTGGTGCCCTCTGCCTGGACCTGCACCCCGTGTGCTCCCTGGGCTCCCAGATCAGGCAGCCGTACTCAGGCCTCAGGCCACGTACTGCCTCCTGTGCAGTTGGCCAGGACTTCCCAAGGCAGGGGCCCTGTCTTCACTGGGCTCCCGCAGCACGCAGTATGCCCAGGACTGTCAATTCGCCTGTGGTTGTGTTGGTTTCTCTGCCCAGACCAGGTGCTCAGCTTGCTCAGGGGCTGGGTGTTTTCATCTCTGCACCCTGAGCCTAACTCCGAGGTGGTCTCAAAAAAGAGGCTCAGAAAAGCCTCAGCATTAGAATTTGGGACTAACACCACATATATGTGTGTTTTTGTCTTATTCTCACGTAAACTGCTGTTAAGCAGTCCTTCATCCTAAACGCTTTGTGAGAAGGTGGACCTAGGCGTCTGACCAGCCTTGGTTTTGATGCCAGCTCCACCTGTTTCTAGCCGTGACCTAGAGCAAGTGCTTAGCTTCTCAGGGCCTCAGTTCCTCCCCCTATAAAATGAGAGCGGGCTTCCCTGGTGGCGCAGCGGTTGAGAGTCCGCCTGCCGATGCAGGGGACACGGGTTCGTGCCCCGGTCCGGGAGGATCCCACATGCCGCGGAGCGGCTGGGCCCGTGAGCCATGGCCGCTGAGCCTGCGCGTCCGGAGCCTGTGCTCCGCAAGGGGAGAGGCCACAACAGTGAGAGGCCCGCGTATCGAAAAAAAAAAAAATAAAAAGAGAGCAACATCCCCCTCTTAGGGGTTCATAATTAAGTGAGTGAGCTTATGCAGAGGGTATGGCAGATAACGTGTGCTCAATAATTCCTTCCCCTCTCCCTCACCCAAACTTTTCCCCGATAGGGACTTGGCATTTACCTGGATGAACTTGAACCTATGGTTGTCACCTATAGGTCAAGTCAATTCAGATCATTTTGAAACCCAGTCTGGCCATATGACACAGTCACTGTCCCGCCCCAGATTAGATACACATTTTATTTGGCCTCGTCCAAGTCCTTCCAAAAATATATCAGACCCACAAGTCAGCATGGAGGACAGAGCCTGAGCAGGGCTCTAGTCTGCCCTGCAGGCTGCCATTGATCCACTAATCCACTCTCCTCCACCAGCTAGCCAGGCAGCTAGGCATTCCCCTAGAGCATCACTATTTGATCCTGCCCCTCATCTTGCCATAAAAATACCTTGGGGTGTGTGGTGGAGAGGGCTTCCCTGGTGGCGTAGTGGTTGAGAGTCCACCTGCCGATGCAGGGGACACGGGTTCGTGCCCCGGTCCGGGAAGATCCCACATGTCGCGGAGCGGCTGGGCCCATGAGCCATGGCCACTGAGCCTGCGCGTCCGGAGCCTGTGCTCCGCAACAACGGGAGAGGCCACAACAGTGAGAGGCCTGCGTACTGCAAAAAAAAAAAAAAAAAAAAAAAAAAAGCGTTGGGAGATGTTCCAAATGCCTTTTGGGGTTTTTTTGTTTTTTTGCTTTGTTTTGTTTTTTCAGTTTTAATATTTTTTTATTGAAGTCTAGCTGATTAACAAAGTTGTGTCAATTTCTGCTGTACAGCAAAGTAATTCAGTTATGCATATATATACATGCTTTTTTATATATTCTTTTCTATATGTTTTATCATAGGGTATTGAATCTAGTTCTCTGTGCTATACAGTAGGACCTTGCTGTTTATCCACTCTCTGTATAAAAGCTCACATCTGCTGACCCCAACCTCCCACTCCATCCCTCCCCCAAACCCCTCCCCTTTGGCAACCACCAGTCTGTTCTCTATGTCCATGATTCTCTTTCTGTTTCATAGGTAGGTTCATTTGTGTCATATTTTAGACTCCACATATAAGTGACATCATATAGTCAAATGCCTTTTTGAAATCAAGATTTTCAAGACTCTGACCGACCCCTGATCTCAGGTTGTCCCAAAGGAGGAGACAGGAGATTAGCCTGACTTCCTTTAAGTAAAACCTGTGCTGGGTCCTGATGGCCACTGCATTTTCTTCTTCATTTTTTAATGACATAAAGCATTCTTTTTCTGCTGTCTCTGTTAGTGTTGTTAAATCTGAAGAATTTTCAGTCCTCAGTGAAAAGTCTCACCTAGAAATGATCAAATTAACCCAGGCTATTTGCCTACAACAGTTGACTGTTGGCTGAAAACAGCTCAAAACACTTAAATGAGAACTTCCCTCTACCACGAGAAATTTGCTTTCTGAACGAATGAAGGTTTTCTACAGGAAGGTAAATTTCCGTCCTGCTCTTCTGACTCTATAAATGTGGAATGGTAAAATTCAAATAATCACCGTCTTCTTGTAATATTGAGTCAAACATTCCCTTGTTAAAACTGTAGCAACATTGTACCTTAATAAAAGCTTAGCTGTATAGTTTAAGTCCTAGAAAAAAAAGCTGGGCTGACTATGGTTTTCAAAGTTTTGTAAGATTATTGAGAACACAAAAAGCCAGTACAAGAGGGAGCATAATGAAATCCAGCAGGAATAATTTGTAATTAGAAAACCCCACGCAATTCTTCAGCCGAGGATAATGGTGATCCATCTAGAAAACACATGTGTCCCATGCTGGGCACTGATGAGGCTAATCAGACACACTCCACTGACACTTTTCACAATACGAGGGGCCCCTAATTGCTGGTGGGTGCAGACAACCTTCTTGCTGCTCCTCTCAGGAGATCATGACGATTAAGAGCAGGCCTGGAGCCAAAGAGCCTGGGGTGGAATCCCAGCCCTTCGCCTACTCACTCTGTGACCTTAGGCAAGTTACTTGCCCTCTCTGTGCCTCAACTCCTCATCTTTAAAATCAGGATTGAGAATCACTACCTTTCAGGGTGGTGGTTGTGAAGACTGAACCAGCTGCTATGTGAAGTCAGCCTGACCTAAAATATATCTCTCCTATTCCTCAGTTGCTACTGGGGTGCTCAGAGGCAGTGCCAAAGGAGGATCCCCATCCCCTTCCCCATCCTGCCGCCTGTCTCGGCCCCTGCCAGAAGAAGCAGCCTGCACGGAGGGGCGCCGTGCCCACAGTGGCCCTGCCCCGAGGCCCAATGTTCCCCCTACCCCCCACTCTGGACCACGGCCTGGCCCTGGCCCAGTTGGCCTGCTGGTGATCTGCCCTGGCTAAGCAGGGGTGGCTTGGCTCCAACAAGGGCTAAAGGTTCCTCATTTTGTCTCCTGCTTCAGCTTAACCATCTGGGGTGGGCTGCGGGGTAGGAGGAGTGGCGAAGTGGGGAGAAGAAATGCATTTCTTCCTCCCCGTCTCCCCCTTGGCAGGGTACAAGCTGTGCTCAGTCCAGCACTGTCATCAGCCCCAGGAAAGCCCCCCACCCCGAGGGTCCCCCGCATGGTATCCCAGGGCACGGAAGCCATCTGCCTCTCTGTCTCTGCAGCGCCTCCGCCATCCCTCCATCTGTCCCTCCCTTTTTATGTCCTTCCCTGGTTCAGCCTGTCCTGCCTGTTGAGTTCAACAGCTCTTCTCAGCACTTGCCACTTGCCTGCCCCTCCCCAGGCTGGGCGCTGGGGGCACAGAGATGACGCAGACCAGGGCTCTGCCCTCTGAGTGCTCATTTTATAGCACCCAGAGCACAGGCTGCAGAGCCCACAGCCTGCGCTGGACTCTCCACTCGGCCCCTTTTAAGTTGTGTGATCTTGGGTCAACTACTTAACCCGAGTGTCCACTTCTTTATTTAACAATTGGGGCCAAAGTACCTCCATTTCAGGGCCACTGTGAGAATTAAATACAACCATGTATGTAAAGCTCTCAACTTAGTGCACTGGGTACAGCGGGCCCTCAGTCAAGTCAGCCTGCCTTCCCTCCCTCCCTCCCTCCCTCCCTCAACCCAGCTGCCTCTTCCAGGGGAGAGGGCCATGATGGAGCCTGTGTGTAGATGTGGAGCCCTTCCCCAGCTGGGGAGCCGAAGACTCCAGGGTCAGATGGGCCCCTGCATGCAGGGCCCAGCCCCGTACCGGGTGGCGTGGAGCACAGACCAGCCAGAGCTCTGCCTGCCAGGTGCTTTCTTTCAGAAGTAGACTCAGTCCTCTGACCTCTTTTTCTCTCTCCCAGTGGCTAATTAGGGCCGATTGTGGGCTCCTTTTTAGCCTTTCTTTTTCTGAACTTCCAACTGGCTTCTTTTTTCCTTCCCCAGGGCAGGGCTGGAGACACACTGGCAGGGCCAAGCTGAATCCCCGCCACAGCCGGGCCCTGTGCTAAGGAGGGGGGAGAGATGTCTACCGTGGGTGTGCCATGGGGGCTGCCGAGGTACAGAGTGCGGGGTTGCCTCAACGGGGAACAGCTTCTTGACTGCTCGGGCTGCTGTCCATTGTCCCGAGGTTCCTGACCTAAGTCCAGGTACATGTGGGGCAGCCGATTATCAATGTTCTGGCCAGCCTTCAAGGTCTTCCTGCCCACCTGCAGCCTTCCATAAAGTGATGAGCTCATAGAGATCCCCAGGGAAATCAGGCCTTTATTAGGGTTGGGGAAAACTACCGCAACCACACCTGAGGCCGAATGCTTTCTCTACCATTTTGGGATACAGTTGGGGAAGTCTAAGGACATTGAATGTGACCCACTGGGGGCAACTAGCACTAAGTCATCCTGGTAAATGGCCACCATGAAGCTGGAAAGGTAGCGGAGGCCCTGGGGCAGCAGGAAACAACCAGGCCTAGGCTGGTGTGGCAACTGATGATCTGTCTGCAAAGAGCGGCGCTCTCTGGGGGCTCCTTCGTGAGCTGGGAGCTCCAGCACTCCAGTGGTGAGAAATGAGTCAGCCATGAGTCCCAGGGCCAAGGATCGGCAGCAAAGGGGGCTGAGAGCCAAGGTGGGACCCAAACATCTTCAGTCACTAAGAAAGAACTGAAACTGCAGTGAAATAAACCTGCTCCAGCTGGTTAGAGAGGAGGAGGGAGGCAGGGGCTGGAGCCAGGAAGGGCTGTCACTTACCAAGAAGCACAGATCAATGGAAAGGGTAGGCAGGTCAGGACAATGCCGTATAGGAGCTCTGAGCAGAAGCAGAGAAAGAGACAGGGGTGGGGTAATGGGTAAGGGGGGCAATGGAGTCATCAGGAAGGTTTCCTAGAAGAAGAAGGTCACTATGAAGGTCAGGAAATCTGATGTCAGAAAAGTTTGGGAGGGGCTTCCCTGGTGGCGCAGTGGTTGAGAGTCCGCCTGCCGATGCAGGGGACACGGGTTCGTGCCCCAGTCCAGGAGGATCCCACATGCCAAGGAGCGGCTGGGCCCGTGAGCCATGGTCGCTGAGCCTGTGCGTCCGGAGCCTGTGCTCCGCAACGGGAGAGGCCACAACAGTGAGAGGCCCGTGCACCGCAAAAAAAAAAAAAAAAAAAGTTTGGGAGGTAAACTGGAGGTGGGCTCACCAACAATGTTGAGTGTCAGAGCCTGTGCTGTGGTTACCTCTGCATTCCAGGTGGGTGCTGGGGGAGTGATGCTGGAGCCGCTCAGACCAAGGTGTCCTCCATGCTCCAGCTCCAGCTGGTGGAGGCTGCCACATGTTCTCATCACGCCTTCTCACCTGGAGCCGGAGCCTGCTGCCTGATGGCTCCTCTGCTAATGGCCTCCAGGTGTGTCCTTGGGTTCCTGGAGGGAGATATCATGGAGGACAGACCCCCTCCTACCCAATTCCCACCCCTCTGGTCACCTTCAGCCACAGAACCTGGGCTGGCCTGGGGCAGGCCACGGTGCACTGGTGAAATCTCACCCCAGGTGGGAGGGTTATCAAAGGTCAGACTGCCTCCTTCTCTGATTGGCTACTGATTTCTGAGCCCCCCTCTTCATTGTCACTTCTGGCTCCTTGGTGCCTTCAGTGCATGGGACCCAGGGGTAAAATGAAAGTGGTCCTATGGAATAAGATGGCTGCATGGGCTGCATCTCTCTGGGGAGAGGGGTTGGCCTGGTGCCTCCTTGTGAGACTAAGTGTGTCTGTGCCTATGGGTCTCCATGACTATGGGCCTGTTTCTGCACATCTGTAACTCTCTTTGCATGTCTGTCTTTGTAACCATTTGTCTCTATGTCTGAGGCTGTGTCTGTGTGTTTCTCTGTGTATTTCACAGCAAAGATTTCCTTGAGTGAAATAAATTCCATCAACGTTTATTGTCTAATAAATGGAAGTCCAATATCGTCCTTCCTGCTTCACCTCCCTAAGGCCTTAAATTTTCATTCCAGAGTTATTTCCAGCCTAAATGGGGTGTGGGGGAAAACCTGATCCATGCTCTTCTGGGGGTTATTTGGACTCAGGAAGGTAAGAGGCTCATGACTGATGAACTGCAAAGCAGCAAGGGTGCCAGAAATCACTCCCCTGTGGCTTGGAGCAGGCCCCAAGCTCCAGACACCTTGTAGTCACTGGGTCTATCTTCTGGTATTCTGCTGGTCCAGGCTGATGCTTGAGCGAGTCTGTGCTCCTGGACCAGAGCTGATATTGACCACCAGCTTTATCATCACCCTCCTCACCATTACCTCCTTCTTCATCACCACCACTACTATCAACACCAACATTACCACTATCACCCCCTCTGCCATCACCACCACCATTACCATTGCTGTCATCATCCACACAAGTAGTATACCACAGTCACTGTCACCATCAACAACACTGTTCCATTACTAATGTCAGAGGTTTCTAGTTACATTTCAATAACTATTTCTCCTTCTTCCTCAGCAGTAAGGACCACAACATTTTGTTGGAAAAATTGTCCCCCAGTTAAAAGACTATAGTTCCCAGGCACCTTGAAGCTAGTTAGATGTGACCATGCAAGTGAACGTGTTGGATGAAATTATGGGAAGTGCCCATAAAGGGAAGGGGCACCCTTATTTATCTTTTGCCTCCATCTGCTACCTGATGTGATGGCTGGTACCCTAGCAGCTATTTTGTACCACAAGAATGAGGACTACACCCTGGGGAAGGCAATGTGGGAGGCTGGAAGGAGTGTTGGTTTTCTATAACTGTGGAGAAACCATTCAGACTCTGGACTGCTATGTCTGGACTTTCTTTCATGAAAGAAAAAAAATGAACTTCTACTTCTGTATCATTTAAGAGATTATTGTTTTGGGCATTCTGATACATACAGCTAAACCTAATCCTAATTAGTACACATCACCTCATATCAGTTTGCATTAAATAGTTCAGGCCAATGATCTGTATATGGAGGATGGGGTGGGGGGTGAGGGAGCTAGGCCATGAGGGGTGGGGCAAAGAGAGAGAAGGAAAAGGAAGAAAGAGGGAGAGAGGAGGAAGAGAGGGAAGAAGGGAGGGAGGGAAGGAGACTGAGTGAATTCCCAGACGGGACTGATTCCTACCCTTGGGAAGTAGCCATTCTAAGGCAGACAGTAGCAAGGATAGGCATTCAGCACCATGGACAGATCACGGAACTCAGTAACGAGGGGACAGAGGAGGAAAAGATGAGAAGAGTTTTGTGGTGGTGGTAATGGTTGTTTTCCCTCAAGGTATGTTCATTAACACCCACTCTGCACCAGGCACTGTGCCACGAACGGTTCCAGGACAAACTTCCACCAAGGCCACATTTAGCTCCCCAGACCAGAGCAAGTAAATCAACACGGGAAGGCTTGCTAAAGAAGGAAGAACTGAGAAACCAGTTGAGGGGTGGAACAAGAAGACTGCATGACAGGATGGACAGATACTGAAGGATCGGGGACCCTCGAGCAGGGGGTTCCAGGTTGGAAGAGAGTGAGTGGGTCAATTGTTCTGTGAATTAAAGGAGAATTCAGCATTGGGTTAGAGTTAAAGAAGTGAGTTCTCAGGACTCTTCGATTCCTCAGGTACTGCATCAAAGATTCCAGTTTCTGGTCTAAGAAATCTATGATACTGTGATTGAGGGGTATGTGGAATCTATGATTAAGATTCTACAATTCTAATTCTAAGGCTCTGAGTCAGTTATCTACTGCTGTGTAACAAACCACCACCCAAAACTTAATGGCTTAAAACAGCAACCACTTTATCTGTTCACAATTCTGTGAGTCAGCAATTTGGGCTTGGGCCAGCTAGTTCTCTTGGTCTCATCTAGGGTCACTCAGGAAGCTGGAATCAGCTGGAAGATCATCTGGGAGCTGGTTGGTCTAGAGGGCTTCAGCAGGATGGCTCATTGCTGGTCTCTTCCTCTAAGAGGCTTACTTTGGTTTCTATACATGGACATCTCAGGGGAGCAGGAAGAGGGGAGCCCCCAGTCACAATCACTTTTTAACCCTCTGCTTGCATTACATTTGCTGATGTCTCCATAGCCAAAGGAATTCACATGGCTAAACCAAAGTCAGTGTGGGAAGGGACAGCATAAAAGTGTGGATACCGACAGGCAGGTTTCATTGGGGAACATTAATATAACAACCTACCGCAGGCTCTAAGTGCTTCACCACCATTCATATTACCAACACCATGTCTTATGTTCTGATTCAAACAGACCATGGCTCTATGGCTCTCGGAGTCTGTGGTTCTTAGAATTCAACGTTTTGATTCTAAGATTCTGTAATTTTAGAAGTAGAAGGCTTGGTACAGCTCAAGAGGCTCATGAGGACCCAAGAGGATGCTAGGGAAGTCGAGCAAAGTAAGGTCACCCCCAGACTAAGCAGGAACCCACATGCCTCTTCCATTCCCGTCCCTCAGCCCCCAATTTCCTGCTAGAGCAGGCAGTGGGATGAAATGGGAATCAGAAATCCTAGATTATAGACCTTGTTCCATCATTAGTCTGAGGTGACCCCAAGCACAGCTCTTAACCTCCCAGTGTTCTCATATAATCAATGGAGGTATCAATCCCTGTCTTCCAAACGACACAGAACCGTGGTGAAGCCAGGAGAACTGGGCCCACTAACTTCCATTATCAGGAGCCTGACCCTGACACAGCTTAGGAAGAGGGTTTTGCTCCCAACTTCTCAAATTATATCTGCAGCTGCTGAGACCCTGAGTTTTAAGGAAGCCAAGCTTTAAATATGTTATTGCCCTTTGTCTGTCCTAACCTCTACCTGCAAAAGAAAGGAAGGGGGTTGGGGAGGAGGGGAAAAAAGAATCTAGCTCTGCTCCTTTCCCTTTCCCCCACCCACTCTTGTCCCTGACTTACACTGGAATCCTGGGGCCAGACCCTGCCTGGCCTTGAGTCTCAGTCTGCTCTGCCCGTTAGCTTCCCCAAGAAGAGGATGGAGGCAAAAAGTAGCTCCATGAGAGGAGACCTAGACCTAGACCAGGGCAGCAGCTCATGAAATGTAACAGCTAGAGGGACTAGTGGCAACCCAGAGGCTGAACCACCTTGTAGCACAGGTGAGGAAATAGAAGCCCAGAGAGGGATAGGGACCTGATCAAAGTCCCACAGCCAGCCAGCAGCAGACGAAGACCAAAAGCCAGATGGGGTCATCCTCTTTTCTAAACTTCAGTTTCCAATTCTAAACTGGGGATAACAAACCCAACCTGGGGCACCACTTAGAAACTGTAAAGCACAGTGCAAAGGTAGTAAGAAATGGGTGTTTTTCCCCATGGCCTGGAAGTCTGGGTGGAGGAGGGTGGGTTGAGGCGCAGGCAGGAGCACTTATGACTTTCAGAGGATTCATCCAACTCATTTATTCTAGCCTTTCCCCAGAGGCCCAGGCCACAGAGTGGAGGAGGACGGTATTAAATATCGGAGAGTTATTTAAAAGCTGGTTGCCCGCCCCTCAGAAGCAGAGTGTGGCCTCTGCTGACTCAATGGAGAAAATGAATCTTGGGTCTATGGATTTTCCTGTGTCTCATGGCAGTGGGGGGAGGGGGGAATGAGAAATGGGAACAGCAAAGCCTGCAGTGGAGTTTTCCCCTCCCCACCAGCACAGACACTACGCAAGAGAACCTGGGGCCTCCCCCGCTACCTAATGACTGAGCTTCATCATGTCAGGCCTGCCGGGCTGCTCCTCCACTTGTCTCAGAGAAAGTGGGGGGCAGAGGGAAAGGGAGGCCAGCATGAGGGCCACCAGGATAAAGGGAGCCTGGATTGCAGGCTGCTACAGCATCAGACTTAGGAGGACCCCCAGACTATCCTACCACTGCTTTATAATTGGGGGGCGCAAGTTCAAGGTCACATGTTAAAAAGGTGGGGGCACCAACTTGGGCAAGTCACAGCATTACCTTCCCCTCCATGACCCTCATCCCTAAAAGGCCAAGGGGCACAGGATTCAAAAGCCCTCCGAGATCAGCCCGTGCACACACACACCTTTGAAGAGAGGGAAACAGAGCTGGAAAGGCAGACTTGTCTACAGGCTCCAGTAACATTGAGTTGCCCCTAATGGACAGAATGGAGCTGGAGGCAGATGGGGAAGGGCTACCTGCTGGGTGACCTCAGGGAAGTTGAAAACCTCTCCAGGCTCCCTACCAAGGCTTAGTGGAGCGTATAAAGGGTAGGGTCTTTTCAGGGAGAAAAGGGTATAGGAGGTTTAGGGGAGGGAACAGCTCCTTGAAAGGCTGAGAGGGGCTCTGGGACCTAGTGGGGTAATAAACTCAAGAACTGGGGTCCAGCGTGGCTGACACGGGGGATTCTCAACCTGGCACAGGGCAGACAGGATCATTCTGCCTGGGTGGGGCTGGGATGATTCATTTGCTGAGTCCTAAGGAAACCCTGAGTGCCTGTGCTCTTTGCCCACAGGCTCCCCTGGGATCTGACCCAGTCACACTCCCTAGAGAGATAACCTAGGATGGGGAGGGCTGCGGCAAAGGAGATGAGCAGGAAACCTGAGCTCCTGTCAGGCGGGTCCCAGTTAGCTGTGCCACCTTGAGGAAAGCACTTGACCTTTCTGGGAGGCCATCTCCTGGTGTAAAATGTAGATGGAGGATTTCACCTAGCTTGCTTCACAAGGGTGGATTGAGCCAGAGATTTTTAAATCATTATTTCATTTTGTAAATGTTCCCTGGTGCCTTCTCCATGCTGAAACTCTGAGCTGTGGGCTGACAACACAAGAAATCAGACAGTTCTGAGCCCCAGTTGCTGACAGTCAGGGGGCTCAGGAGAGCTCTAGCCCTCTGATCACTCAGTGAAGTTCAAAGGAGAGAGAAGGAAGCCATGAAGGCTTCCTGGAGGGGACAGAACTCAAGCTGAGCCCTGAGGGACAGTAGGCTGGACTGGAGAAATAGAATCAAGGGGAGAGAGCACCTCAGGTGGGGCAAACAGCGAGCAATCCACTCGATGCATCAGAGAATAAACACACAGCCTCAGACACAACTGGACATACATTTATTGAACACCTACTGCATACTGAACACTGACAACCCCAAGACGGAGAGGGCTATTCCTCCAGAGAACAGAGAGCCCCAAATGGCTCACAGACTTGGTTCTGGGGGAACCTGGACAGAGAAAAGGAACACCTGAACAAAGAGGAGGGTGGGGAGAAGGCAGGGTAGAGGCATATACGGAGACAGCAAGTGGAGACTCACTCCTTTTACTATCTACCAAGAATTTGAGGTATTGGGAGATGAAGGAACATGGAACAGAGCAAAACGACATGGGAACTAATTAGTCCCAGAAAAGGGCAATGCCTCGTCTAGAGTCACATGGATGCTAGGTGGCCAGACCCTAATGATATGGCTTTTCTTGTTTCAAAACCTTTTCCCTTCACGTTATCACAATAGCTCTGAAAGGACCAGGAATGACAGGAATTCAAAAGCCCACCTACTTTGCAGAAGTAGAAGCTGACAGCCCAGAGGTGGAAAGAGGTCCAAGGTGACACCAGACACACCCTGGCATCTGTTCTTGGCCTCAGGTTCCTGGGGTCAGGATGATATTTCCCTGTGGTGCTGGCACCTCTCAGATGCAGCTACTACCTTGGACAAAGCCCTGGGCAAGGACCCTGGGGCCAGGTTTCTAGGCAAAGCCCTGAGGACCACAGGCTTTGTGGCAAGTCCCTGGCCCTCTGGCCTCACCTCCGCATTTATAAAACACAGTCATTGCCTTGTTCTCTGCCACCTGATGGTCCTAGGTTCCCTCTGGTCCGCCTTTCCCCAACTGAGGCGTCTAGCACCTGCACACACACCCCAACCCCCTACCACCAAAGCTGCCTGCTACTCAGCAGGCATCAGCCCATCAGAAACCAGCCGCCATGGGACCTGGGGAGGGAGATCTGGCCTTGGGAGCTGGTCTGTGATTTCTTAGTGGCTGGAGGCAGAAGGGGCTCTATGCAGCAGGACAGAAAAGCAAAGACCTTTTCATTCATTCATTCATTTACGAACATTTACTGCACAGTCTCCTGTGCTAGTCCCTGTACCGGAAACACAATAGTGAAGAAGAGCCAGCGTCTCCCACTGGGGGGAGATGTCATGGCTGGGGCTTGGAGCTGACGTGGACCTGGACTGGGGTGAGTGCAAGAGCTGAGGGCTCAGCCTCAGTGGCATCTGTTTGAGCTCTTGTGCCCATATGAGAAAAGACACCACACCCTGTTAATTCCACAGACCGAGGGCAGGCGTGGGCTCAGGGTGTGTTGGCCGACCTCTGGATACACGTGCTTGCACGCATGAGTCTGTAAGCTTGCCCCTCTGAGAACACACCCAGGCACTTGCATGGCCCCAGAGGTAGGAAGGTTCAAATATGTATGTGCTCATGAATCTACGGACACATGCCAGGATGCACTCAAATCTATGTTTCTATGTGCACGCGTACGAATGAGCCTGCGTGTACTTGCAAGAGGCACATCTGAGGCTGCCTGGAACTGTGCATAAGCTTATGCAAGCCTTCCTGTGCATGTGTATGCACACCCAAGTGAGCATGAGTGTGTGTGTGTGTGTGCTTACGCGTGAACACACCTAGGTCTGTTTACGTCTAAGCTTGCTTCTATGTGTACACGTGCATGTACAATCGCACATGTACATCTGTACAGACATGGCCAACATGCCTGTGCAAGTTCCTATTCTCATCTGCCAATACTTGGGAGTGACAATGGGGACAGGGGAGAGAAAGGGGAAGGGGAAGGGGAAGGGGAGGCCACCCCCCCACCCCCAGCATCAACAGCCCTGGGCCTTAACAATGGCCCTTGTCTGAGACCCAGGCCGCTGCAGGGTCTACATCTTTTCCTACCTCTTCTCCTTAAGTGGTGTTGATCTGTTGGTTGATGAGTTAAATATAACCTCAGGGAAGGAGTCAACCCAACAATCCCTAATTCAGGTGAAAGAGAATGACGCTTAGGTTGGGGGGAGCCTCTATCCCAACCAGCTCTGCTGATACCAGAAGGGCTTTCGGATCAAGTGTCAGTCTCTCCAGCCTGAATAATTCATGCCAAGGCAAGGAGTGCTCCCTTCTCAGGAGTCTGTCCCTTTAAATCAGGTCTGGAGCTTCCCAGTTCTGGAAAAAAAAAAAAAAAAATCCAGAACAAAACAAACCTATAAACAGCTCAGCCCTGGCCCCTTCTGAGACCCCCACTCCCTGCTGCAAAATCTGCTCGCGGTCTCACAAACCCTCCTAACCCATTCAACATTTACAGGTGAGGTACCCTGGAGGGGAGGAGGGGCAGCTGATGGTATCCAACAACCCTAAGGTCCTGAGACCCAGAACAGCCTAGCGGGGGTACCAAGGTGCTGGGGCAGGGAGGGGACAGCAAAGAGCTGAATCACCACACCCACTGGGTCCCCGGGCCTAGGAGAGTGCTTGGGGGAAGAGTCCAGCCTGGTGGAGGAAATCAGATGGAAGAACTCCCGGCAGAGCAGCCAGTGACTTGGGGGGAGGAGGGGTGGAAGGAGGAGGCGATGTCGCTGACTTCCTCGGGGTGGATGGGATGGGGTGGGGTGGAGAAGACGTTGGTCTCCCGGGACTCGCAGGGTTGTTGACCGAGCCAGGCCTGATGTAACTGGGGTGGCAGAGGAGGGGGCTGAGGCTGGGGATTTCCCTCACTCCTAGCACAGCCCTCTCCTTGATCTCAAGGATAAGGTAGAGGCTGAAAAATGAGGAACTTTCCCAGCCCACCCCTCATCCCTGCCTGCGCTGGTAGGAGGAGCCCTAAATTCCTCCCCCCAAATTCTCGGCCGGCCGGTGATGCTGACCCACCTGCCTGCTCTCCCTAGCCCGGCCCCACCCCGCCGCACACATCCCAGAGAGGGAGGCGGAAGGCACCAGCCTAAGCGCGGGGGCTAGGGGGGAGATGAGGGGGAAATAAGTCAGAACCTCGGAGAGCCAAACTTCTCAGCAGTCCGGGAGCCCAGAGGGGGGAAGAGAAAGAGCAGCAGCCGAAAGCCCTGGTTCTCGGGAGCCTCCCACCCCGCCTCTCCGCAAGGAGGGCGCGGAGACACCGCCGGGGGCGGAGGAGGAGGCCGGGAGGCGGGGAGGGGGGAGGCAAACCCTGCCCACTCGGCTCCGAGCCCAGAACGGCCGCAGAAGTCGGAGGCCGGTGCGCAGGGCGAAGAGGGCACCGGGGGCGGGGGGCTCCGCTCCCCGCCTGACCCCTCTCGCCCCAGCCAGGAAAGTGAAGGCTCCTCGGACTATAGAGCCAGCGGAAGGACCGACCACAACTGCCGGGCGCTCCCGATCGAAGACTTGCCCCACCCGCCCCCCTCCCCGCCCCCACGGGGCTCCGAACTCACTGGTGAGCGCGGCGGCCCGGGCGCTGGATGCGGGGGCAGCCGTGATGGCCCCGCGCGCCGGACAGCCGGAGCACAGGGGTCCGCTGCTGCCGGGGTTGCTGCTCCTGGCGGCGGCGCTGAGCCGACCCGCCGCACCCTGTCCCTTCCAGTGCTACTGCTTCGGCGGCCCTAAGCTGATGTTGCGCTGCGCGTCGGGCGCCGAGCTCCGGCAGCCGCCGCGGGACGTGCCACCCGACGCGCGCAATCTCACCATCGTGGGCGCCAACCTGACTGTGCTGCGCGCGGCCGCCTTCGCCGGCGGGGACGCGGACGGGGAGGAGGCGGAGGCGGAGGCGGCGGGCGGCGTGCGCCTGCCGCTCCTGACCGCTCTGCGCCTCACGCACAACAACATCGAGATGGTGGAGGACGGCGCCTTCGACGGGCTGCCCAGCCTGGCGGCGCTCGACCTGAGCCACAACCCGCTGCGCGCCCTGGGCGGCGACGCCTTCCGCGGGCTGCCCGCGCTGCGCTCCCTGCAGCTCAACCACGCGCTGGCGCGGGGCGGCCCCGCGCTTCTGGCCGCGCTGGACGCCGCGCTCGCCCCGCTCGACGAGCTGCGCCTCCTGGGCCTGTCGGGCAACGCGCTTAGCCACCTGCCGTCCGCCGCGCTGCGCCGGCCGCGCCTGGAGCAGCTGGACGCGCGCCTCAACGCGCTGGCCGGCCTGGGCCCCGACGAGCTGCGCGCGCTGGAGCGCGATGGCGGCCTCCCCGCGCCGCGCCTGCTGCTCGCCGACAACCCCCTGCGTTGCGGCTGCGCTGCGCGCCCCCTGCTGGCCTGGATGCGCAACGCCACGGAGCGCGTACCCGACGCGAGGCGCCTGCGCTGCGCCTCCCCGCGGGCGCTGTACGACCGGCCTTTCCTGGACCTGGACGAGGCGGGGCTGCGCTGCGCCGAAGGCGACGCCGACGGTCGCGGGGAAGAAGTGGAACTTGACGGCCCGGAACTGGAAGCGTCCTACGTCTTCTTCGGGCTGGTTCTGGCGCTCATCGGCCTCATCTTCCTAATGGTGCTCTACCTAAACCGCCGTGGCATCCAGCGCTGGATGCGCAACTTGCGCGAGGCCTGCCGGGACCAGATGGAGGGCTACCACTACCGCTACGAGCAGGACGCAGACCCGCGCCGCGCGCCCGCCTCGGCCGCCCCCGCCGGTTCTGGGGCCACTTCCCCCGGTTCGGGCCTCTGAGCTTCGCTTGTTGGGACTTGGGGGCTACCCCTGCCAGCTGATGACCTGTCCTGAGGCTGTGGGTATGAGACACCCGCGAGCTTGGGGCTTTGAGACCTACGCCTGACCGATCTGAGACCTTTGGATTATGGCATCTCCCCCACCTGGAGGCCCCAAGCTGTACCCCCCTCCCCAGCCTCTGAGAGCTGTCACCATCAAAGACCCAGAGGCACTCTCTTCTGGATTCCAGAAATCCCATCCACCCATCCCAAGCTCTGACAGCCCTCCTGAACCACCAGAAGCCCCCTCCCCCTTTCAGCACTCACCCAGAGACCTTGTCCTTCAATCCGAAGGCCCTGGGACTGCTTCCACTACCCTGTGCTTTGAACCCAGACCTCTCAGCAGGAAACATCCCCCTAGACTACACTCCAGCTTGCAGCCCTCAGCTCCCTTCGAGGGCTCAGGGACCCTCACATCCCATTCTGGTCTCAGAAGCAGAGCAACCCCACCAGGAGGTTTCTGTGGACTTTGAGCCTTTCTTCTTCTCGTTTGGGAGCTCTTAACTCTCCATCCTGCATAGAACCTACATCCCGGGAGTCTGAGGGTTGGGCACCCTCCCCCAATCTGAGGATGTATTTCATACCACCCACCACCCCAGCTCTTGCTCAGGCCCCTCCCTTCCTTGGCCCAGGCTTGGGGTTCAGCTCTTCTCTATCTCTCCCATCCGAGGGACAGGCACACCCCTTTATAGCCTTAGCGTGGAGCTGATCCTCAGCCTTTCCCACTTTTGGCTCTGATACCCTAATACTCAGTCCTTGTCCCCAATCTCAAACTCTCAGCTCTTCACCCCGATCTGAGTTTCCTCCCCCTGCCCAAGTCTTAGGCTCTCAATTCCTCCTACATCCATCGCTTGCACTCAGTACCCACACTGCCACTCACTGGCTCAGGGTCCAGTGAGGAATCCATCCCTGGGATATGCCCAGCCCCCTTTCCTCTTAAGGATGAGCTCTCTAGCCCTGCAAAACAGGCGCAGATGCGAAGCACCCCGCAGCCATACTAGCAGATCCCCATAGGAGATCCTGGAGGAGAGAGTCCTGGGGGTGCAAAGTAGATGGTCTGGCCTCACAACCAGGGTCACCTGACCATTGTGCCACAGAGGGGGTGGGGGAGGGGCTCCGAAGGGCTGGGAGCTGCTGGCCACATTCTCTTTCCCACCCATGTGACTCTTCTCCCTTGGAGAGTCCTCTCGGCCACCTCCCCACCGCTGTCCCCCCGTATGCCTTCTGGGAGAGGAAGGGAAAAGCCCTCCGGTCCAGGGTCAGAGCCTCAGCGCCCTGCCTTCTTCATGATCCCAAAGCACAACTGGTGAGTGGGAGGGGGCCGCCTCTTCCTGACTCCCACCCCCTGGGTCAGGCAGAATGGCTGGCCTGTGCTGCTTCTGCACACAGGAAGTCACCCTCCTTCAACATATTGCCTGAGGCCTGCCTTCCCACCCCATCCTGGAAATCTGGATCTCCCTTGGGCAGTTTTCTATAAAGTCTGCAATAATCTCAGATACTCTGCTCTTGTAAACGGTGCCATGTCATTCCTGCTGACCTTGGGTCATTAAAGGGGGTGGGAGGGGACACTTAGAGCAGTTTAGACCTTCCTGAGGTGAAGCAGGGACTCTTGATGTCTTCTCCCAGACTGTGGGAGAAGAAAAGGTTCTGACTGTACATAGTAAGCTTGAGGCTAGACACATGGAGGGACTTCCCATTGGGATGGCATTGCTCTGCAAACCAGTTCGCTTTTTATGCTGAGACAGTGTTATCTGCAGCCAGGGTAGGGTCCTGCACTTCCTCTACATCCTCTTACCCTTCGGTTCCTCATTACTGCGGTGGCGTGGAGGGTCATGGGGGAGATGTAGTTGGACTGACAGACACTAGCATCAGATGAGGCTATCAGGGAACAAATCCAGCTGCAGACAATCAGAGGCAGTTAATTCAGACAGAAAAGAGGAGGAATCATTATTTGCTGCTTTGACATCGTCCCCTCTGTTGAACTACCGGGTACTCCCTTATGTCCTGTGTCACGCCACGCTTTCCTGGCTAGAGGGTTAAGACCTGCACCTTGGATATGTGAGAGGCTGAGAAGAGAGGTAGCCTAGCAGTGGGGGACGTGGATAAAATAGCCCCTTGAGATATGTGGAACAAGAAGACAGGTGGGTTCTGGGCCAGTAGGGCCAGGATAAGAGGCTGTCTCCTACCTCAAGGTCCCCAGGCTGGATTATTTTACATTCAGGGTCTCAGAGCCCTAGAACCACATGGCAGAAGCCTAGAATTCTGGCATTTTAGAATCTTAGGGTTATGTAATTCTAGAATTTTTTTTTGGTACGCGGGCCTCTCACTGTTGTGGCCCCTCCCGTTGCGGAGCACAGGCTCTGGACGTGCAGGCTCAGCGGCCATGGCTCACGGGCCCAGCCGCTCCGCAGCATGTGGGATCTTCCCGGACCGGGGCACGAACCCCTGCATCGGCAGGCGGACTCTCAACCACTGCGCCACCGGGGAAGCCCTAATTCTAGAATTTGTGTCTTCTAAACATTGAAAGGGACCTCAGAGGTAACGTGGGAAGGCTCCTAAACTGTATCAGCGAGGAGCACCCTCTCTCGAGGTGCTTACTCCCTCCCCTCCTGGGAGCATCTCTTCGGTGCCAATGCTGGAGAAATCTGCCTGGGACTCCCTGACAGTCCCAACTTTGCGCTGAGGCCAGGAGCACACCTCACCCCAGGACAGCTCTTCACAGAGTGGTTGGCAGTGCACGAGCCTCCTCATCTTCTCCCAGCAAATTCCCTACCCCTTCTCCCAGTCATTCCTCGTGAGAAGGGGTTAAATTCTCTTGAAGCATTCCCATCCATCAGTGACCTTCAAAGGGTGCTTTTCCAGTCCCGTAGGGGAAAATGGTGATGTTCTCTCTAACACAGGTTAGAGAACTGTGTCTCTAACAGGTCACCCTGCCCACCACCCCCCCCACCCCCTGCCCCCACCGCCCAATTCCAAAGACGTAATGTAATGTAGCCTAAGACTACACTAAGTCCTGGCAAATAAAACATGCTGCTAGCTGTGGTACACTGTCAGCAAAAATCTTTGAGGGTTTTAGATGAGAGCTGATGCTAAGCTAAATATCAAACCAATAGTTGTCAAAAATCAACTAATTGAGTACCTAATGTATGCCAATTGATATTTAACCTTAGTGCCATTCACTGACTCCCATTAAATGCTGTCTCTGAGCAGCTTCCCTTCTTGTAGCCTGTCAGTGGCCTTTGGCTTTATGGAACTATCAGCAGGGCCCCAGGGCCCCAGCCTCCTCTGCAAATCCAACCATTTTCTTAGTCTCTACTAAATACAACTTTGTCAGTCCTAGAAAAGCTAATGACCCAGAGGAGAAATTCTATTCAATCAAGTTCTAGAGAAAAGAAGTCCCAGGAAACCATGAGAACTCAGAGTAAGGGCCCCTGTACCCAGCCTAGGGAAATTTCTTAAAGTCACATTTGAGCAGTGTTTTGAGGGATGAGTAGGAGTTGCAGAACAGAGAAAGATCAGAAGTATCAGCTTGTACAAAGGCCTAGGTGCAGGAAGATCTGTTAGTCTGATAATTCAAGAAGACCATTAATGGCTGGGGGTAGCTAGGACGATGTGTGTGGGTAAGATGGTTCTGCGTTCCCTTCATTCTCCACTGGGAGGAACTAGAGGGACTTCCGCCCTCAGAGAAGTCAGGGAAGTGGGGAGGTGTGCTATGTGGGCCAGGAGAACCGCGTGGTGCTCTTACTTGTTCCTTCCTTCTGCCCATCCTTTTTGTGCCAGGCCTTATGCTGGGCACAGGAGACAGAGAGAGGAGTCCGCTAAGCCGTGCCCATGGGAAGCCAGAGGGGCAGGGGGGTAAGGGAAGGGGCCACAAAGAGGTATTGCAGGAAAAGGTGAGATGGAGGGGTCTGGCTGGCCCTCCCCTGACACCCTGATGTCACCCGCTCACTGCAGACCCTCTTTCAGCAGCGCCAGCGAGTCACCGAATGGTTAACCTCCCCCTCTAATCAGATGCTGTGAATGCTGCTGGAAGTTTGCGGTGGGCAAGTGACTGCAGGGGCCAAGTGCCAGGGGGGAAAGCTCCATCCAGGATGTGCCCTTAAAGAGCAGGTGGGATAGAGAGCAGGTAGAGAAGGAGAGAAAATGTGTGTGACTGTCAGAAATGTGATACACATCAAGGCAGCTCTGCACCGAGAAACACGTCAGACTTCCTGGGCTTCTGTGACCCTGTAAAAACTGAAATTTCCTCTCAAACACAAAGGGAAGCCACGATCACCATCTCCTTGAGAAGCCTTTTACTTCTGCGACCCCTTTCCTACCCAGGCCCCTCAGGTCTGGGGTGGGAATAAGTGAGGGCCCAGCTGGAGTCCAGAGGACTGGGTTTCAGTCAGCTCAGCATGACTTGCCACGTCGCCTGGACCCCAGTCAGTCAGAAGCATTGGTTAGGCCCTACTGTGTGCTGGGTGCTGGGGATCCAGCAGTGAACACCGCAGAGCCGGCTCGTGCCTTTCTGGTTCAGTCCGACCCCGACTGTGGACACCCCCTGCCCCTCCCTGGCTCCAGGTTCCTTCCATCAGGCCAGGGCTGGACTTGTGACCTCCAGAGGGACTCCCTGCTCTCACTGAAGTCCATCTCCTTCTTCATTAAGTCTCTGCCTGGCAGACTCATGGCCCTAACTTACCGGCATGGCCTTTCCCAGACTGGGAGAAGTTACAAGGGCAGTTAATATTCCTGTGGTAATGAACTTGGCTGCCTTCAGAGTCCCCGGCTTTGCCCCCCAGCCCTCCCTCTCCACCTCCACCCTCTTCCCTCAGCCCTGCCTCACAGCGGTTTGCCCGGGGATGGCCAGTCCCATGGAGACCCCCTCAACTAACCCTTCAGTGTACTAGTGGGGAAGTTGCGGCCCAGCGACTGCAGGAGCCCATCCAGGTCACACAGGGTGTCAGGAGCAGAGCAGATCCAGAGCTCAGGGTGCCCCCTGGGGCCATCCCTGCCCTGCTCTGGGTCTGAGTGTCTGGCAGTGCTGCCCCATCTCCAAACTCTGTATCTCCATCCCTGTGGTCATTGCCTCCTGCGGCCAGACCTGTGGTGACCTGGAGATGAGCAAAAAGCCAGCAAGGAAAGGGTGGAGAGCTCTCTTCAGCCTCCATCAGCAGCTTCCAGGAGGCCTCAGAAACCTGCTCCAGCCTCTTGCAGGCAGACACTCTGATGGGGGCTCCTTCACAAGGGAAGGGGCATCTCTACACCTCTCCGAGAGGAGAAAGGGGCTTGTTCTGGACCCGCAGGCTCTGAGGTCCCCCTGCATGAAACTCATCCTTCCTGAGCCTCTCCTCTCTGCCGAGCACCTGCTGAGATGGACCATACCCGGCTCCTGTGCTCAGTAAAGATGGGGTCACTGTGATAATGGAGGCATGGGGGCCCCCAAACTAAGGTGACCATCCAAACTAGGAAACTTTGGAGAGTGAAAGGGACCTCTATTAATAATTACACTGGGACAAGAATAAACTAGGACTGTACCAGGCTGTTGGGCCCTGGGCTACAATGACTTTTGACAAGACTTGGAGGGGAAAAGAAAACGTGCCAGACTGCTAGACTAGCTAGTCTGCCAGCTCTAGATAACTAATACACTCCCTGTCCTTGCCCCTGTCCTCCAGCCATGCTAAACAACTTCCTGAATGCTATTCTCTAGCCACACCAGACTACTCAGATTTTAGTAACAGAGCCCAGCTAGCTATTCCAGGCCCCATACCTTGCTCACACAGTACCCTCTGCCTGGGATGCCTTACCCCCAACAGAGAGCAGCAGGACAGCTCAATGGTTCCCTCTGCTTTCCTGACCTCACCCTCTTCCTCCTGTCTCTGGACACCCCCCCCAGACCTTCATTTGGACTGATTTGTTTTCTGGCCCATTGTCTGCACCAGACCAGACACTCCCTGCAGGGGCTGGGCCCAGTTCCCTTTTGGGTGCCTGACCCTGGCGCACAGAGATTTCTGAGCGCCATGCCCCACAGAAGACCAAAGCGCAGAGGAAGAGGTATCACGCAGGGCTCGCTCTGGCCTCCCTCTGCTGTATGTCTGATGCCCACTCCCTTTAAGTCCCACAACCTCTCACCTTGTTGAGCTGAGGCTGCAGTTATAGAAGATGCCTGCATGGTCAGCTCCTTGTTACTATTCAATAAAGTGAGAGAACAGAAAGAAAATGCGGCTTTAGAATATGTAATCATGTAAAACATAATTTAGCTTTAGCTTTTAGACTTTGACTTTTTAATACAATTATAGCTTTCTGGCCCTCCATTTGGGATTCTTGTCCAGCGTCCTATCTGGGCAACATCTGCCACTGACAGCCTGTCTCAGCCTTGGTTCCTTGACCCAGGGAGCTATAGTGACATCTATTGGCCAATTTGTGAGAGTGGGAGCAGTTTTAACTTTTTTCCGTACATGCGCCATCTGCTGGTGAACATGGGAATGTTCCTTCTTTCATTTAGTCAAATCCATTCAGCAAATATTTTATAAAGTGCCTACTATGCGCCAAGCACTGTGCTAGGAAGAAGCTGGCAGTTGTTCTAGGCACTTTACATATATTAACCGATTTTAGATGACAATTCTATGAAGTAGGTGTTATTATTCCTACTTTACAAATGAACAAACTAAGACAAAGATGAATAATTTGCTCGTTGCTAATAAAGGAGTCAAGTTGGGGTTAGAACTCAGAGCCCATGTGCTTGCACCAAGAACAAGTAAATAAACAAGTAAGATACCTCTTATGAGGGAAATAAACAGAGTGTTGTAAGAGTGATGGGAAAGGTTGTCCTTTGAATGGGGTAGTCAGGCAGGCTCCTCTGAGAAGGTGGCTTATCCTGAACAATGGGAAGGAAGCATCTCTGCAAACCGCCTAGGAAAGATCAATCCAGGCAGAAGAAACAGCAAGTGCAAAGGTTTTGAGACTGAATATTCAAATATTGAGTGGGAGGCCAGTTATGACCATTCTACCCCTAAATACCTCTCCAATCAGTCCTTCTTCTGCTTCCCCACCTGGCCCCAACACACATCTCAGCCGGATCCCTGTCCCAGCTTCCTTCTTGATCCCTTTGCCTCCAGCCTTCCACTCCAGTCCATCCTCTGCAATGCAGCCAGAGTGATCCTAAAAGTGCATGGAGCTGATCCATCTCACTGCCCTGCTTAAAACCTGTCCCACCGTCTTCTGGATAAAAAGCTCTTTGAACTGATTATCTTTAACCTTCCTCCCCATGGCTATGGTTTGCTCCCATCTCCTGTTAGCTCTTCTGGTTCCCTTCATTCTAGCCAAACCGAAGTCCTTACAATTCCTTGAAGGTCCCAGGTTGTCTCACCACCTGGAGCTTCCCATGGGCCACCCCTTCTATCTGGAATGCCCATAGCCTCTCCTCACCTGCTTAACTGCTTCTCATCCTTCAAAACTCAGTTGAAGCAATTCCCTTTCTAGGAAGCTTGCCTTATTTCCTATCCCACCCGCCCCTCTTTTGTGCTCCCATGGCACACCATGAGTATGTGTCAGCCCCCATCTCCAATATCCCTCAACATCAAGTCGAAATCTTTTTCGTCATGCCTTACATTCCTGTGAATTCGTGAACCCCTTGAAGGAAGGGATTGTCTTATTAATCTTTGTGTCTTCAAGGTCCAGCATAAGCCCCAGCAAATGGTACGTGCCCAGTAAATAGTTTGCGGTTTGTGAGCTACAGATTGTTTAGCTTCTTTCTTTTTTTTTGCTTTTTATTGAGATACGTATTTGCAAAGAGTAAAAACCCACTCTTTTTTGGCATAGTTTATTTTGACAATCAAGATATGGAACAGTTCCATCACCACCCCAAATACCTCCTGCTGCCCCTCTGTAGCCAACCCTTCCTCAACTCCAGCCACTGGCAACTAGTGGTCTGTTTTCCATCCCCATAGTTTTGCCTTTTCCAGAATGTCCTATAAATAGATGCATACGTATTTATCCTTTTAAGTCTAGCTTCTTTCACTTAGCATGATGCATTTGAGCTTCATCCTTGTTGTTGTACCACTAGTTGGTTCATTTTTATTGCTGAGGAGTATTCCATTGTATGGCTGTACAAGAGTTTATCCATTCACACTAGTTGAAGAGCATTTGGGTTGTTTCCAGTTTTTGAGTTATGAGTGCATCCATTATTAACGTTCACATACAGGTTTTCGTGAGGACATAACTTTTCATTTATTTTGGGAGTGGAACTTCTAAGTCTTATAGTATCTTTAAACTTATAAGAAACTCTGCCAAACTGTTTTCCAAAGTGTCTGTACCATTTGGTATGCCCACCAGCCATGTGTGCGTTCCAGTTCCTCCACACCCTTGCCAGCACTATTTATTGGGAAGAACAATTGGATAGCCTTTGCACCTTTTTGGAAAATCAGTTGATATATACAGGTCTATTTCTGGATTCTGGAGTTCATTCCATTGATATAGGTGTCTATTCTTTCACCACTACCACACTGTCTTCATTACTGTAGCTTCACAGTAAGTCTTGAGATCAGTTAGTAGGCAACTCCAATGTTGTTCTTCCTTTAAAAAATTGCTTGGCTATTCTAGTTCCTTTACCTTTCCGTATAATGTTTAGGATCAGCTTGTCTACACATACAAAAGAAAAGAAAAAATTCTGCAGAGATCTTGATTTGGACTGCACTGAATCTATAGTTTGTAGAGAATTGACATCTTCTAATCCATATTGAATCCATATTCAACATTGAATCTTCCAGTCCATGAACATAGTACATGTCTCAATTTGTTTAGGTCTTCTTTGATTTCTTTCATCAGTATTTTGTGCTTTAGAGATGTACATAGAGATTATGCACATATTTTCCTATTTATACCTAAGTATATTTCCATTTTGGTGCTATTGTAGGTGGTATTATCTTTTTATTTGGCATTGTCTTTTAAATGTCAAGATCCAGTTGTTTGATGTTACTCTACAGAAGTATAATCGATTTTTGTATACTGATCATGCATCCTCATTGATCATCCTCTTCTTCTGGTTTTTGTATGTTGAGTTATTTTAGATTGTATCCTGGACACTGTGAATGTTATGTTGTGTAGACTCTAGGTCCTGTTATAATCCTTTTTTTTTTCTTTTTTTGCGCTACGTGGGCCTCTCACTGTTGTGGCCTCTCCCGTTGTGGAGCACAGGCTCCGGACGCGCAGGCTCAGCGGCCATGGCTCACGGGCCCAGCCGCTCCACGGCATGTGGGATCCTCCCGGACCGGGGCACGAACCCGTGTCCCCTGCATCTGCCAGCGGACTCTCAACCACTGCGCTACCAGGGACGCCCCCTGTTATAATCCTTGATAGAACGTTGACTTTGTAGTTGTTGTTGTCGTTGTTTCAAGAGGTTATCAACTGATTTAGTTTCAGACCCAATTTGTCTGTTGGGTGGTGGGTGGTTCTAATCACAGCACAAATCCACAAGAGAAAGGAGAAATAAAAGGGAAATCTACCCCATGCAGGTTACTTCTCCAAATTTTTACTCCCAGGACCATTTGCCTGCTTTTGTTTAATTTTCAGAGTCATTAGGTAGCTGTGTTTTGTATTTTTTCCAGGGTTTTTATGTAATCAGTAGGAGAGATAGGCTGTAGTGGACTTACTCTGTTTTGGCCAGAATTGGAAACTCCTACACAATTTATTTTGATTTGCTGAAAATTTTAAAAGCTAAGACAAATGAAGTCTCAGAACACCATGAAGACAGTGACAGGAGAAAAGCTCAAAGCTAAGAGGTAACCGCAAAGACCTCTTCCATGTTTAGAGCCTTGTTTAGGTGTCAGGGCACTCCTTCTAAATTGTGGTATCCAGGCCAATAGGATTATTTCTGTTTTTTGGATGAGAAGATTAAGGAAGAGGTGGTGACTTGCCTACTTGGTCTCAGATCTAATCCCCTGACCTTCTCCTGCTCTGTATTGCAGGGCATTGACCATTGCAAACTACATTCCCCAAGATTCCTTGAAAATTAACTTTTAATTCGAGTCTGCCATTAGGAGGGCAGAAGGAAAGGAGAAATCAGAGTATTTCCTCCACCTTCTTGCTTTGGGCAGCATCCCAGGAACAGAGGCTTTTCTTCTATGGTCTGGATTCTTCAGCTACTCTCTCCCTCAACAGCCCTATTGGGCTTCCCTGGTCCTTAGCGCCGTAACACCACCTCTTCTCCCTTGTCCTTCCACCCTACAGATGGTAGTGATTTCCTATTGTACCTGGGTTGCCTTACATCCCATTTGCCCTTGCAACATTTTCATAACCAGTTTCTTTGATTAAATTCCTGCTACTGATATTCTGGCATAGGCTCTGTTTATCTGGACTTGGACTGATACGGTCCACGTGGGAGGGCAGAATCAAAGATCTAGCTCATGTCTCCTGATTCAGATGTCGGTGTCTGCCCATTACCCTTCTCTGGCTGGGAGCATCAGAGGAAGGAGACCACCCTCTGGCCAACCAGGAGGGCAGTGCACTGATCTAAGTTGTACATTATTCTACAAGAATGTAAGAAACAAAATGGTTTCACACATATGACCAATTTTCTAGGAAAGCCATCTTACATGCAGCAGTATCTTCCTTTCGTGTTAATACAATACACTGTCATTTAGGACTCTGAATCTCCCTCACCTATATCCCCACTCCTCCCGTGTGTTCTTTTGGAACAGGCAGTGGGTAAGTCATGGAAAACTGAAGTGACTTCAGGGAGACCCAGCAGAGCAGGAGATGAGGACTGAGTTAGAACCAGAGCTGGGACTGGGACAGGACTCCAGCTGAAGTGGTCAGTGGGGAGAAGATGGGATGGCTTCACCCCAGGAGCAAACCAGGGGTCATGGGATCCAGTGGTGTCTGAGAGGGATCAGAGGTTTGGCAACTTCCCCAGGCCCAAAGGCTGGTAAATGGCAGTGAGGGGAGGAGAAGGGGGTGAGCAGCCAGGTTAGAGTTGGGGCCACCACCTGACCCAGCTAGTCAAGGGCAGCAGGGACAGCTTCTGCTGGTCTATGTCCTGCCATGGGCTTATGAGACAGAAATAAAAGCACAGCCAGCATCTGTCATAAAAGACCTTTAATGGTCTCCTATTTATGGTTCTTTTTTTCATTAGAACTGTTAGAACTGTCCTGTTAGAGTTGAATAAACTGTGATAACTTATCTGACATAATAAGGAATGCCACAGGTACAACAGATAAACCTGGCAGGTGGCCCAGGAATAAGGGTGTCACAAAAGAATCACTTAACAGAAGGGCCACAGACCTGGAGACCAGTCTCCAGCACCTGTCACTCCTCACACCCAGGATCCACACACAGTACCAGGTTAAGTGCCGGCTCCCACTGGAAAGGAAGACGCAGCCCCCTACCCCGGCATCTGCGGCTAGACCCCAACACTGAGCAGAGATGTCCCAGGAAGACGGTCCATCCAACCATCATCCCCCGAGTGCTCCTGGATCTCCAGGGCAGGCCCTTCATACCCACCTCTCCCATGACCCTTGCAGTAATCCCTTTGAGTTGGGCAGAGCCGGGCACTATCTCCATCTTACACAAGGGGAAACTGAGGTCAGGTTCCCAAGGGCACACTCCCACTGAACACAGAATAGCATTGGGCGCTCTTTCTCCCATGCCACGTGGCTTGCTGTGCCCCAAGTCTCACATTTCCACCTGGATGCCCTGGGTGGGGGCCGGGCGGGATGCTGTGCCAAGGGCTGGTCCAGGTCTCCCCGAAGTGCCCACCTCTTAGTCAGCCCCATTGAGGGACCTGGGCAGAGGGGCAGACCAGCAGGAAGAGAATTTGGGGGACTGGAGGTAGGGAACCAGCCTCTCTTCAGACACCCGCCTGTTGCCCACACATTTAGTTGACCGCAGATGTGGGAATGGAATCCGATTAGAATTGCTCGAGGGAAATTTGCTGCTTAAAGGGTCTCTGGAGGAATCCTGCCTTCATAGGAGGGACTTTTGTCATAAAGTCCTCCCTTGGCATTTCTTTTACTAAAGCTGGCTGTATATAAAGAGGAACCTAACTCTAGTTTCTCTTCCCACCACGCTGTCCATCTGCCATCTCATTGGCCTGGGCCGGGGGAGTGGGGTGTCACACTGGGGCACAGACACAAGTCCTGGGGTGGGGCTGGGCCTCTTTGCTTCCTCCGTGGTCCCCCACAATGCCTGGGCCAAGACCCATCCTCACAGCACCAGGCCCCCGCCCAAATGAAACCCAGGCCGGAGCTTCAGTGGGGGTGGGCTACAAAACCATCAAGTGTGTGTGTGTGCACGCGTGTGTGTATGCGTGTGAATAAGCAAATGCTTGGGCCTGGGTCTGTGACCCAAGTTCCAATAGGACGATACTTTGTATTGGAATGCTAGAGTCATTCCAACAGGAAATGCAAGAATAGAAGCTGGGCTTGCTGGTCTAAGATCAAACCTCAGAATGGTGGTTTGAAGAAGTTTTTCTTCAAAAGAAAGTTTAAAGGTGAAACCTCAATAGGCAAGACAGATAAAAGCAGAGTTGTTCTGGTGGAAGTGGGAATGGCAGGGAGGGCTGGAGACCTATCCTTGGCCTCCACCCCCATTCTCCCACCTTAGCAGCCCCTGACAAAGCTCTGTGGCACACCAGGGGTTCCACAGCACCTGGTTTGAAAACCAGTGTGTCAGAGTCTACGGGTCATGGGTCCTGGGGATCTGTGCTTTGACTTCCCTTTCAGGGTGAAGAGTTGGGAGAGAGTGATGGGGGGAGGATGCTCCCCCTTCAACGGGCCTCTCTTTGAAGCCACTGTGCAGTCAGCCTGCAGGGGAGTGGTAGAGGTGGGGATCCTGCCCCATGGGTAGGCCATTCCAGTCCTGGAAGGAGAACAAAAGTGAGGGAGCTGCCTGGGCCAGGAAAGCAAAATGCCAGGCCCAAGGCAGGCTTATGCACAAGAGTCGGGGGAGTCTGTTTTGGTCCTTGTTGACTTTAAAAACCAGAACAGGTATAGGCCTACGTCCACAAGACCCTATAAGAGTCCAGGATTGGGGCCTAATGCCTTCCTCTGGGATGGGTGGAGGATGTCCAGCCCCCAGTCGCTGGCAGGAGGGAAGCTGCCTTTGTGGGCTGCTGAAATGACCGGGGATGCATCAGCTGGGGCTCAGATCTCAGCGTAAGAGGCCTGGGTTTTCCCCAGACGCAAATCCCTCCCAAGTGTCACCAAGAAGCGACAACTGGCAGCTCTGGTTGATCCTGGAGGGGGTCTTACACTTTGAAGGGAAGGGGCAAGCAATTTCTATTCCACTTCACCCTTGGGGTTCTCTAGTGGGGTAGTGGGGGGGTGAGCACCCCTGGGCCTGGGGGACGAGGCTCTCCCTAACCTGGGATCAGATCCAACGCTCCTGGCCTCTGACACCAAGGTGTGCCCCTGCCCGCCCCCCCCCCCACCCCACCCCAATCACTGACACAATCCAGTCCAGTCTGTCTGTCTTGGTTGGTGGGACCACTGCCCGGAGACACAGCATTCCTGAATAGTATCTGAATTTCCCTCTCGGCTGGGTCACCAAAGCCAAACTGGCCTCGTCTCATCCTGGCTGACCTCTGCCTAAGTGACACGGGAGCAAGAGATGAAGATGGCTGGGAAGGCTCAGCCAGCGGCAAACTTCCTGTGTGACCCTGGGCTACCCACCCCCGCCCCCCGCAGCGGCAGGGCCACAGCCTGGGCAGCCATGTGCAACTTACAGAGCTGACTTGCATCTCCTCTGGGCCTCACAAGTTCCTCGAGTTGGGTGGGAAAGGGATGGCTGTCTCATTTTACAGTTAGGGAAACCAATCCCAAGAGGTTGAATGAGTTGCTCAAGCTCCTCAGCTGGGTGGTAACAGCCAACACGGAGAGGCATCGTGGACTCGCAGGCCAGGGTGCTCTTCACGGCACCACGTGGGACCAGCTTGTCAGCAACTCCCCCAGCTGAACCAAGACCCCAAGTGAGCCCACTCTCAGTTTGTCTGGGCTCTGAGACTGAGAAGGCCCGTGGAGTCCAGCCAAAGAACTCTGTCCTTATCTTCACGGGGACTGAACTCTTCTCTAGGTTGGAAGGCTGAGGAAGTCCAGCTGGCCGTCTGCCTGCAGACTTTCACCCCGAGTCATGCTCTCCCTTCCTGCCCAGACTGCTATCTACATGCCACCCGCATGGCCCACTGCAAAGTCTCAGTGTGGAGAGGCATGGTCAGCACAGGCTCCAAATGTGTGGACAGAGAGAGCCAGTACTGTGGGCTGGTGCCTGGAGCCCAGTGGGGCTCCCCCACCCCCAGTTTCACTCCAAGGGTTCCCCTGGACAGGCTGACTCCAGATGGAGAGGGGCCCTGCAGAGAAGAACTCAGTCATGCTTAGGGACTGCAGGAGAAGCGGGGTCTGGAACCAACCAGAAACTTGGCAAGATGATCTGTATGTTCTTTCTCTCAGGAAGAAGCCTGAGCATCCCACTGGGCTGCAGTGCATGTCTGTGCAGGAGGGCGCCCAGCCCAGGGGCAAGTGGGGCTAAACTCCAGCCTGTGACCACTCAAGAAGCTGTGCATTCCAATGTGGGTGGAATCCACCTGGAAGGGACACCATTTCTAATTCACATCAAGGCACCATACAGACTAGCAGCGATCATGGAACCCTGAATGCAATGGCCCCCTCGCTACTTCCCGTAAAACTTTCCCTTGACCATGAGCTTCCTGAGCACAGGGGCTGGGAGTGACCCAACTCTGTGTCTCCAGTGCTCAGCACCAAGTGGAGAAGTTGTCAACCAAGGATGGTTAAGCCAAATTCAAATGAACTTGACCACTGCCCTTCTGCAACCCTGGGCCCAAAGAGTAAATAAAAGGCTAAATGGGCCCATGATGCTTCTTGCAGCTGGAGAAATTTCAGTTCAACACTGGGATAAACCCAATATGGTGAGTGTGATTTTGAGGCGGAAGGAGGTCAAGAAACCAGCCTGAGAAAGCTTTTGTGTGACCGGGTTAGGGATGGGGGAAGAGGTCTCTTTGTAGGCAAGTGATCACCCCAAATCCTAAAAGGTCTTATACCAGCCCCAAAGGTTCCAGAGGACAACCCTGAAGAGCATATGCTTGCCATGCATTGTTCCAACAACTCATTAACTCTCCAGCTGCCCAAATGAGGTACAGACTGCCCAGCAGGTTCTGGGAGGGGCTGGGTGCAGCTGGGACCGCAGAACTGGCCATGGGTGTGTGGCTGCCCCAAGCTGACTTGGTTCTGACTTGGAGTAGGGGTCCCTAGGGTTGAGTCTTCATGAGATTCAGAAGGGAAGGGCTGGGGTACAGTGCCAGGCACGTGAACTGGGTAATTTCACCATGGAACATGGTTGCTCGGTCCACCCCAGGAGGGGCTGGACTGAAAAGCGTTGAGCTGCAACTTGTACAATAAAATTTTGCCGTCTCCCTTTTCACAAGTATGGGACAGTATGGGACAGGGATAGAAAGGAGCAAGAGATCCCCTTGCCCTGTGAATCAATATATTTGCTTGGGTATAAGGTAAACTTCAGGACATCCAAAGGGGGGTGTGAAGTACTGGAGGGCTTATCACAAGCTCTTCCCCCACCCACCTCATACAAGCTCTGTCCTTCTGTAACACTCGGGCCTTAGGGCCAAGCAGCTCATGCTGGCTATGGCCACAGCTGGACATCACACAACCCCTCAGGAGCCCAAGAAGGGCCTTTCTCAGGCCTGGAGTGGGTGTGGGGTGGTGGTGCTAGGTGCTCTCCATGGCCCTGCCACCTCTGGGGTCCAATGAATCCTCGCTGGTTGCAGACAGATCAGAGTCAGTGGCTCTGGCTCCACCCACCAGACCAGAAGCTCTAATGTTCACGAATTCTTGGAGGCAGAGCTGGGAGGGCCCTTTGTGATCATCTGGTCAAATCCCTTGGTTTTCTAGGTGAAGAACTGAGGCCCAGAGATGGAAAGGAACTTGCCCAAGGTCACACAGTAAGTGAGCAGTAAAGGTCAGACAAAAACAGATACCTTTTAACACTTTCTGCCTCATTGTCTGCCTGCCCTGTTGCCCTGGAAATGCCCCATGTCCCAATCACACCAACACTAGCCAATGGGTACTGGGTACCCATGACACTGGGAACTACTGGGGTGGTCATCAACTCCCCAAGGAAACAAAGGAGTCCCCCCCCCTTCCTTTTAGGTGAGGGCATCCTGATGGACCCTGCCACCTTCTGGGGAAGGATCCTCTTTGACTGTGGGCACAGTGACCTCAGGTGCTCTCTCCTAGCCTGCAGGGGCAGCCCAGCCCGGCCCTGGAGAACTGCAAGGGCAGGAGGACACCGGTGGCCCTCACTTCCCACACCAGTAATCACTTCGGGGTCACTGATCACTCTTAGGTCTACAAAGGAAGGGAGCTGGGCAGACTCTCATCCTCCCACCCGGCCCCCATCTCTCAGAGTCACCCTTCAGGAAACCTCTTCGGGACCTTGGTGCTTTCTGAAGACCCCTCTCTCCTCTCTCTCTTTCTCTGTGCATATTTGTAGATAGGACACACACACACAAGATACAAGGCAGTTAGGATATTACATCCTGACGATACTGAAATAGACTTGGGCTACTTCACACAATTTGCCTTAGACTAGGTAACTGCTGGTAAGAAAGTCAGTCCAGCTACTTTGTTCCATACCTGGGGTCCACAAACCTTCACCAATGTCACTGTCAGTCACAGAGGGACATGGGGGGGGAGATGGGGGAGGAAGGGGAGAGGTGTTTGGTGGGTCCAAACTGCGAAAAGAACCGCATGGAGAATCTATCCACCAGTCTGCCCCTCCCAGCCAGAGGTTGGCCTTCGATTCGGTCATGTTTTAGCTGCCAGAACTGTGTTAATCACCTGGGACGGTGGACATCCTCTCACGTGTCTTGAGCCCCCATCCCCGCCCCTCCAAGCCCTCGCGCCCCATCTTCCCCTTTCTACTCCCCATCCCAAGTCAAATTCCAAGACCAGAGCCATGTTGGCCTTTCTGGGGGTCAACAGGAAAAGAGGGGGGGATGGAGAGGTGACTGCAGTGAGAGTGGTGAGGGTGGTGCACGTGGCCCTGTCGGCATCGTGACGGGGCCAATCCTGAGGCCAGAGGTTCACCACCGTGACCTGAAAGACCACTGGGGCCCCCCCGGTAGAAGCTGGAAGAACAAAGGGGAGGGGGAACCAGGGCAGGAAGAAGACAAACAAGCATCTTAGTGCGTGAGCGCGGACCTGGAGCTGCCCGGAGGGAGGGCCGGCCCCAGTCTATCTGTCGTTGGGCTGTGGAGAGCCGGTACCGTCTTCCTCTTCCTCTTTGTCATCCTTCATGCCTTTCAGTCTCTGGCGAGCAAAGTCCTCAAACACAATGTCGTCGTCGCTGGTGGGAAAGACAAGGAAAATGGGTGTGTTTGCAGGGCAGGGAGAGTAGGCTTATCCAGGGGCTGGAGAGCCTGCACAGCCAGGTGGGACCCAGAGGCTGGCCTCTGGGACTGGCCTCGGATAGAAAGGCCTGCCAGGCTGGCACATCTGGATGCCCATCAATGACAGTGGGACCAGCCAGTTGTGGAAATACCAGAGGGAGGCATGAGTTTGCCTTAGGGCTGGAAATTGACCTGGTTCTTGAGGAGTTGGGGTCAAGGGACACATAAAATTGGGAGGGGGGGTCAGTGTGGCTGGGTTAGGGCCAGAGGAGGAAGTTATTCCCACAAAGAGGCCAGGCCACCAGTAGTTTCACAGCATATTCTATTCTGAATCCCCCAAGAACAGGCCCAAGGAACCCCATTCAACCACCCGAAGAAAGCACTCCTGTTTCCTGCACAGGAAGCAGTGGGCCTGGCTTGGAAGAGAAAACCCCTTTTCTCCAGGGAAGTGTCAGCTCACACTCTACCCTGAGGGATCTTGGATAAGACAGGGTCTGTGGGGGGCAGGGAGGGGGGTAGGCCAATCTAAATAGGGGGGCAGAGAAAATGTGGGTGGGAAAAGAGGGTGCCTGAGGGGGTTTCAGGGCTAAGGGCTGCTTCTAAGAACAGTAAGTTCCCTTCTACTATAAGACATGTCCACATAGGCCCACCGAAGGCCCCAGCCCCACAGAATTCAGCCAGCCGCATGGGGTGTCCTCATGGGGTGACTTAAAACCCTATATCCCAAATATCTCCTGGGGGACAAAGGAAGTGTAGGTTTGGAGCTGGAGCGAGAAATCTGCTTGGCCCTGGAGGTATTTCCTGATGTTCGCCCAGGTCCTCCCCCTCTGGCCACTGGTGACACGACAGCCTTCTACCGCAGGGGAATCCACATTGGTCCTCGGGAGTCAGAAGCAACAAGATCCCCAGGAACTTCCCCTCCCTATGGCCTGATTCCACTGGTTGGGTGAAGGCCAGGCAAGAGAGCCCCAGCCCAGGGCCACAAACCAGCCCTGTGACAGCCGAGCAGGTGCTGTGGATGGACGAACGGACTGACGGACGTGCAAGGACGAGGGAGGAAGACAGACCCCACCAAGGCAGGAGGAAGAGGAACAGGCACCGAGGGTCCTTCAAGTCACATGCAGGCAAGCGGGTTGCTGAAGAGGCGAGCAGAGGCAGCTCTCAGCAGACGGGTTAGACCAGCTGCTCCTCAGGGGTTAATTAGCATAAATGCAAATAACCAGGTAGCCCCACCCACCTCCCAAGGCCCGCCCCGCCCCCCCAATATGTCTGCAGGCAGGGTTTGGCTTACGTGGTGTCAAGTTCTATGAGATTGGTATCTACTGGAGCCTCGTTCTCTGGAACTAAACACAGGGCAGACGAGCGCCCATGGGTTATTGGTGAGTGGGCAAGTGGGCAGGTGGGCACAGGTCCCCACCCTGGGACAACTAAGCTAAGATGGGGAGGGAAAGGAGGAAGGGGAGTGGAGAAGGGGGGGCTGGTCCCTGGTCTTGGTAACACCTCGAATAACCTTAAATGCAGGGAGGAGGGCCCAGGGAGGGCCAGGGAGGCCCACAGCAGGCCCAGGAGAACAGAAAAATCTCTGGACCCTGCTCCTTTTGGCACTTCTCCAGCACGACTTAGATTCAGTTGTCGCATGCAGGACTGTCACTAACTCTAATACAACCATTTGTTCACATTTTCACATTTCTGAACTTGGGGTATGTTTACAATCAATGGCATTTCAAAGTTTAATTGTGGGAACACTTTTCTTTCTTTGTGGTACATACTACAATGTTTCTTTCAACTGAAACAGTCTTAGGTTTAATCTGGTATCACTTGGAAAAATCATGGGGATGGTGTGTCCAGGGATCATCTTATCCATGCAGCCCCTTCTGCTATGACTGGATGCCAGACAAGGGCTCCAAGCATGGCCTGTGCAGCTCCCACCACCAACCCCAGCCCAGAGAGAACAGAGCCAGACCTCTCTATCTCCTGAGGAGTCAGATGCAAATAGGAGTGTGGGCCTCACAAAAGATCCCGTGAGCTGGGGAAAAGGCGTGACCCTGGGCTGAAGGCTGACCCAGAAGTAGGTGGGGTGATAGGGAAACCCCATCCCAGTGACCCACAGATTCTGCTCACCTTCCCGATGCGGGGGTTCCTCTTTGGGCTTGGGGTGCATTAGGGTGAAGGGCAGCTCCACAGCCACGTCACTGTAAGAGACCCAGACCAGTTGAGCCTTGAATCCAGTCCCAGGCTGTGAGTCTCAGTGCCCTGTCACTTTGAGGACTGGGGAGGGTTTTACGGTAGCTCTGGGCCAAGAGGCAGGAAATCTGGCCCCAAGACCCGGTTCCACCACTCTCTGAGCATCAGTCTATCTGGGAGTTGAACTGGGAGATTTCTTCTCCTGGCTCCAAAAAACATGGAAACTTCCCCTTTCCTGAGAAGGATCCCTGGATTCCCACGAGCTGGGAGGAGGCACAGGGGTGGGAAAAGGGTTGCCCAGGGCAGTGAGTGTGCATCTTGCTTGCTGAGTGGCTCCAGAGGTGCCCTGAGTCCCTGCTGGCCTCAAATGGCCACAGCCAGCCCAGCCTCCCCTGACACTGCCCTTCCCAACTTCCTGGTTGGAACTCCTCCCACCCTCACTCTGTCTTATCTCCCAACATCTCCAGGGGGCTCCTGTGAAAGTGCTCAGGTGGCCCTAGCCCCCTGCAATCTAGATGATGCACTGCTGAGGTCAGCTTAATCAAATTCAAGCTAGATGGGACCCAGGCCCCAGCACCGTCTACATTGTGCACAGAGCCTTGAAGCCGTGTGGGGATGGAAGGATGGGAGCCGTGCTGCTACTGGCTAACATTTCTGACTGGGCCTTCTCTCCCCTTAGCCCTGATGGACAGAATAATAACAAGAGCAGAAACTCATGGTACTGACTCTGTGCCAAGGAGGAGTCTACTTTTTTTTTTTTCCGCCTTGCTGCTCAGCTTGCAGGATCTTAGTTCCTTGACCAGGGATCGAACCTGTGCTCCCTGCAGTGGAAGCGCAGAGTCCTAACCACTGGACTGCCAGGGCATTCCGCCAAGGAGTAGTCTAGAGTCACTCATTTAACCTTCACAACAACAATGTACAGGCTGGGAAATTGAGACCAAAGAGAGAACGCAGCATATCCAAGGCCGTACAGCTATTAAAAGAAAGTGACAGGGCTTCCCTGGTGGCACAGTGGTTAAGAGTCCACCTGCCAATGCAGGGGACACGGTTCAAGCCCTGGTCCGGGAAGATCCCACATGCCACGGAGCAACTAAGCCCGTGCGCCACAACTACTGAGCCTGTGCTCTAGAGCCCGTGAGCCACAACTACTGATCCCGAGTGCCACAACTACTGAAGCCCGCGCACCTAGAGCCCATGCTCTGCAAAAAGAGAAGCCAGCCAATGAGAAGCCTGCGCACCGCAACGAAGAGTGGCCCCCGCTCACCGCAACTAGAGAAAAGCCCGCGCGCAGCAACAAAGACCCAACGCAGCCAAAAATTAAATTAATTAATTAAAGAAAGAAAGAAATTTTTTTTTTTAAAAAAAAGAAAGTTACAGACTGAGGATTCTGACTCCCTAATTCACACCCTTAACCCTGTGTGATAACATCTCAGAATTGAGAAGGTGATTCCACCCACCCTCTTTCTCCACTCCAGACAAAAGCAGCCCTGAAAGCTCCTCCACTCCACTTAGGTGGTATCACCCTACAAGGCCCTGTCAACTGTGAACGCCTACAGGCACATCATCTTACTGACTTTGCTGCCAGGGGCCGGTTGAGAGGAGGATGGGGCAGGGGACGGAGGGGTCAGGGGTATAAACTACACAACCAGAAAGGGCTGTTCCACCAGCCCCACCACTCACTGAGGAACACTTCACATCTTTTTTTTTTTTTTTTGGTACGCGGGCCTCTCACTGTTGTGGCCTCTCCCGTTGCAGAGCACAGGCTCCGGACGCGCAGGCTCAGCGGCCATGGCTCACGGGCCCAGCCGCTCTGCAGCATGTGGGATCTTCCCGGACCGGGACACAAACCCGTGTCCCCTGCATCGGCAGGCGGACTCTCAACCACTGCGCCACCAGAGAGGCCCCAACACTTCTCATCTTTAAGTCTCACTGAGCTTATCTGGAAAACGGGGCTAACTATACCTACCTTCTAGAGCCATTTCCAGGAGGTGATGTAGGTAAAAGGCTTGGTTAAACTGTGAAGCTTGTGCCTGCCAGAATTATTGCTTCCCCTCAATAGGAACATGGGGGTCTCATAAGGCTACTGAAACAATTTGGCTTTTTTTTTTTTTTTTTGCTTTTTGCTTCCAAAGGGGATTGCTTCTCCAGGTTCACTTGGAAAAGTGAGCTATCAGAATGGAAGCTGGTGGGGGCTTCCCTGGTGGCGCAGTGGTTGAGAGTCCGCCTGCCGATGCAGGGGACACGGGTTCATGCCCCGGTCCGGGAAGATCCCACATGCCGCGGAGCGGCTGGGCCCGTGAGCCATGGCCGCTGAGCCTGCGTGTACGGAGCCTGTGCTCTGCAACGGGAGAGGCCACAACAGTGAGAGGCCCACGTACTGCAAAAAAAAAAAAAAAAAAAAAAAAAAAAAAAGAATGGAAGCTGGTGGAAGATTAAGACTGCCAACCTTCACTAAAGCCATCCAGAATACAGATGGAAGAATCTGGACCTTAACCTTCCACCAGGCTATGAGCAGTCAAGGGCAGGGGGTGTATCTGATTCCTCTCTGGGAGCTCAGTCCCCCTCACAAGGCTGGGCTCAAGTATGGGTTCAGGAAATTCTTACTGAATTACATTGAATTGAATTTCACCTCTCCAAATGGACTCAGTTTTCTTGGATGAGCAATAGTGGCACCTTGTGACAGGAGGAAGCAAAGCACTGGGTTTGGGGCACAGGTATTTTTGGAATGCACGTGGATCCAGCTGGCTCCAAGAAGCCTTGTCTACAAAGGCAGGTCTCAGGACCTCTCCTTGACAACACTCAGCCTCATTAGTTAGTTCTCATTAGTGTAGAAGTTTGAAAGACACAAAGCCTGCATTTCTCCAAAACATCCTGTAAAACAGACTGATTGGGGGCCACTCCCCAGATAAGTGGAGCCAACTTTGCTGTCTGCAAAGGTCCTTGTCACTTGGGTAGGGTGGAAGAGCAGGGCGAGGTTTGAAAGGAGAAACTGCACCTCCCCAGTCCCTCTGGAGAGGGTCCTAGTCCCGGCACAGGCCTGAGCCTGGCAATCAAAAGTGACCGCTAAGATTCCTTCCAACCCAGTGCCCGTGATTCTGGACAATCAGGACAATGGTCTCTGGGCCCTTCAGGCAGGTGAGTGGATCAGGTTGAAGGAAGGGACTTTACCTGGATGCAAGATCTCCCAACAGGCTGTGGGTGGGTCAGAGGAGGCGGGAGAAGTGGTCAGGAGAGAGTTCAGAGAGGAAGAAAACAGAAAGCACGTTCATTTACCACCTCTGTTCCCCTTTGGGGTAGATTAGATCCTGGGACACACTCTACCCACCCCAGTTGTAACTGCTCGTTCAGGGACATACGGAAGTGTGAGCCCTGCGTGGGGAACTGGAACCCAGGCCCGGCTAAGCCAAACTCCCTGCGAGGGGAGCCCCAGGGTCATTATCTGTAAAGGAGACATAAAAGTTAACCCCTGTGCTGCCTGCCCTGGGGAGGCTGGGGCTATCCAATGGCAGAAGGAAGCACTTTAGGATTCCCCAAGGGTTCCTCAAGAAGGAGCCTGAGGCAGACTGTGGGTCCTGCAAGAGTCACAGGACACGGGATTTGAGATTTGTGATTCTGAGTGTCCTATAATATACGGTCCATATTACACACTGTCACCTGCACAAGGCATTATTCTAAGAATAAAGGAGACTCGATGTCTAATGCTATTAGCTTTCCAAAGAAATTTATGAATTAAAACAAATCCCTCTGACAAATTAGAAATCCTAATTCTAGGTTTATAACAACATGTAGGCCCAACATATGGAGAAAAGTGGGAGTTCTTTCTGAGCTTCCACCAGACAATGCTCCAGGTAAGGGAATACGTTTGGTCTACCACCATGACCCCAGCACCCAGTCCGTGACCTGAGATTAAGGAAGGAGATTTCAGGAAATGTGTGTCTGGGCCTCTGTTTCCCCATCTGTAAAATAGGAGAGTCGGAGCATCCCCAATCCAACTCTGGAATTCTGAGCTCCTTGAGCCATTTCCCCAGCAGATCAGCCTGGGTATGAGTCGGGGTGGGTGCTGTGCCCTGAGGTGTGATGACAGACATGGCACCCCTTGTAGACCCCACAGCACAGACTCTGAGGAAGCTTCCCCCCACCTCCCACGTGCCCAGACTAGCGATGGGGAAGAGGAGGAGGAAAAAGAGGAAGAAGAGGAGAAGGGGGGAGCAGAGAAAGAGGGGAGGGGCAAGAGAGGGGCCAAAGGCCTCTGAAGTAGAAGAGGGAAAGGGGAAGGAAGAGGATTCAGCTAAAAGGTCCAGCAAACAGGCAGAATGGGGCAGCGGGTGTGGCCATCAGGGACCTCCCTGCTGCACTTCGGGGTCTGGGTCTGGGCTGGGCTGTAGCACTTACCCTCCCCGAGACACCACCAGCTTCACCTTCACTTTGTAGGAAACAATGATGCCCAGGATCTCCCGGTTGGCTCCTTCCCTCAACCTGCAAGGCGACACAGGGAAGTCGGTTCACAGGGCTTGCTGGTGGGCAAGACCCGGCAGGATGGGGTGCGGTGTGGGTAGCGGCCATCGGTCCCTTTCCTGGCCACTCAGCCGCCAGGTACAGGCAGAGCCCAGTGCCTGAGAAAGGCGAGGTCTGCTCTCAGGGAGCAGGAACTCAGAGCTCTGGCTTCCGAGTCTGGCTTTGAACCCCTGCTTCCCTCCAGGGGCCTGAGTCCCAGCAGTGCTGTGCGGAGCGGCTCTTCCTGCTCTCACGTGGATTCCCTTTGTCTCACTCCTGAGCCAGAGAGGAGAGGGCAGTTGGCGGGGGAGAGGAGGGGAGTGGGTACCAGGGAAGACCCTGCAGGAAGTGATGCTTTAATTAGGTCTTGAAAGCAGGTAGGATTTGAGCCAGGGAAGAAGAGAGCAAACACTCCAAGGGGAGATGGTAGCATATGAAGGGGCGGGTGAGACAGCGTTTGGGCTGGAGTGGCGGGCAGCGGTGCTGCAGAGGTGGGTCAAACCCCCAGGAAGGGCCAGACCTCAGCGGGCAGGGCAAGATGGGTCCCCACACCCCCAGGTCTCCACTAGAGGAGGGTGGCCTCAGGGAGTCAGTGGTGACCGTGGGAAAGGAGTGACCCTATGTTATGGCCCTGGGATCTCTGCCCTCCGGGGACACCCCCATGTGTGGTTTAGCCCAGCTCACCACCCTCAACTCTCCAGACTCCCCAGGCCTGTCCTGATTCACCCTCTCCTGCTAGGACCCTTCCAGAAGCCACTCCCTTCCTTCCTTCCTTCCAGCCTTGCTCTGCCTCAGGGTCACACTCCATCCAACAGAAGACATGAAGTCAGAAGCTCCTGCCTCTTGCACGAAGCCTTTCCAGGTCGCCCTCCCCTAGGCAAGCCAGCAGAGCCCAGCACTGACTACGAGAGGCTGGTCGAGTGGTCCATCTTGCTCTCTGGGGCACCCCTGGATACGGGTGGGGTTGGGGGACAGCTTCTCTGGCAGTTCAAGCTCATGAGGACAGGCCCTGGACAATGCTTGGGGAGAGGGTAGCCTGAGCCCACACTGGCACTGGTGGGACCAAGGTGGGTGTGGACCCGTTTTGGGGAAGGGTAGGGGAGCCAGTGGAGGGGGGGACATCCAAGAGCCTGGGACTAGGGAGGGTAGGTCCTCACAGGGTGCTGGAGGCCAGGTTCGTGTCCTCATGTTTGAGCTTCCCGTCCAGGGCGAGGCCCCGCTTCTCTCGGTTGTTGGCCAGGAAGGGGGTCAGCGTGTAGACCTTGCAGAATGTCGAGCTGGGCGCCACTGTGTCACTGGGAAGAAGGGGGACCGATGTGGAGATGCCCCCCAGAGCCAACCCCAGCCCAGCCAGGTCACAGAGCCCGGCCCTGCAAGTCCCCCTCCGCCACGAAGGGGCCACATGGGCCAGGCCCAGCTCTGGCAGGGAGACCACTGCCACCCAAAAGGGGCACATCTCTGCTCCATGTGCAAACAGCAATGACTCTGGGGTGATCCAACAACTTCATTCTTGGTTTGTAAGCAGGTGCAAGTTTTTAAAAATTCAAGGTACTGCTTGGCCCTGTGCTGTTTGGCTAGGATAATTTTTTAGTGGAGACAGCATGGACTTTTTCTTTCCCTAACACATTATTATGAAAGAATTTCAAACATACAGGAAAACTGAAAGAATTGTGCAGTGAACACCCATATACCCACCCCCTGGGTTCCACAATGAAGACCTTATTTGCCTTATCTCATCTCCATCCATCACGTGTAAGGTGTTTGGATTGTTCAGTTTTGACCTGCTTCTGCTCCATCCGCCATCCCCCTTCTCAACAATGAGCGAGCTGGGGTGCAGTAAGCCTCAGAGTCAGAAGAGCCCCAGCTCTGCCGCCGGCCAGCCCTGTGAGGCTGAGCAAGTCACCTCTCTGGCCCTATTTCCTTCCCTACGTACTGGGGTCAGCAGCAACCCCAACTCAGAGGGCTTTGTGCAATCTAGGTTTCCAGTACAGTGTAATTATTCTCTTCCCTCCATAACCCCAGTCCTCTTAGATTCACTAGCTCTTATTTTGTCATTCTCGTTTTAGTGGGTCTTTTCCCTGACTGTGGCATGCATTTCCTTATAGCTAAACCAAGTGGATGGTTTCTAAAAGGCTGTTCAGGGTCATTTACACTGAGCGGCAAGGAAATCTGAGGCCCGGCCCTCTGCCAGGTGGAGAAGAGCCACCTGGACCTGTGACCAGACCTAGGGCTTCTCTTTTCCCCACCGGATCCCACACGTCCACAGCTGGCCTTGTGCTCACTTACTCAGCCTCTTCCATGGCCACAGGGCACTTGTACTGCGCTGTGTTGAAAAGGCAGATGTCTGCATACTGGCGCACTGGGGAGGAAGAGGGAAACAAGGTGGGGTGAGCCAGGCTCCCCGAGTTGGGGATGTTCAGCCCCAGGCAACAGCCAGTCCACCAGAGCTTCTGCAGGAGATGGACCCATCCTCTACGTGGCAGCTCAAACATGCCCACTCCTTCCATAAACAAAAATCTCCCCCTGAAGGACAGCCCTGGCCAGAACCCAGGGAACCTAAGAGAAGAGGGGGCTTCAACAGTAAACTCATTACCCCGCCAATAAGCAGCCTGTGTTACCAGCCTCAAAAGCCTTACCCTTTGGCTTAGCAGGCCTTGGGCTTCTCAGTGGGCCGGTAGTTATTTACAAGGCTGTTAGTGAGGGGACAGCCTTCAGCTACCCCGACCCCTGGGAGGAGTCCCCTTGCCACCCCCGGGCCGGCCCTCTGCCCGAGTACCCGAGATCTTAATCTTCTTCACTGTCTTGTTGGTGTTGTTGGTGACGTGGACGTTGACACTGATGGGTTCTCCGTGGTAGTAGATCTGGGAGGTGTAAGAAGGGAGAGGGATGGATGGGAAGCCTCCAAAGCTTTAGATGACGAGGAGGGAGAAGAGGCCCCACACACATCTCCTGGGGTTCCCCAGGCCTTGGCCACTCTGATATTGGCCCCAAGTTCATCAGCCACTTCCCACTGATGCCACTGGGCATGTTAAACTTAAGTTCCTTTGTGGGACCTTGAAAGATAATTAAGTTAGAAGGTGATACTCCTGTGTTCCACTCCGGGGTTGGCCACCAGAAGTAACGATAACAGGAATAATATTGGTAATGAGGGTGAGAGTGGTGTGACCTTGAACAGGTTATCTAAGCCTCAGTTTCCCCCTCTGTACAATGGAGGGACTGGAGTAGGTGATATATCAAGTCCCTGCCGGCTCTGGCTGCCTGGAAGTTAGACCCAGGAGGGTCGGGAAGAAGCAGGAGAAAGGTGGGGAAGGGCTGATGCACTCACTGAGGGAACCTGCTCTGAATCCTCATTGAAGAGCCTCAACTTGCATCTTGGCCCAAGCACTTGCCTTCAGCTGCCCCCCCCCCAAGAGGGAGAGGAGGTGCTCACACTTCAAAGGGGGATAGGGGTGCAGGGAGATGGCCAGGACCCAGGACCTTTCAGGAGGTATGCTGACTTCTGAAGTCAATCGCACCCTTCGAGCTCATGCCCCACCTCTGCCACGCCTTTAGTCCCCAAGAGGCTTCTCCAAATCCTCCAATGGAAGTCTCAGATTCCCTGAGCCCTGTGATCCTTGGGCTGGAGGCAGAAGCTCCCAGCTGAGGAGGCCCAGAGGGCATGAGAGAGCTGGGACCTGAGGCTCCAGCCCTGGGGGAGCGGCCCCCACCCCCTGCCAAGCCCGAGCCTCCTACCTCCTTATCCAGGGAGGCCTCCAGATGCAAGGGCTTATCCGACATGAGGAACTGCCTGGTGGTCTCGGCTGTGGGCTGGGGGCCAGGCCTCTCCGGGGCGTACTGCACCTTCCGGATGATCAGGCGCACAGAATTCCTAGTGGAGATGGGTAGAGCAAAAGATGACCAGAGTCACCTGCCTCCATCCTCTTTCCTTGCGACCCTCACATCCTTCTCTTGCTGAAGAGACTGCCATGGTTCCCATGACCTTGGACTCCGGTCCAAACTGCAGAGTTTGGCATAGGGCCTTGTCACCATCTGGTCCCACTCCAACCTCCTCCATCTTGTCCCCAGCCTCCTCCACTTCTTCACTATCATTCTCGATGGTCTATCTAGTCCTATTTCTGAAGCTCTGCTTATACTGGGTCCCAGCCTATAACACTCTCTTCCAGCCTCTGTCCTCATTTGCTTCCTTCCTCAAGGCCCAGCCAAACACCTGCTCTACCAGGAAACTCCCGAGATCCGCCCACTCTGATCTTCTCCTGGTCCGAACTCCCTCCCACCACATCAGAGGCCGAACCGTCCCACGGCAGCACTTCACGTGGATCTGTGTGCTGGTAGCCAGCGGACGCTAAGAAAGCGACTGTTGTTTCACCTCCTGCATCTCTCATGTCACCTAACAGTGTGAGTTCTTTAAGGACAGACGTTTTTGTCTACATTGTTCACTACTGTATTCTCAGTATTTATGACAGTGCCTGCTGCCATATAATAAATACCTGCTAAATATCTATTAAATAAAAATATACACAGGGAACAAGGGGCCCATGCAGAAACGGGGCTCAGAGAGGTGAAGGAGTTCAATGAGGGGGAGTGCATTCAGGCAGGGGGAGTAAAGAGGATAAAGACTCAGTGAGAGGATGGAGGCCCAGAGATGGGATGGGGCTCAATGAAGGTGATGGGCTCAGGGAGGAAACAAGGACACGAAGATTTGGTGAGGGGATGGGACTCAGTCAGGCAGTCTCCTGACTGTCAGGTGTGCTAGGTATCCCGGCATCCCTCTTTCTCAGCTAAGCCACCTCCATTCCCTGAGCTGGATAGCCGGGGCTAAAGTCCTAGCTCTCCCCATGTTAACTATATGACCTTGAGTAAATTAACCTCCGTGCCTCAGTCTCCTCATCTGTAAAAGGGTGACAACAGCAGGACCCACTTCTTAGGGTTGCTGTGAGGACTGAATTAGTTCATACATGTCCATCACTTTGAACTGTGTCTGGTGTCTAATAAGCTCTTGATAAGTGATAGTTGCTATATCATTATTAGTAACTCCAGCGTGGACTTAAAATGTCCCATTGGTGGTAAGTGCTGGCTCTCAATGCTGCCTCCTCTTCCCTGCTCTGCTTAGGCCACCTACCACAACCTACAACCCCCTTCCTTTCTTCTGATCTCAGGGCTTAAAAAGAAAAGGGGGACAGAGAAGCAAGGGAGAAGGATCCCATCTCCACACACACATAAGCTGCCAGGCTGGAGTTAGAGATGTGCAATGCATCCTGCGACCACTAGGTGGCAAACTCAGCCCGCTCCCTAAGAGGCTGCAGCGCCCTCAGGAAGCAGGGTGCATCAGAGCTGGGGGCTGAGGCCAGAGCCAGAGCAAAGCCTGACCCCAGGAGGGGCAGGTGTGAGCGCGGGGCTGGGCAGCTCACCCCAGAAGCCAGGGCCAGCTATTTCTGGCTGCTAGCTTGGGCTCTCTGTATGCCCAGGGCTGTGTCTCTCCAGGAAAAGGTTTCCCCTCTCTGACATACGGCTGACCTCCTCCCTCTGCCCTGGGTGGGTTCACGTTCTCCCCTTCCCTGCCTTGTTTAGAAGCCTCCATTGACACCCCCCTAACCCGCCGCCACAAGCTCCTGCTGATGGCCTCCCAGGAGAACTGGGAGATGGGGGTCCAAGCTGGCGGGAAACATCTTGTTCACTGTTTAAAACAATCTGATTTTCGTTTTTCGTTTTTTTTCCAAAACAAAATTAAAGGACACGTCGTCTGGAGAGGAAGAGATTAGAGGCAGGGAGATAAGGGAAGCGGGTACAGTGGTGCAAAGGGAAAAGCGCTGAGGCCTGAGCCAAGGCAACTGAGCCACCTCCCCCAGGAAGCCCTCACAACCTGCAAGCCTTCCCGAGTGCCCTTTGCAGAGTTCCCAAGGCTGGAACGTGAGGCCCCTCCTCGCACACTTCCAGGCATTGTGACTTCTGTCTTCTTCGGATTTTGCCCATCCTGTCTCCCTACCCCTGCCAGCAGGCAGCCCACACCCAGGCAGGCGGAAGCTGCGCCCTTCTCACCGCTTGTGGATCTTCTCCTCCAGGTTCTCGGCGCAGAAGGCTTTCACTTCATAGTCCACACCGCAGGCCTGTGGGGAGGGGTCACTGACCGCAGAGCCTTGGAGAGGACCGGCTCCCGTGAGCACAGCCTGCCCACCCTCTCATTTAACAAGGCCGCTGGATGGGAGCACCACGTTCCCACGGCCTGACCCCCCCTCGTCTGACTCGGAGCCCTGCGCTCAGCCAGCCGCGGGGCTGCCTCCCCCATCCGACCTTCCCGCAGAGCTGCTCCCCGACCGGGCTCCTCTCCAGACTCCTGCCTGTCTGGGGGGCTGTCCTCATCACTCAGCGAGGCAGCCGCCCAGAAACAACAACAGGCACCTCTGCAGCCCTGTTTAGAGAGCTCCCCCTGACCTCCGGTGCACAGACCCTGCACTGGGCGTGTCCCTGCAGCGTCTCACTCCACCCTCTAGACCGCACGACGAGGCACATCCTACCACCTCCATTTCGCAGATGAGGAAACGGGCTCAGAGATCTGAGGCCTGGGCCACTCATGGTGTCACTCCTCTCTGAGCCTCAGTTTCCCCACCTGTGAAACAGTGATGACTGCACCTCCGCACAAGGTTGTGAGGCCAGCTGGTCTTCCAGAGAACATTCTGCAGACGACACCAGGTCACCGAGTGACCCTGGGCACATAACTGAGTGATACCGTATCTGCTGCCCTGTCTGAAAAGACTGCTTATCTGAGGTGGGATCAGCCTGGCCTAGAGGCAAGGAGGCTTCTACACGGAGGGTTCCAGCACCCTCCCCAGAGAGAAAGCCAGGGAACTGGAGACACAGTGTCCTGGACCCAGAGAGATGCTCCCTTGGGGGTGACCCACCTTCCCTGTGTCTTCAGGCCCCGGCTGCAACGTCACGGAACATGGGAGGTTCGGAGCGATCTGTTGAGAGGACGGACAGACCTGTCACATTCACCACTGACCTCTCTGTGTCTCCCACCCCAGGCACCCATACACACATTCACCAGACCAGGGGACCCTGAGGACAGGCCATGTCCCTCCCATCAGACTAGGGAATTCAGGGGACAGCCCATGTTTCCCCCATCAGACCATGCCAAGCCACGCCCCATGTTTAGACCAGAGGCCCCTTCAGTAAAGCCAAGGATTTCGGTGTTTTTCTTTATCTAAGGGTTTAACCCAGCACAGTCCCCACAGAACAAGAGTTGAAAAGGTCTTTCCATGATGTCCACTGTGGTAGGCAGAATAATGGCCCCCCAAAGATGTCCACATCCCCATCTCCAAAACCTGTGATGTTACCTTAAATGGCAAAAGGAACTCTACAGTGTGATTCAGTTAAGGATCCTGAGATGGGGAGATCACCCTGGATTAACCAGATGGGCCTTATCACAGGGTCCTTAACAGTGAAAGCAGGAAGCAGAAAGGACAGCGTCAGAGTGATGGGATTCGAGAAAGACTGGACCAGCCATTGCTGGCTTTGAAGATGGAGGAGGGGCAGGCTAGGGACCAAAGAGTGTGAGTGGTTTCCAGAAGCAGGAGAAGACAAGGAAACCGTTTCCCTCCTGGCCTCCAGAAAGAATGCAGCCCTGCTGACACCTGATTTTAGCCCCGTGAGACCTGATTTTGATTTCTGACCTCCAGAACTGTAAGATAACACATTCGTGTTTTAATTAGCAGGTTTAATTACTACCAGGTTTGCAATGATTCGTTCTAGCTGCCACAAGAAGCTAACACATCTATAACAGAGAGGATGGCTCTGCATCCTCTCCCCTTCTCTGACCCTCACAGAAAGCCAGGGGATTTCACTGAATCACAGAATCAGAGTCTGAGAAAAAGTTAATTTGAAAATCCAGAATCTTGGGGTCTTGGAGTGGAAAGATGGTCGAGCAGGGAAATCCACTACTTGCCATCCTCGTTTGTGAGCTGGGTTGAAGCAGGACTAGTGGGCAGCCGGTCTGAGGGAGGAGACAGCCTTGTGGTGACCCAGGGGCCAGAAAGGGCTCCTTCTTTCTCTGCAGCAGCCCCGCTCGACCCCCCTTTCTCCCACCAATGACCCGGACTCAGGAGGGTCTGGGGAGTAGCGCAGAGGTAAGGGTGATGCCCCTGGCAGTGGCCAGAGACACTTACCAGGCAACGTAAGTGCCAATGCCCTGGTCCCAGTGTACACTGGGAAACTGGGTGGCACGGCGCTGCTGCCCCAGCTGCCCCCATATGCCTGCCCAGAGGGCTTGCTAGACGTGATGCTTCTGGAATGGGGCCCCAGGGGCTGGCAGTCTCTGACCTCAAAGGTGAAAGGGTAGGCGTGCTCGCCCAGCTTCTTGATGAGGCGCTCCTGCAGCCGAGTCAGGGGTTTCTTGTCCTCAGGGGCTGGCGGGAAGGACTGCACGTTGGCCACAAACAGGTCCTTGCGAAAGGTCAGGCCCAGGACATCCAGGTCCTCCCGGCCGTAGCGGAAGGCGCAGGTCAGTGTCACATAGACTGTGGGAGCAGGGGGCACTAAGGAGGGGCCTGGGAGGGCAGCAAACACGCCCCCCAGAGCGTGAGCCGCAGCCCTGGGACTGGCCCCACTGGAGGCACAGGTCTGTCCCAGAGCTCCTGCGGGGAGGGCTGCGCTGCCCTTGGGATGGGGTGTCAGGTGCCTGGCCCCTGGGAGGAAGTGGGGCTGACTGCTGGATCGGTTCTGTTCTTCTCCACCCCCACTGCAGCCCAGGGCATGTGTGGAGAGGGTCTGACAGGGTTGATAGGGGCTGGGAAGGAGCACAGTGGGAAAGAGTAGTGGGAGGGGAAACAAGTGCTGGGTGGTATCCGGAAGGCTCAGAGTCTTGTCCCACTCACCCACCCCCCGCCCCGCCTCCTGTCCTCCTGCTGACCTTAGACAATTCCTTGACCTCCCCAGGAATCAATCTTCTCTTCTGTACAATGAGACCCTAACTCCTGCTCTGTTTGCATCCCCAGCCTTGCAACAGTCATGATGGATTGATGTAAAAGGGCTCAGGGCATTAGAAGGTTCTCCCAAAATGGGCGCGGGCAGGGCCGCCCCAGGCCGGGGGAGGCCAAGGCACCTGCTCTGACGTTGACAGGAGCTATCGAGGGAAGTACCAGCAGGGAGGGGCAGGGACAGGTTTGTTGCCTCTCTTACTGCTGATATTCTGCCTGCGAGTCAGGAAGGCCCTCGGCTGGAGGTCATGGAGGAAAAGGAGGCCCCTTGACAGGCTGGGGGTAAGGGCCACAGCTCACCTCTCCTCTCCTTGAGATACTCAGGATCCACCAGGACCACACCATCTGGAGGAAGGACAGAGGGTGAGTAGACTTGACCATTCCAACTTCTGAGCCCCAAACACCAAGTTAAATTTAAACTCAACCATTCGTCTGTCCAAAAGCATCATGAACGAAATGGGGAGGCCAGCGCCCGGTCGATGGTGCCACCATGTCCCCGCCTTACACACCCACCCAGTCTGGCCTGACAGACCCAGCTCACAACTTTGGGCAGATTATTTAACTTCTGTTTCTTCATCTGTTAGTCAGAATAATAAGATGGGTCCAAAACCCCAGTATCAGGTATACTCTGGCATTCAGAAGGTTTGAATTGTAGAAAGGCCATATGGTCCATCTTCCATGGGTTCTCTAATGTCTTCTGCCAGCCCTGGGGCAGCACCCCTTGTCAAACTCATTGATACCCCTGCAGGGAGACGCAAATATTTTCACCAAGAGGGTCACTAAGGTATCGGTGGCCTCCCATCAGTTCAGGTCAGGTTTGCCACTGATTGACTTTTGTGTCAAACTCATGAACATTTTGGGGCTTGCAGAGCTTTGGGATTTGGGATTATCAGATCCTGTAGTACCTACGTCATAGGGCTCCTGTGAGGACGAAATGAGTCAGTATGTGTAAAGTGTTAGACACTGCCTGACACATGTGACACCATGGAGAATGTCCCAAGGCCTGGTCTTGGGAGTACAGAGTCCAGCTGAAGACGAAGGATGTTTTCTCTGCCCAGACCCCAGGAGGCCAAAAAGACTGGCTCAGGGGTCACCCTGTCACCTGCCCTCCCCAGTCTAACCCACAGCCCCCCTCACCCCACACTGACCCCCAGAGCTGACCCCTCAGAGGCCACATTAGGAAGTGAGTGCCCGGAGGGTTCCTGGTCTTCTCCCAGTGCTGGGCAGGTCCAAGGGACGACTGGTCAGGGGGTGCCCACCCCGTGCCCAGAGCCTGACGTGCATCTTCCCTCCTTTTACCGTGGGCTTTCCTCTGGGCCTGGGCACCAGGGGCTGAGTGGAAACTCAATGCAGAGGACATCCCAGCAAGGGCACTTCCCGAACCAGGGGTGTCAAGGAAGGCTCCCTGGGGGAGGGGGAGGGGGAACCAGGTCTTAAGGGCAAGCAAAGGTCATCATTTAGGTGACCAAGGGACAGCCCAAGGTGGGCAGTGGGAAGAGCACGGCTCTGAGGCTTGGGAGAGCAGACCCCAGAGGCGTAGGAGGAAGGAGGGCCGGGCCTGACCTTAAACGTCCTGTCTGTGAGGTCAGGGGGCTCGGACTTGCCCCTGAGTTTGCAGGGTAACCAGGGGTAGAGTTAAACATCGGGAAGACACAACATTGTGAGGGAAAAAGATTTTCTCACTGTGGGTCATTTGAGCAGCTCTGGACGATGCCCCAGCACTCTCTGGGATCTGCAGGGCCTGGCATGAAGCAGGTGCTCTGTGAACACTTGTCAAACAGTTCTCAGGGTACCTGTGTGTGTTAGGGGAGCCAGATCCCTCCTGTCCCTCTCCCCAGTCCCCATGACCCCGCTGCTATCCTTAAAGGCCAAGGGGTGTGAACAGCCCTGGCCTCAGACAGCCTGTAGGAAACTCTGTCTTGGAGCAGGCCACAGGCGAACACAGGGACGCTTGCTCCCTGCCTCCAAGTTCAGGGAGGAGATGGAGATGGTAGAGGGGGCAGTGAGCTTCAGAGGACTCCAGACGGGGCTGGGGAGAAGAAGTGGGGTGGGGTCATAGTACTCCAGGCCAGGAAGGGAGGGGCCTGGAGTAGAGCTGGACCCTGCAGCCCACAGCCTGCTCAGGGACCCCAGGGACTCCCCAGGTCTCCTTCCGTAACGTCACAAAGGCCTTCCTCTCAGCGAGCTGAAACCTCCCACTCTGCTCTCTCTGCTCCCACCTGGGTTCCGGAACCACAAGTCACTCCTGGCCCCTTGGCCCCAGCAAAGCCCGCAGGGATGTGATGACAGGCCACATTCTCTGCCAATTTTTCCCCAAGCAACACATCCTACTTTCTTCACCTGGACTTGGCCTCATGCAGTTTCCAGGGCCCATCCTCCCAAACTGTCACCTTCTTTGGCCTCACTCGGGTTTGTTCACGTCCCTCTTTAATCATTTAACCTCTCTGGGCCTCGTCCACATTTGTAAAATAGGGGTCGTCCTGGGCCTCCCTCCCTCAAACAGTTGTGGGAAGAGGCAATGAGACTGAGGTTCTTTAAGGAGAGCTTTGGTTCTTAGAATCCTAACTGGGGGCGATTCCGCCCCACAAGGGGATATTCGCAAGGTCTAACAACATTTTTGATTGTCGTACTGGGATGGGGGGACTGCTGGTGTCTAAACGGTAGAGACCAGGAATGCTCTAAGCATCCTTCAACAGAGAGGATGCCCCCCGCCAGCAAAGAATTATCCAATTCAAAACGTCAAGAGTGCTGAGGCTGAGAAGCCCTGAACAAGAAAGTCCTTGCAAGGTGCCTTCAGCCACAGCCCAACCTCCGGTAAGAACCCCACGTCAGCGAGGACAGCCTCCATTTCACAAGCCCCTAGGTTTTCCCGTCACCTCCCACCCTTTGCCATTAGGAGGGAGCAGAACAAAGGTTCTGCGAAGCCAGACTGCCTGGGTTTGTTTGAATCCAGGCTCCTCGATCTACTCGCTCTGTGACCTGGAGGAAGTCACTTAACCTCCCTGTGCCTCGTTCTCCTCGGTAAAGCAGGGATGATAATAGTAGCAGTTACCCTCGGTGTTGGGTACATAATAAGGCTCACGATAAGTGGTGGCTGTTGTCATCCTCCTGGTGTCATCAGGACACCGGCCCTGCTTCTTTCCTCAATCCTTCCCACAATTTCCTCTCACAGGTCCCTCAGTTGAAGAGGAAAGTAGCTGCTTGGTAAGCTTTTGCTGACTGAACGCACGTCCTGTTCTTGGTACCAGGCCACTCTGGAGACCTGAAGGCTATTCCTGGGCAGCTTCAACACGCTCTTCTCTGGAAGGAGCCAGGCCAACCCTGCCTCCCCCCGCCCCTCCCTCTCTGGCCTCCAGGGACTCACCCACGGGGTCCACGAGGTCGATGTGGTCCACAAAGTCCCGCTTTCCCAGGTAGACGGTGAGCTGGGGAGGAGAGGCACAGAGGGTGTTAGCAGCTGTGGGCCCCCGCCCTAGAGGAAACCCTGGGAGCTGCCCCTGAAACCCCTGGACCCAACCCTAGCCCTCATCAAAATCCTAACTAGACTTGGACCTGAGCCCCAGTCCTAATACTAACAAGCCCTTGTATAATTTTTAAAGCACCCGTTCATCCCAAAGCCCTGTGAAGAAGTTCTTATTGTTCCCATTTTGCAGATGAGGACACTGAGGCCTGCAGGGATCTTCATGCCAAGCACCACTGAGGGTGGAGAGGCGGCAGCAAAGGAGTCTGCTGGGAGGGGGTGCTGGGTGCATCTCTGAAAGGACGGGGGGACCCAGAGCAGGGCCAGCAGCGCCGAGAGGGTGCTCTGAACACTGAGCTCTGTGCCCTTCACTGCTCCCGGCCTCTGTGCAGCCTGCAGAGATCCACTCGAAGGAGGACTTGTTTTCCGAGGCAGTGAGTGCCCCGCTCGTTAACCAGTCTTCAGGGAAGAACCCCAGAGCTAGAATCCAGAGTGTCATCCTGGATGCTTCCTACTCCTCCCCAATCCCTAAATACTGACGAGTCTCCCTCCACCAGATTTCTCCATCCTCACAGCCAGCCTTGGCTGAACTACACACCAGCCCTTTGATGGTCTGCTGCCTGGAGCCTCCCATACTTCGGACCTTTCTCCCCTCCTTAGCCACACTGGTCATCCTAAAATGCAAATCTAACCATGGTAGTCTGGTCTGAAAACCCTCTGATGGTTCCTCAGTGCCCAGAGGTAAAATGACAAATGAGTTTCATTCCAAATGCCAACTCTGATGGATTGGTAGGGGCTGCCTGGGGCCCTGGGTTGAGAAGAATCCAAGATGGAATATGGGCTCAGCAGGAAAGGGTGAACAGTGATTGGTGATGTCTGCCTCGGGCTCAGAAGGGAGACGTGGGTGATTGGTGATGTCTGCTGTGGGCTCAGAAGGGAGACGTGGGTGCACGTGGTGCTATCTGCCAGCCCAGGCCAGGAGTCCGAGCTCCTAAGCCCGGCCACCTCCCCCTCTCAGCTCCCGCTCCCTCTGCCTCCCTCTTGGCACCCAGACTCCCTACAACTTATATTCACGCCTTGTATGCCCTTTTCCACCCTGCCTTGCCTGGGAATGCATCTTTCCCCACAGAAGCCATCCCTGACCACCCAGGCTGGGTCTGCAGCTATACTTACCACTTTATATTGAAATTACCAGTTTCTGTGTCTACCTCCCACATCTGGCCCTGAGGGGCACGGGCTGTGCCTTATTTATCTCAGTACACCCTACCCCGATTCCCACTGGCTCAGCCTATACCTGACGTGGAATGATGTCAGTAATATGCGCTGAACTGAGAGGAAAGCAGGATGGAGCCTGGGGCCGTATTAAGAAAGAGAACAGGGCAGGCACTGGGAGCTGCCCCGGATAACAGGGCTCAGTAGAGAGGCTCCAGGGGCCGCTCATGCCGGAGGACTCACCACCCCTGAGGACCTTGGCACTCGCTCTGATTATTGCACTCACGGTGCAGCCTCTCCGTGACGGGCCACACCAGGGCAGGGGTTCCCTAAAGTCCAGGAGAGTCGTCCTGCCCCCCTGAGACGGCAAGTTTGCTGACAGGGCCCCTCTCCTTGTAGTCGAGGGCTCCTAAGGACAGGGCTGTGTCTCTCCCTCAGACAGGCTGTGCAGGTCCTTCGCGGCAGTAAAGATGCCGGAAGAGGGGATGAGAGTTTGAGGACAGAGAGGAGACAGGGTGCGGCTGCTACAGACTCACCTTTCCATTGGGGCTCGCCTTCTTGAACACCCTGGGGAGAGAAAGAGCGGGAAGGCCAGGTTAGCATATCCTGCCCAGGGGTAGGTTCCTGCAGGCCGTCCCTCGGCAGGACCAGAACAAGGGGTCTGGAGTGATTTGAAGGCACCAACCAAGCGCTGGGAGCCGGAACAGTGCCTGGCATGATCAGATCTCACTCTCTTCCACTGCCATCCCCACCTGAGACGCCATGCTTGCCTTTATAGGTCCCCTGGGCTCCCTCGACAGCCCCCTCGGTCTGTTCCTCACCCAGCAGGTGGAGGGAGTCTTCCAAGATAGGTCAGGCCTGGCCGCTCATTTGCTCAATGTCCTCCCAGCTCACGCATTGGCACGGCCTTGTGTGTGTGGTTTGCCCTCCCCCTTTACCTCCCAGCTTCACCTCCCCCTACTCTCCCCCATCCTCCAGCCGCAAGCCTGCTTGCCTTTCCTCCAACACACCAGGGTGGTCCGAGGCAGTGAGTGCAACAGTCCCTTCCCTGGGACGTTCTCCCCGCACAGATACACTTGCCCAGCCCCGCGCTTTATACGATGAAGCTTCACCCTGTGCCTACCCAGGGTTCCAAATCCTCTCACTGTACTTTCCCTTTTTCCACAGCACTCACCACTTCCTAACCCACTACATGACTGACTCTCGGATTACATTTACGCCTGTCTACCCTGCTAACGTCACCTCCACGAGGGCAGGATCTTTGTCTCTCTCGTCCACTGATGCGCCCCAAGCACCTAGAACGGCACATCTAGTAGGTGTTTAATAACTCTGTGTTAATGAATGGTAGGCAGCCAGCACTTAATAGATATTAGTTGAGAGGGTGAATGAATGAATTAGTGAAGGAATCAACAGAGGAACTGAGGCCAGGAAGGGAGGGGATGTGCCCACGGCCACACAGCAGAGCACGGATGTGGGGTCGGGCAGAGGCATGGTCCCTGACTCCCGTAAAGTACTCCCTCTGCCTCCCAGAGCACACCCTGGGCCCCAGCAGCTCTTCCTGCTGTCTCCCTGCAGCTGGTCTGGGAGCCTGAGGCCCCTCACCTATCCCCCATCATCCAGCCCCAGAACCGCTCAGAGCAATGTTGGGAGGGAGAGAAGAAAGCTAGAGACGGAGACCCAGAGGCAGAGAAGGTATTGGAGGAGGGAGGGTAGGGAGGGAGGGAGAGGAGGGGGATGCTGGCTCTGGAGATGTGACAATAAAGGATGGAATGAGAGATGGTAAAACAAACAAACAAGAGAGGGAGAGAGAGACAGTCACACACAGAGAGAGATGGAGCAGACACAGAGCAACAGAGCAGACCTGCACGCGCTGAGAGCGATGCAGGCAGCCCACATCCTGGAGGGGCAGGAGGTCCAGCAGGCATCCAGGGCAAGGCGGGGTGAGGCCCACAGTGTCCCAGCGACAGCAGGTCCTCCCAGAAGGGGAGTGGGGTGGTGGCTCTGTGCTGCCTCCGTAGCCCCCCCCATCACTCCTCCCCCTTACTTTTGGGGCCCAAGGGACCACTGATGGGTCTGAGCTTGGTTGGCAAATAAGAGCCTAGCACATCCCTCCCCCACCTCCCCTAGGAGTTCTGGGTTTTTCTCCTCCTCATAAATATTTATCAGTGTTTGGAGTGTGAAGATGCCACAGTCAGCTGGGGTATGATAATTGCTAAAGTGAGAAAAAAATACAGATCACACAGTTTGAACTAGCAGCTCCCAAGCTAAGGCGGGACCTGCAGAGGAGACCAGAGAAGTGACAGGCCACAGAGATCTCAGCTGCTTCCGGAAGCCTCAGTCCACCCCTCAGGAGCCCTGGGTCTGATGGAAAGGAGGGGCCACAAATGCCTGAGGCCATCCCAGTGACCCCTGAGAGGGACCAGCGGCACCCTGGCCACAGGAAGCTGGTGCGGGGGGCCAGCTGGGAGTAGTGATAGAGAGAGAAGGGAGGGAGGGAAGGAAGGAAGAAGCAATTAACATTTTTATAAAGTAGGAACTAGCATTTGTTGAGTGCCCAATTATTTCTCATAACAGCACTGTGAAATGAGCATTATAACCCTCATTTTACAGACAACGAACTCGAGATTCAAAGAGACGTAGTAATTTTCCCAGAAACATACAGCAAGCAAGGGGCTAATAAGTCAGGATTCAGACCCAGCTCTGTCTGTCTGCCTCCAGAGGCTGGTTATTTTCTGTCCAACCCTGCTGCTTTCCTAAAGCAGGTGTTTTTATCAACGTCAGGAATAACAGAAAAAGGGGAAATGAGGACAGGAGCTGGGGGGAGAAATGAAAGGGTGAGGAAGGAGCGACCAGGAGAGTAAGCGTGACGAGGGGCAGGAAGCACGGCCAGCCCAGCAGTGGGAGATGGCCCGCTGCTAACTCAACCAGCCACCAGGCCACCTCCTCAGGAAGCTGGACGCTGATGGCTTCCTCAGACAACAACAACAGCTGCGGGCGCCCTCCAGGCTTGTACGCCCTCAGCATGTCTCAGTATTTTTCCCAGAACACTGTTGTTGATCCTTCCACAATCCCATTTCAGAGATGAGAAAACTGAGGCTCAAAGAGGTGAATTATGGCTGCCTGTCTCCAGAGCCCATGTCCTTTCCACTCTGTCCCACAGCCAAACGGTCCCTGAAACAACTCCACTGGCTCCCTGACCACAATGCAGTCAGAGAAAAGGCCCCTGCAGGGGTGCTTGCAGTTCACTGGGACCCCCACCTGGTGCAGGACCTCAGAGATGGCTTCTGCCTGTCCACTTTGAAGAGCAAGCACAAACACACAAAACTGAGGTAAAAGCCAAACTTCCAGACTGTGGGATGGCTGGGTTTAGTTCATCCCCAAGTCCCGTTTGTACCCCATAAGCCTGACCCTCAGAGCCAAAGCTGGGTCCCACGCAAGAAATACTGGTGGTGTTCTAGCTGATTAAGACTCTCTGGAGATAAGGAACAGAAGCCCACCTAGCAGAGCTCAAGAAAAGGAGAGGGTATGATAAGGAGGCAAAAATCTCACGGGAAGGATATGCAGGCAGGACGCACGGGGGCTGGAGCGGGGAACGGGGAAGCCATCGGCCTCTCAGACGGCTGCTCTCTCTCTCCACCTCTCTCCCTGGGGCTGCATGTTCTCCCGGCTGCACTGCTCTGTGTGCGGCTGCTACATTGCCTCTGTGGACCAACTCTCTACTCACTCAGGGCTTTTCTGCCCCTCCATCACTTTGGCTTTGCATGTGACTCTCACTCCGACCCTATTTCTACTCTGCCTCTGCTCAGCTTCCCACGGTGAACTGGTTGAATGGCCCAATTCCAAATCCCCAGGAGAGGAATTTCATTGGTCAGTTTTGGTCAGGTGTCCGATGCCTGGGCCAATCAGCTAGGCTTAGGGTGTGTCATGTGGTCCATCAGGCATGGGCAGAGGAGGGTCTGTAGAGCAGTGTTTTTCAACCCAGGGGTCACAACCCATTAGTTGACAATGAAATCAACTTACAGAGTTGCCACCAGCACTTTGTTGTTGTTGCTTTTTAATGCAATAGAATAAAAGATACAAGCATCAGGTGCAGATGGCAACGATATAGTAGATACTACTATATTTTACCAATATTCTATTGCCCTCTAAGGCTGGGCATATGGGTGGATCAAATTTCTCCAGTCCTATGAAGTTAGTCGTGCCCATGCAGCTTGCTCTGGCCAAGGAAACATGAGTAGAAGTGCCATATGTCACTTCCGGGCAGAAGCATTTAAGGGCTGGTGCATGATTCCCCATGCTGTTTATATTAGTCTTCTATGGAGGCTATAACAAAGGGTCACAAACTTAGTGGCTTAAAACAACATATATGTATTATCTGGCCGTTCTGTGGTTCAGAAGTTCAAAATGTACCTCACTAGGTTAAAATCAAGATGTTAGCAGGGCTGCGTTCCTTTCCAGAGGCTCTAGGGGTAAATCTGTTTCCTTGCCCTTTCCACCCACATTCCATGTCTCAAGGCCTCTTCCTCCATCTTCAAAGCCAGCAACAGCAGGTTGGGTTCTTACCACATTGCATCGCTCTGACCTCCTCTTCTGCCTCCCTCTTCCACTTTTAAAGACCCTTATGAATACATGTAGCTCCCTATTTAAAGATCAACTGATTTTAGGAACCTTAATTCCATCTGCAACTATAATTCCCCTTTGCCATGTGATATAACATATTCAAAGGTTCCAAGGATTAGGACGTAGACATTGTTGGGGGGCCATTCTTCTGTCTACCACAGCCTCTTTCCTCTATCACTGAAACCAGCAATGATCTGGATGGGAAAGCCTTCAGAGACCGAAATCCCAGGGCTCTCCTGCTAGATGATAGACATGTAGCATGAGAGAGAAAAAAAGCTCTTGAGCCACTGACATTTGGGGGTTGTTTGTAACTGCAGCAGACCAGCTTCTCCTGGCCAATAGGAAAAGTAAATATTATTTAGTAAAACATTTGTTTCAGATGAACTGAGTTACAGTGTAAAATGAATACCATGCTGCACATTTTTAACTGTTTAAAATCCACTGTTCTAGAGAACATGCCCAAAACAAACATGCTGTAGTAGTGTCTGCAGCCTGCTGGATCCTATTTTCTGATTCTGCCGCTTTTCTGTGTGCCTCCAGCCCTCCCAATGTCCCTTTGTGCCTATAGGGAGAGGCCTATATCATGAGGGACCCAGAACGAAGTACCTTCCTAGATAGATTATCCAACAACCAAGAGTTTATAAGTTTGTATAGTACAGCCAAACAATGGAATAATACTACATAGCATTGAAATTATGCTTGCATCTTTCATAACACAGGGAAATGCCTATGATAGAATATTAAGCAGAATAAATCAGGAATCAAAACAGTATTTTTGGCATGAGCTCAACTTTATACTCAATAAATACCCAAAAGAAAGGAGAAGACAAGGTTGTTAATATGGCAATACTCCTCAAACTGATCTATGAATTCAATGCAACCCCTATCAAAAATCGCAGCTGGATTTTTTGCATTAATTGACAGGCTGATCATAAAATTCATATGGAAATGTAATAGCCAAAACAATCTTGAAAAAAAAAAAAGGAACAAAGTTGGAGGACTCAGACTTCCCAAATTCAAAACTTACTACAGAGACTTCCCTGGTGGCACAGTGGTTAAAAATCTGCCTGCCAATGCAGGGGACATGGGTTCGACCCCTGGTCCGGGAAGATCCCACATGCCGCGGAGCAACTAAGCCCGTGTGTCACAACTACTGAGCCTGCGTTCTAAAGCCCGCAAGCCACAACTACTGAAGCCCGTGCACCTAGAGCCCGTGCTCCACAACAAGAGAAGCCACCTCAATGAGAAGCACACGCACCGCAACAAAGAGTAGCCCCCGCTCTCCACAACTAGAGAAGGCCTGCGCGCAGCAACAAAGACCCAATGCAACCAAAAATAAATTAAATAAATAAATTTATTTAAAAAAGAAAAAAACTTACTACAAAGCTACAGTAATCAAGAATGTGTGATCCTGGCATAAAGATAGACATAGAGATCAATGGAACAAAATTGAGAGTCCAGAAATAGACCCATATATTTATGGTCAATTGATTATTAGCAAGGGAACCAAGACAAGTCTTTGGAAATAGTCTTTTCAGCAAATGAATCTTGGACAACTGGATATCCATATGCAAAAGAATGAAGTCAGAGTCCCTCCACTTCACACCATATACAAAAATTAACTCAAAATGTACCAAAGATCTAAATGTAAGAGCTACAACTATAAAACTCTTAGAAGAAAACATAAGTGTAAATCTACATGACCTTGGATAAGACAACGGTTTCTTAGATATGACACCACAAGCACAGGCAACTAAAGGAAAAAGTAGATAAATTGCACTTTATCAAAATTAAAAACTCTGGAGCTTCAAAAGTCACTATCAAGAAAGTAAAAAGACAATCCACAAAATGGAGCAAATATTTTCAAATCATGTATCTAATAAGAGTCTAGTATCCAGGATATATAAAGACCCTATTACGATTCAACAACAAACAGGCAACTCAATTAAAAACAAGCAATGAATTTGAATAGCCATTTCTTCAAAGAAGATACACAAGTGGCCAATAAGCACATGAAAAGATCACTAGCCATGGGGGAAATGCAAATTAAAGCCACAATGAGGGGAATTCCCTGGCTGTCCAGTGGTTAGGACTCTGCCTTCACTGCCAAGGGCCTGGGTTCAATCCCTGGTCAGGGAACTAAGATCCCACAAGCTGCTTGGTGTGGCAGGGCGGGGGGAGCCACAGTGAGATATTTCACACCCACTAGGATAGCTATAGTGAAAAAGAAGGATAGGGACTTCCCTGGTGGCACAGTGGTTAAGAATCTGCCTGCCAATGCAGAGGACATGGGTTCGAGCCGTGGTCCACAAGATCCCACATGCCCCGGAGCAACTAAGCCCATGCGCCACAACTACTGCACCTGCACGCTAGAGCCCGCGAGCCACAACTAGAGCCCGTGTGCCACAACTACTGAGCCTGTGCTCTAGAGCCTGCGAGCCACAACTACTGAAGCCCGCGCGCCTAGAGCCCGTGCTCCACAACAAGAGAAGCCACAGCAACGAGAAGCCCGCGTGCCGCAACGAACAGTAGCCCCCATTCGCCACAACTAGAGAAAGCCCACGCGCAGCAACAAAGATCCCATGCAGCCAAAAATAAACAAATAAGTAAATAAAATTTAAAAAAAAAAAGAAAAAGAATAACAATAGCAAGTGTTATCAAGGGTGTGGAGAAACAAGAACCCTCGTACATTGCTGGTGGTAATGTAAAGCAGTGCAGTCGCTTTGGCAAACAGTCTGGCTGTCCCTCTAAACATTAAACAGAGTTAACATATGACCCAGCAATTCCATTCCTAGGTAGATACCCAAGAGAACTGAAAATGATGTCCACACAAAAACTTGTACATAAATGGCATAGTGGCATTATTCATAACAGTCACAAAAAGTGAAAAAAAAGTCCATCAATTGATGAATCTATTTTTTTAAATGCGGCATATACATTCAGTGGAATATTATTTAACCATAAAAAGGAATGAAGCACTGATTCATGCTACAACATGGATGAACCTCGAAAGTATTGTATTAAGTGAAAGAAGCCAGACACAAAAAACCATATATTGTGTGATTCCACTTACACGAAATGTCCAGAATAGGCAACTACATAGAAACAGAAAGAAGATCAGTGGTTACCCGGGGCTGGTGGGAGGGGGAAATGGGAAGTGATTGCTAATGGGGTGATGAAAATATTCTGGAATTAGATAGTGGTGATGGTTATACAACCTTGTGAAAATACTCAAAAACACTAAAACTGCTAACATTATGGTATGTAAATATCTCAGTTTTAAAAACTAAAACTAAAAACAACCCCAAAAAATGAATGAAAGGAAAGGAAATGTGCCTAAATGTTAACAGGGGTTGAAGGAAACTCCGTCCACCCACCCACTCATTCCTTTATATCCCTTATTTTTCCATGTTGTACAATGAGCACAAATTACTTCATAAAGATGCCAGGGCTTCCCTAACAAGGTATGTTTCAAGTCTTAGTGAGAAAAATATTGTAAGCACAGTAGAGAAAATATGGATCCTGTCATTTGGATCCTTTGATGCTAGAATCTCTGATTCTGCGATTTTACAAGCCAGAGTCCACATCTCTGTGATTCCTCAGCAACTTCCCCAAGCCTGCTGTGTCAACTGCTAGAACTGCGTGCTGTGTCTTCTGCTCAGCACTCTCCTTCTCCGGGAAGCTTTCCCTGACTTCCCCCCAGGTCTGGATTAGACGCCCCCCAACTCCCACACCCAGTGTGTCTCCGTCACAACATTTACCACACTCTGTAAAAGTCTGTTTACTCACCCTCTGCTTCTCTTTCATAACTTATATGAGAGTAGAGATCTTATTTGTATTTTTGACACTGGATCCCTGGGGCACAGCACGGTGCCTGGGCCACAGTAGGTGCTCAGTAAATAAAAACAGGTGGGATGCTGTTGAATGAATGCCCTAAGAGAGAATTAGTCAATAGTGAGGATGGATGACGTTTAAAAAGATGGTGGGGATGGTCCTTTGCTCTGGTTGAGTGGACTCCAGGGATTTCTTCTTCTATGTATGCTTCTCTTTGGCTGTCAGGATCAATAGGCACCGGGGCTTAGAAAATACTTCATAGGGGCAGGGTCCCAGCCACCATCAGGCTGAGCCAGGTATACAACTGATACACCCACACGGGCTCGGCTCAGCTTTGACCAATGACTCTCCCATTTATCATTCACTTACCCGGTAAACATTCACACTCCTACCACTGCCAGGCTCTGCAGGCACTAAGATGTTCCTGCTGACAAAAAACCACGGTATAGTCAAGTAGATAAACCCACCAATCACGTCGGCCACCGTGCATTAAGCTTTCCCTGCAATCCAGGTGCTGTGCTAAGAACTTCACACACATTAAGATAGTATATTATGCCATCTCAACATTCCCGTTTTTCAAAGGGAAACCTGAGCTTCAGAGACCGTGAATAACTTAATCAATGTCTCAAAGCCAGCATCAGAAAACTCATACAGGAGAGGAAGCCCATGAACGGGCTGCCTATGGGAAATCATTTAGCCAAACATGTCTTACTCAGCATCAGAAAACTCATCTTGTAGAGCTTATCCACGAACGTAGATTCACTACCAGTGAACTGAGAGAGCACTGGCAACAATTCAATCCTTTGCAGCGTCAGAAAATTCATGTTAGATAAAAATGCTATGAATGTCGGGAGACCTTCAGATGTTAAGCTCAATCAACAACAGAAAACTCATCCAGGAGAGAAAACAGGTGCCAGTTACTACTCTAAGTGCGTCATAAATATTAACTCATTTGTTCCTCCAACAACATATGAGGAGGTACGACTATCCCACTTTCGCAGATGAGGAAACTGAGGCACAGAGGGTCTAAGTCATTTGCCCAAGGTCACACAGCTAGTAAGGTGCTCATCTTGATATTGGAACCCAGGCAGTCTAGCTGCAGGGATGACACTTTTCACCACTCACAATACTACCTTATAGGTAGGATTGTGTGGTTCTGTCTGAGGGGGTCAGGAAAGGCTTCAGGGAGGAAGTAGCAATGAGGGGGATCTTGAAGAACACACAGAGGTGTGGAAGAGGTGACAGCACTGCAGGTGGGGGCCTCACAACTGAGTCCACTGTGCGTTTGAGAGACAGTCGGCAATCTGCAGTATGTCCCAAGTGCCTGGGAGGAGCACCAGGGAAGAGGATGGGCCAGAGAAGGGTCCACCGCTTCCCTGATAGTCACGGAGCACCTCCATGCCCAGGCCCTGGGCTAGGTATAAAGGGCCTCGAATGCCAGACTAAGGACCTCAGACCATATCCAGAAGGCAATGGGGAGCCATAGGCACTTAGGGGGAAGGAGAATGGCCAGGACTGTACCTTGGACACAGAGATGCTGTCACCCCATACCTTTCCCCCATCCCTGTGCCTGACAGCAATCATAGCTCAGCTGGGTAGGGTGGGGACCTGCAAGGGGGCATTCACCCTCAGTACACCCGCCCTACATTCTGACCCACTTTCCTGGGTGTGAGAACAGCCATCAGGGAGCCGGGAGGTGTGAGGAGCAGGTAGCTGCGGCAGCAAAGAGGTTTCTAGAGCCCTTATCACACCCTCCCTGGTAGCAGAGTTATTTGTGTGTAGGCTTGTCTGCTCTGCCAGAACTGAACAGCCCTCCCTGTGTCAGAACAGTGCCTGCCTGTTTACCCACCATTAGTGCACCTGCTTCTCAGGACAGCCCAGGACAGGGGAGGAGGCAAGAAGACAGGAGATGTCACCCCTGTTTCACAGATTTGGGGAGCATGAGGGATCACAGTGTAGCCTGCTTTATTTCCCAGACGGAGAAATCAACGGAAGAGAAGAATCTTGCACCCGGCCAAGAAACTAAGGCCCAGAGAGACTCTGGGGTGTGTCCAGTCACAGACTGGGAGGAGAGCCCCAGGCTTCTGGTGCTCCTGTCACACGCCTGCTCAGAATCGTGCATGGCTTCCTTGGGCACAGGCCTGAGGGGTGAGGGGTGGTGGATGGGGGTCTGGCCAAGTCAAGCTCCCGGGCTCCAGACTTCTCACAGGCGTCTAGGCAGACAGCAATTGCTCCAGCCTCTTGTCCACATTCATGTGTTCACTTTTCTAGCCATGATCCATATATGTGAAGATTTCCAGGGGGTGCAGAGTGAGGGAGGAGGGGAGCCACCAGATGGCCACGGACAGAGGGGAGAGTTTCTTAAAGGAGTCTGGCCCATTTTCTAGTAACCCACAAAACTGGAGATCTGAAATTGAAAGCTAGTAATTTCACCAAGCAGGCTGGCAGCTGGATCCCAAAGAGCCCACAAACTGCACCTGAATGCTCTCCAGCTTTCTCGAGGGTTGAGAGGCAGGAAGGGAAGGGTGCTGGCAGAGGAAACAGTGCAGACGCTGAAGCACGCAGACCCCGCCTGAGTCCTGTGTGACCTTGAGTTTTGCTTCCTCTCTGAGGCATACGTTCCATCATCTGGAAAGTGGGGTTGATATCTACCCCACAGGTGAAGGCATATATAAAGCCTTGGTACCTAGTAGGGAATGATAAAGGGAAGCGGACATCATTGGGACTGTAATTATTATTGCTCTTATCCTCATTCCCTGAGCCAACACTCTGCCTTCCCTCCAGCGCCCAGGGGAGAGTTCTTGCCCAGCTGTCCCTCAGGTGGGAGGGGATGGTTATATTAACTCCACCGGAGACAAACAAGTTTTTTTAGCTGTCTCTCTCTCAGTCTTGGGTAGAAAACAGCAGTTTATGATATTCTCTTCCTAGTTTAGCCCCTCACATTCCAGAAATCTCCAGGGACATGCCCTGTTATTCCCTCTTTCTGTAATAGCCTTTCTATCGGTTCTCCCACTGCAATCCCTCCCATCCTTCTTCCCAATGTCACCTCATCCAAGAAGCCTTCCCTGACTGCTTCAGCTTAAAGTGTCCTTGCCCTGACCCCTTCCTCCTTCCCTCTCTCCATCCATCTCTGCTACTCCCCTCCTTGCTTTTCTTCCTTTTTTTCCAATCTCTGGGCCTGACACTGTTCTTACCTCCAGAAGATACAGGCCCCTGTGCCCTGTCACCAGGACACCTGCACTCTGGAGCAGGGAGAGAGAGAGATACTCCACAAATAAACAAAACCCTCCCTCAGAAGCACAGCAGGAGGGTGGGATGATACAATGTATGATGTGCCCAGCTCAGCTTCAGGCACACAATAGCCACCCATACATGCACTTCTCCCTTCCTCGCCTCTATTCTGCCCCATGTCCCCTCAGCATCCACACGAGCCTGCACATCTCTGCTCCCCAGTGGATGGCGTGGAGTGAAATACTGACAAGCTCCAGAGAGCAGGAACCCTGTCTTCCTTCAGTCATCTTCCTTGGTATATAGTGGGTGCTTAGTAAATATTTCGAATGAATGAATAAATGCATAAACAAGGGCCAAACCCTGAGCTTGAAGATGGGGAAAAATAGGACTTGGGCCAAGAGGCGATTCAGAGGCGGGCCGCCTGGCCGCCAGGATAAAACACGGGTGTGTGACGCGGCAGCCATGGTTTTCCCAGTGGGAAGACTTTATTCAAAGTTCTACTTGCTTGTGTGTGTGTGTGTGTGTGTGTGTGTGTGTGTGTGTGTGTGTGTGTGTGTTTTGTTTTTGTTTTTGCCAATTTGCACATATAAACTTTTAGGGATACAGAAGAACATATAATAAAATAAGATATTGATTCAGAAGTGTTACTTTTTTCTCCATTGTCACATTTCATGAAATATCAGAACAGATCAGTAGGGCAGTGCATCTCCCACTTTGCTTCAACCACTCTGGGGGCCAGTCAGGGGCTGAGAGCCCTCTGTGGTCAGGAGCTCTGTCCAGATTGAAAGGTATGGCCTAGGATAGTGGCTCTTTCTTGAGAAAGAATTTTGGGGAGAAAACCCCACATCTTATATTTAGCTAGATACAGTGCCCATGATGGGCTGGAGCTGGCTTGTACAGGCTCATAGAGCCGACTGTCACACTTGTAGGAATGTTGTGAGCTAGTTGTTAAACACAGCCATTGCCAATGGCTCTCTGCTGGGGGTGAAGTGGCTGTCTCAGCCCCCTGGGGGACATTTGGCAATGTCTAGAGACATCTGGGTGATCACGACTTGGGGGAAGGGTGCTACTGGCATCTAGTGGGCGGAGGTCATGGGTGCTGCCTGCACAATGTGTAGGCCGGCCCCTTCCCTGCTCCCAACAAAAAACCTCGAGCCCAAATATTAACAGTGCTGATGGTGAGAAATCCTGATCCAAAATTACAATTAAATAAATTATATTAAAAACAAAGGGAGGGGGACTTCCCTGGTGGCACAGCGGTTAAGAATCTGCCTGCCAATGCAGGGGACACAGGTTCGATCCCTGGTCCAGGAAGATCCCACATGCCACGGAGCAGCTAAGCCCATGAGCCACAACTACTGAGGCTGTGCTCTAGAGCCTGCGAGCCACAACTACTGAGCCCTCGTGCCACAACTACTGAAGCCCACACGCCTACAGCTTGTGCTCCGCAACAAGAGAAGCCACCGCAATAAAGAGTAGCCACCACTCTCCACAACTAGAGGAAGCCCTCATGCAGCAAAAAAGACCCAACGTAGCCAAAAATAAATAAATAAATTTTTTTAAAAGTTAAAAAAAACAACAAAGGGAGGGCTTCCCTGGTGGCGCAGTGGTTAAAAATCCGTCTGCCAATGCAGGGGACACGGGTTCGAGCCCTGGTCCAGGAAGATCCCACATGCTGCGGAGCAACTAAGCCCATGCACCACAACTACTGAGCCCGCACTCTAGAGCCCGCGAGCCACAACTACTGAGCCCTGCACCACAACTACTGAAACCCGTGTGCCTACAGCCCGTGCTCCGCAACAAGAGAAGCCACCGCAATGAGAAGCCCGCGCACCGCAATGAAGAGTAGCCCCCGCTCGCCACAACTAGAGAAAGCCCGCGCACAGCAACGAAGACCCAATGCAGTCAAAAATAAAATGAATAAATAAATTTATTAAAAAAAAACTATCAACACTCATTTAAAAAAAATAAAGGGAATAAATACTCAAAACTTATCACTTACTATTTTTTTTACTAAATTTCTCTATAAAGATGGTGCCCTACTGTGCATCTCTTCCCAACTCCATGTTCAATGACATGACATTAGTAGGGTGAAATCCTTGGTGGAAGAATTTAAACCACAGAAATCGGCAAATACTACAACCCCACCCCCCCTTTTTTTCTGGATAGCCAGCTGTTACCAGTGGACCATTGGATGTGACCCTAAATAGAGGAGGGAAATTCGGAAGCCTGGTGGATGCTTCTAAGTTTCCAGCCCAGGCAAATGGCTCAGCATCAGCCTGCTGTATGCAGTCACAAACTCTACACACCTCACACACACACACACACACACACACACACACACACACACACACACCATGCATACACACAGAGACACATACCCACAAACACCACACACACACAACACACACCACACATACCCTACACGCCCTACACATGTACCTACAGGCACAACACACACCACGCATGTACAAAACACACCACATACCACACCACACGCATCGTGCACACTTGCACCACACACATACCACGTATGCTTCACATCTCACACCACATATATACCACTTACACTTATACACACCACATACACAGACCACACACACAAATACTAAGCACACTCCATGTGCACACCTGCATCACACACCCCACACACATCTCACCTACAACTCCCCCGACGTACACCATACACACACCACGTAAACACACGTGCTCCCACAGCAGCCCTCTAGCCAGCAGAAGACTAACTGAAGTCATGAGAATAAGAGAATGCCAATCCGGGACTTCCCTGGCGGTCCAGTGGTTAAGACTCCGCGCTTCCACTGCAGGGGGCACGGGTTCAATCCCTGGTTGGGGAACTAAGATCCTGCATGCCACACGGTGCGGCCAAAACAAAAAGAGAATGCCAATCTGTCTGACCACCTTCTTTTGATGTCTGAGCACCTCTGCCATAATTTACTGTCTCCTCAACCCAAAGACCATCCTTCCCACACACACCCACACCCAGCTTGCCAAAGCAAAGGTCTCGACACCCCCCAGGAGCACCATCCTGTGACCCCATCCCAGGCCCATTCCTCTTAGCCACTGGAGCCCTGACTCAGTGGTCGCCCATCCCTGCCCTGTGCCCAGCTGTCTGTAGGCTCCAGAGCAGAGCCCGGTTGCCTGTGGCCTCCAGGGCCTGGCCTCCACCCCTTCCCAGGACCCATGACAAGCAGTTCCCTTGGTGACCCCACCCACCTGGCCCCTTTAACTGCCACCAGATGCTGGTAAGCCAAGCCTCCATCTCCAGCCAGACCCTCTCTGACCCCATACCCCCTAGCCTTGGGACATGTATACTCGGATGTCCCCAGACTCCTCACACAAGTCCCAAACAGACTTCCTGTCTGCCCGCACCTGTTCCTTGCCTACACTCTCTGCCCCTGCCCACCCCAGAGGTCAGCACACAGGAAATGCTCCAGGCACATCTCATGGATAAAGGAATAAATTATGTAAGTCCTATAAAGAAAGGAAAAAACAAACTTCCTTATGAGGCAGATAGGAAGTCTTACCCCATTTTACAGATGAGAGCCCTGAGTCTCGGTGAAATTAAGGGACCAGCCCAGGAGCAGTAGCTGAGGCAAGGCGGGGCACTGTGTGGGAAGGAGGGAGGCCGTGGAAGACCCAGTGCTGGGGGCTGCAGGCAGCAGCAGTTAGGCCAGGGCAGCCCGTGCAGAATCAGCTCTCCCCAGCCCCAAGTCAGGGGGTTAGTTACAAACAAAAGGAAAAGGCGTTCCTGATACATGTCCTGTTTCCTCTCCTCCTCTGGGCTTCTCAGGCCTTGGAGGGCGGAGGTCTCTGGGCTGGCAGTAGTCAGTCTGTGCACGGACAGGCAGAAGGTGAGCGTCTCCAGGGGCCCTTTCCACTCCAGCAGTTTGGCCTGTGTGGAGACAGGCTCCCGAGTGACCCTCAAGTTACCCTTCCCAGCCTGGAGGAGCAACCCCTGATCCCCAGTGGGTACTCATCACAGCCAGGCACCTCCTTCCATCAGACTGTTCCATAAAGGCATCTCGACTGGGAAGCCTTTCCTGTCACCCTTACTCGCTATGGGAGCCCCTCTAAAGCACCCCCTTCTTCCCTTCTGCCCTGCCCCACAGCAGCCTAGCCCCTTACTCTGCCCAGCTCTCTGTGGCTATTCCCTGTAGACCAGAGTTCCCCATGAATCAGGCCAGGGAGGCAGGGAGCAAAGGCAGAGGCCATCAAATGGGGCTTCTTAAGTGAGAGAAAGAGATGAGCCTCCCCCATCAAACAGGGAGACAGGGGGCCTTCCTGAGGGCAGAGGTCATATCTCCTCTATCAGATAAGAATTCCCTGAGGGAAGTGGCCACTACTCCTCCATCAGATAGGAGGCTGCTGCAGACAAAGTTCATGCTTCCTTCCTCAGACAAGGAGCTACTAGAGGACAAGAGGGCTATGTCCCCTCCATTGGATCGGAAGTCCCAGGAAACAGGAGCCACATCCCCCCTCCCTGCCCCCAACCAGCAGACCGGAGTCTCTCTCCTGGAGAACAGGACCATGGCCCCTCCATCAGACCATGAGCTCCCAGAGGGCTGTCTGCTGCCTCCTCAGCAGTTCCCAAAACAGACTTCAGTTCCGTCTGAGACTCGCAGGACTTCCCCCTGGGGCAGAACTAGGGGAAGTCTTGCCCACAACCTCCCTTGCACAAGGTCCCATGCCAACTTCCCATTCATGCCCGCAACTGAACAGAAGCTGCTTTGCCATCCTTAAGACAGGCATGTGTCTGGGCAAAGGCCAGCAGCTGTCTATTTCAGCCAGGAATGTTGACCTCTTGAGAAAGAGCAATGGGGATGACTGGGAGATCCCTGACAAGAGGATGCCCAGGACAGGCCGTGCACCCAGCTCTGGCCTGGAAGTGACCAGGTGTGTGGGCTAGATGGGTCTCTGCTCCTGACTCTGTCACTAAATGGGCAAACCTCTTCCCCGTGTGGCCACTAACACCCCCCGCCCATCTCCAAACTTTGTCAGCACCCACTGCTGGTTAAAGTGGCAGGAGGCAACAGGGAGGAGGGACGGCAGGGCCCTTCCCAGGTCCCACCTTGAGGACATCACTGGCCTTCCCCAGGGGCTGCCCCTGAGCCTGGTTCAAGCTGCCTCCACGATAGTCTTCCCTATATGAGCCAACTCCAGGGAGCTGCTATTAGTTATCATTGATCCACAAAGTGCTTTGCCGACACTTTATGAGCTCAGCCTCACCCGGGGCCCTGGGGGCTAGTCGCACGAGGCAGAAACCGAGCAGGAAGCCCAGGCCCCTGGGCAGAGCCAGGGGGCAGCTGAGCCCCGAGATCAAGACCCAGACAAACCCAAGACCAGCACTCAGTAAATGTTACCTGAATGCACAGTCACTGAAAGGCAACCTGACCGGATTTGGTAACTAAATCTGGGTGTATTTTCTTCTTAAGAAATAATAATAATTATTATTATTATAACTGATGTTTATTAAGTGTCAGGCACTATTCTAAACACTGTATTTAACTCATTTAATCCTCACAAGAACCCTGTAAGGTAGATACTCTTATTATCGCCACTCTATATATGAGGAAACACAGAGAAATTAAGTAACTTGCTCAAAGTCACATAGTAGAAATAAGAAACGTAAGCAGTTCAAACCAAACGCTTGATAAATTAGGAAATAAAAATATAGTAACGCTTCTGGGTTTTAAAAGAATGAGATACTGTTGAAAGATACAATTTATCCTAAGTGTGTTCCAAACCAAATACTTTCATTATTGGACATCCTTGGTATAGTTCCAATGTAAAAGGTTCTCTGAAAGAGGAATATTACAAACGTACAAGACGTGCTTGTCAGTCATCCCCAAATCATAGTTTTCTTGTGAAACTTTGAGTGGTTTTATTAAACTTTAGAAAACAAACCCCAAAAACCACAATAACAATTATTTTAAGATTTATCATTTATTTGTCATATGCTAAGTATTTGACCTACTCCTCCTGTTTAATCTTGAGAACAACTGAAGGGGAAAAAAGACGCATTATTCCCTCGGGGGCTTTACTGAGACCCCAGGCTGAGGGTACCTATCTCATACACCTCCTTGGTGGGCGTAATCCAGCGGGGGTTTGCCCCCCAGGATGGGAGCTGCTCCAGGGCAGGAACTGTGCTCCGGCTCAGACAAGGTACAACATAAAGGAGTTAAGGGCTGCGGTGAGGCAGGCCTGCTGTTTCATCAGCCTGCACTTCAGCCCTCTAGAGTGTTAAGTGAGGCCCCGGCACACAGTTAGAACTCTGTAAGTGGTGAAAATACTAACGGGCACCACCATCCCCACAAGAAACAGACTCGCTGGGCGGCCCTGGGCAGGTCCCCAAAGAACAGGGTTCAGCTGGTTCACCAGCTCTCCGTGAGGGTCACGTCACCTCGTACGGGCCTGGGCCGCTGAGAGGAGGTGATGGGTATGAGGAGTTCCTGGGAGGCCAGAGTGCTGGGCAGAGACCAAGGCCTGTTATCAGGACAAGGCTGAATTATCGAGCATTTTTAAGAAATGCATTTCCATTACTTCCAAAAACATACAGGCTTGCAGATGAGGTGGGCACAGTGAAGCCAGCCAAGTGCAGCTGCTTCAGTGAGACAGCCAGCAGGAGAGGGCATTCCAGGGCATCTCTGAACCTCTCCCCAGAGCACACCCTGGGGCTTGGCAGTCTACCTTCCACCTGCTCCTCACATGGATTTGGGGGCGGGGGTGGGGTGTGAGAAACCTGCCGGGAGGCACAGCGCTGGGCCTTAGCTACCAAACTGTCTGAAGTGACAACTCAGTACCAGCTCCACCTGCCGCAACCTAGACGCTCAGGCCATCTTTCCTCGAACCTCAGGGAGACCATGCAAACGGTGAAGGAAATGGAAAAGAGCAACTGGAAACGGGGTCCAGATCTCTACCCTGGCACTTAACGGCTGCTCACCTCACCTGTCCTCACCTGGAGAGTGGGATCATATGACCACCTCCAGGCTGTGGAGGGGAATGAATGGGCTGATGTCTGCCTAGGCCTGGAACATAATCCAAGTTCAATATACGGTAGGATTAGGGCACTGAGAGGCACCGGAAGTGCCAGGATGAACAAGGCTATACAGGACTCTGGAGATATGTGGGAGAGACCAATAATCACAGGTGAGAACACACAGCGAGGAGCGGGAGGCCAAATCCCCCAACATGTATTTGGCCCTCTCTGTGTATCTAGTGGGCCTGAGGCACTGGGATATGGGCCTCCTGGGGGTCCCTGGCGTGTGGTGGTTGAGCTTATGGAATACACTCTGTAGGGCCTAGACAGCCTCTCCCGAAACACTCTCCCTGTCCCTTGGCTCAGGTCTCACCCTCATCAGGAAACCTCATTACCAACGTGTCCCCCTTGGTGTCCTGATTACGCGCAGGAGGTCCCGGGCAGCGGGCGTGAGCATTTGCATCACGGAAAGTGAAGGGTTCCTGTACCTGGATGACTGCCCACCTGCTTTGAGTGGGGTCTCTGAATCTGACTGAGTCCATCATGGGGGTCTGCTCGATTCTAAGGGCTGGACTGCCAAGTGGGGACCTTGCCCAGGCCAGGAGGCCAGCTCCCCCGGGGCCTTTATCATCCTGCCTCTGTTCTACCACAACCACTGAGACCTTGAGAAGCAGAGGGGTCTGAGGTGAATGCATTGCCCACATATGGCTGGGGAGGCAGAAGCACAGACCAACCGCTATCCTGCCAAAGGCACCGAGAGAGGGTTATAAAGAGGATAACTCGGGGGCGGGAGCAGCTCCATTCTTCCCAGATGGACAACGGGCTGCTGAGGAAGTGACACAGAGCAGGCGACATCTGAGCTGGGACTTGAAGGGCGATTAAGTTTGCCAGGTAGTCAAGGTGCAGAAGAGAGAACATCAAAGTGACGTGCTTAAGCATGGACTCACACATCCTTATATAGCAGAGTATACGCTGCAAAGTCACTCTCTCACTTGATTCTCTCAAATCCGGTAATGGTGTTATTACCTCCCCCCCCTCCCTCCCCACACACACACACGCAAATAAGAAAAGTGGGGTACAGTGACGGCAGATGATGGGCCAAAGGGCACATGGTGACTGATTTCTGGGCGGGCCACGTATGCTGGCTGAGACGACTCTCTTCTCACGGACGGGATGGTATTCCTCTCTGGTAGCAAAACCTCTCACTTCTAGCCCCTGCTGGCCTATGACACCCTCCTCCCATCCCCAGCACACATACACACTCCTCCAGACCCCAGGGCTTCTCAGGAGGGACAGAGGGACAGAGCCGCACGGCCAGGGCTGGGCTGAGGAGGCCAAGGAAGAGCTGACCATTCTCCAAGGCCCAGCTTAGAGGCCCTGCCTCACCCTCTCCCACTCATCCTGAGTGCTGATAACCTCCACCTCTCCCACTGTAAATCTCTCCTGGCCTCTCCTCTCCCCGCCTCTCGCCTCTTGAAGCAGCTGCCGCCAGCCTCTCCCTCTCCTCCCTCCACCCCTCGCCCTCCCCAGGGAGCAGTGAGCTCAGCCTTTCCCATCAGCCGTCCCTGGGAATGATGGGAAATGCTCAGCTGGCCAGGAACTAACAGGAGGCCTACCCACAAGAGGGAGGAGAAGGGGGGGCTTTTCCGAGGGCCGCTGGGGGCATCCTGGGCTCAATTCTGCTGCTTCCTATGAATTCTGTGCTAAGGGCATGGTCTGCCTGACCATATGACACGCTCTAGATAAGGTGGGATCCAACTGCTAGAGCTAGAATAGGCCTCTTTTTATGGATGGGGAGACAAAGGCCCAGAGAGAGGACAAAAAGATAATGTGCTGAGGGACTGACTGCCACGTCCCAGGTACTGTTTGAGCCTTTCACATTTCTTGTCTCATTTAATCCTCACAACCACCCTGCAAGGAGTGTGTGACAGGCTGAATCACGACCCCCTGAGATGCTCACATCCTAATCCCTGGAACGGTGAATTTGTTACCTTACGTGGTAAAAGGAACTTTGCAGATGCGATGTTAGTTAAGGATCTGGAGATGGGGAGATAACCCTGCATTATCTGGGTGGACACAGTGCAATCATGAAGGTCCTTATAAGCAGGAGGCAGGAGGGTCAGAGAGAGGAAAGGCAATGTGAGGACGACGGAAGCACTGAGAGAGAAATTGGAAGATGCTGTGCTGACGGCTTTAAGATGGAGGATGGGGCCAGGAGCCAAGAAATGCAGGAAACTTCCAGAAGCTAGAAAAGGCAAAGGAATGGATTCTCCCTTAGAGCCTCCAGAAGGGACGCAGCCCTGCCAACCTATATTAGGACTCTGACATCCAGAACTATAAGAGAATTTATTATGTGTTGTATTTGGCCACTAAATTTGTGGTAATTTGTTACAGGAGCAATAGGAGACTAATAAAGTAGGTATTCCCATTCCCATTTTGCAGATGAGGAAAGTGAGGCTCCAAGAAGGCACGTGATGTTCTCAGGTTCTGCACACTCCCCTCCACACCACACTGGCTTACTGGGAATCTCCACAAGCTCTTAAGGCTGGGAGCCCCTTGGCCAGAGCTTCAAGGCTGGGGGAGAGTCTGAGGGGGAGGAAGAGGTCTGCTGCTTGTAGGACTGAGATCGAGGACAGAGAAGGGATCTGGGGAAGGTAAAGTCCTGCTTGAAAGGGGCTGTATTGTGGCTGGGGGCTTCTGGAGCCAGTGGCTGAGTCCTACCCTGCCCCAAACTGGGAAGCAGGGATGCATGTGACACAGAGAAAGGGCACTGGCTGTACAGCTGGGCTCAGGGGGCTGAGTGTTTTCAGGATTAACGGAGATGAGATGAAATCCCCCCATTCTCTCTCTCTGATCCTGATAAAATTCCTGGGAGGAAGACTCCTTATCCTTCTTCCTGCATTACTGGTGCGAAAAATGAGGTCCCAGGGGTTAGTGACTGGCCCAAGTTCTCACAGCTGGTAAGAGTGGAATCTGGGTATTCCTAATGATCGATATAATGAAAAGCATCAAACCATAATGAACGGCTTTGAATGCTACGTGCCTGACACTGTGTTAACTGTCGCTGGCATTTTCTCAGTCATTCTAGACAGACCTGATCAAGTCCTTTCTCTGCCTCAAGCTCTTTAACTGCTGCCCACAAGCCCTTCGCAATCTGGCTCCTACTCACCCCTCCAACCTCCCCTCCCCTACAGTCTCCTGCACCTCCATATCTTCCAGCCACACTGACCTTGGTCAGTTCCCTGGAGCCATCAAACTCTTTCCCACTTTGGAATCCCCCACAGGGTTCTGCCCCCACTGGCCCCCACACCAGCCCCAGGCCACTTGTGGTGCAGAAACCATGGGTCCTGGCCATTCCTGCTCCTACTTGGGGGTTAAGAGAGAGGGAGCAGGGTCAGGGGTCAGCCCTAGATGGCAGGCCTGGGAGGCTGGAGCTGAGAGGGCCTGGGTAAGCTGGTCATTTTCTACACAGTAAAGACAACAGCAGCCTGGAGGTGTGGTGGCAGAACTCCCCAGGGGACGGGCCCTCCCAGATACACAGACCCTAGGACACTGGAGCTGAAGGGGCCTTGAAGAATATCGGGTCCCACCCCTCAGGGCACACATGGTGATACTGAGGCCCAGAAAGGTCTGGACTTGCCCCCGGCTCCACAGTGTGTCACTATGGGAGCCAATCTGGGGTAGTAGGTAAGGCTTTGGGGTCTGCCACTCACTAGCTGGGTGACCTTGGGCAAGGGGAGAGTCGTTGCGATCCTTACCTCTAAAATGGGAATAATAGTGCCTTTCTCCAGGAATGCATGAGAAGCACCCGGTACAGTGAGGCCTGCGATAAATGAAAGTTGTTCTCACCATTCAGAGAGCAGCGGCTGGACTCAGGACGCCCATGGGGGAGTTCACCCCTTCTCTGTGACATAGCTGGTGGGTTTAATTTAACCTGGGGAAGCACCCAGAGAGGTGGGCACTCAGCTGTCGCCAAAGCCACTGCTTCTGGGCCCCCAATGCTGGTCAGTCCTTGATCATCTCTAGGAAAGGGCTTGTCAGCCTCATTTGCCTTACAATTAAAGAAAGGATTTCCCCAAGGGAGCTAGCCTGGGCTAGAGGGACTCCTGATCAAAACCTGGGCTCCCACTTCCACATCAACAGAGGGAAACAGGAATCCACCCTTCGCACGGAGCACTTCGTGCAGGTGACACTGTGCACACTTGAACGTCACCACCACCCACCCAGAGGGGGTTAGGAGGCCCATTTGCTGAAGACAAGTCCAAGGTTTCCAGAGGTTTCCAGGCCTCTGGGCAAGGGTCCATTCCTATTCCAAATTATTGCGGTCTAAAGCCTTTTTGAAGGGAAGGAACCCAGACTGGACGCTGAGGCCCCAACGCAGCCTCCTGACCCGCCTGTGGCCACTGTGACCCATTTCCTCCCTCCAGGTCCTCTCACCTCACCTCACCTCAGCCTTCCCAGAGGTCTGTTATTAATAACTATGAAGGGACTTCCCTGGTGGTGCAGTGGTTAAGAAGCTGCCAATGCAGGGGTCACAGGTTCGAGCCCTGGTCTGGGAAGATCCCACATGCTGCGGAGCAAGTAAGCCCGTGCGCCACAACTACTGAGCCTGCGCTCTAGAGCCCGCGTGCCACAACTACTGAGCCCGCATGCCTAGAGCCCGTGCTCTGCCACAAGAGAAGCCACCACAATGAGAAGCCCGTGCACAGCAACGAAGAGTAGCCCCTGCTCACCGCAACTAGAGAAAGTCCGCACGCAACAACAAAGACCCAACACAGCCAAAAATAAAATAAATAAATTTATAAAAAAATAAATAGCTATGAAAATACCACCCGTAATGCTGTTGCCTCCATGTGGACAATGTTGTCCAGCCCCACACCAAGTTCACATCGTCAGAAAGCCTTTGGTGACCCCCAACTAGGGCAGATCCCTCCATTAGGTACCGTCAGAGCACTTCTCAACAGTGTGCATCTCTTGCCATCTGTGTCCCTGTTCCAGACCAGAAGCCCCATTAAGCCAAGGACAGTGTCTGTTCGCTGCCATGGCATCCCCAGAGGTGTGCCCAGTGCTGGCACACGGCCTCTGGAAGCCACTATATACTTGCCTGGGCCAGGCCCCATTCCAACTGCTGAACCCACTCATCACATGTAATCTTCACGATCCCTCTAGGAGGTGGGGATTATCACCCCCCACACAGATGAGGACAGTGAGACTCAAGGAGAAAGCGACTTCCCCAGGGATACCCAGCTAACCGGGAACACGCTGGGACCAGCACCCAGGACCGGCTATAATAATCTGTGCCCCCAATTGCAAAATGAAAACGTGGGGCCCCTTGTTCAGATTTCAAGACAGAGACAGATGCGCATTAAACCAGATCCTTCTGAACCTGGGGCCCTGAGTGACTGCACAGGTTACGCACCCCTGAAGCCGGCCCCCTGGGCACCCATGTGCTCTGACTCTAGGCCCAAAGCCAGGCTTCTCCCACTGAGAGGCCCTTGAGCATCGGTCCCCTCAGGCAGTGGTTTTCACACTTAAGCCTAGGTCAGAATCACCTGGGAGGCCTGTTAAAAACCAGCTTGCTGGGCACCCACCCCCAGAATTCCCACTCAGTAGGTGAGAGGTGGGCCTGGGAATTTGCATTTCTAACTGCTGCATTTCTATGCTGACACGGGTGCTGTGGGCTGAGACACACAACCACTGCCCTAAGGAATGCATATTTAACAGGGGCATTCTGAATCCAGGGCCTCCAGGAAGGAGAGATTTCAGGTGGGCTATCAGGGCTGAGGATGCCCAGCATTCTTCAGGCCTCAGTCCAAAAGGCCAGCTCTGCTAAGAAGGAAAGGAGGGGTGGGGGAGGCTAGGGAGAAAAAGCAAGGAGGAAAAAGGACAACTTTACAAGTTACCTTGTTAATTTTTGTAACAATCTTGAGAGGTAGCTTCTATTATCTTTACTGTAAAGGAAAACACAGCATAAAGAAATCAATGATTTGCCCAGGATCACAGCCAGGAAATTACGGAGACCACAACTGAACCTGGTTCTATCTTACGTGTTGTCACAAAGCCTGCTTCAACCAGCTGGCCCTGATAGGTTCTAATCCCACGACCTACTCGGCCCAGGGGAGCAGAGCCATAGCCTTGGGTTGGATTCACATAGTCCCAAACCCTGACAAGCTCTGACAAGCCTTGGTAAACCTCCAGGGCCCTCCCCACACCGCCTGCTTGCCCTCCAAGGCCAGGCCTGCAGCGCAAAGACCTGGGACCCAACTGAAGGGGCTAACTGCTGGCATCATTCCAGCAGGCCAGGGTGCCCACCCCCAGACTGGAGGTTCCTCCCATATCCTGGCCCTTCTCTACAGCCTCCCCTCCAGCCATTTACTCACACATACCCTAAGCCCCAGATCACACACCATCTGTTTCAGGCTTTGCACAGGCTGTTCCTCCTTCCTGGACTGCCCTTCCTACCCTGCCTATTTGTCCAACTCTTTTCCATCCTTCAAAACCCCAGGTCAGCTCTACCTCCTCTGCGAAGTCCTCCCTCAGCACCTTGTCTGTCCTCACTGCTCCATCATGCCAACCTCTGCTTCCCTAGCTGCTCTCCAACCATTCATTCTACAAATATTTACTGAGCATCTGCCCTGCTGCAGGCACAGAGCAGGTGATGGGGAGGCAAAGCCCAGACCGAGCTCCATCAGGCCAGGGTATGGGTCTGCTTCACCCTATAAGCCTCTGCCAGGAGGGCAGACAGAGAGGGGGGCCAGGGAGGGCCCCCAGGAAGTGATGAGACCTCAGCTGGATATCTGAGAAGGTAGGGATGTGAGGAGGAGTAGTACAAATTCTACATTCCAGGGCCCTGCCAAGTTGTGGGGAGCATCCCTCCAATGCCTTTGGCAAAGCAACACAAAATTACTACCAAATGAACACAAGACACGGTACGTGTCTCTGTGCCAAGGGGCCGTGTTGGCTGTAGGCTCCCCAGGAAACCGAGGCCCAGAGGGGGAAAGGGATGAACCCCAAGCAGGAGGCAGCCCTGGAGTGGGCCCTTGGCCTCCTCTCCCAGGAGGTTTAAACAGTGGAGGAAGGAGGAGGCAGTGTGCCCATACCCTGAAGTACATGCCCTGTGGACCCCTCCTGTGGGTGGAAGGCATTAAGAGCGCACTCTGGAAAGCCACAGCCCGCAGAAGCCCCAGGCGGGAGAGGATGGCTGCTGTCTGCCCTGGGAGGGGAGAGGCTGGAGTGGAGCCAGGCTGGCAGAGGAAACATCTTGAGAGGCAGGAGGGAGGCAGGGAGGAGGAATGAGAAAGGAGGAAACAGCCAGACACGCAAACACCTCCGCCTCCTCTTTCCAACGAAAACAGAATCCCCAGCAGACTGAGACCTGTGGGGAAGGAGACAGGGAATGAAGCCGGGGCCTCAGAGGGGCGGGTGGCTGGGAAGGAGCCCAGGGCTGGAGCCCCTGGAAGCTGGGTAGCCCTGCCAGGCATGGGGGTGGTGGGGAGGCCCCATCCATCACCGGGGCCTGCCCAGCTCTGTCCCACGGGGCCCGAGGCTCAGGGAGGAAGGGGATGTGGACTCCATATGGTCACTCCTACAGCTCCTCCAAGACCCACTCAGGTACCAACTCTTCTCTAAGCCGCTGGGCCCAACCTCTGGGCTGGGCTGGGCTCCGACACCAGAGTTAGCACAAACTCAGAAAACACTGTGCAGCAACACTGATCAGATGCGGGAGTCCAGGCCTAGCCCTTAGAAAGCCCACAGGCCGGTGGGAAACCCAAGGAATTCAAAGGAGGCAGCACGGGCACTGAGGTGGCTCTGGACTCCCCGACAACCAGGGACTGGCAGGCACTTGGGGCCAGTCCACAAAGCCTTCCGGGGAGGCCTTTCCTCTGATAGTGAAACAGGAGGGAAGGGGGCAGGTCACAACCTCTGAAAGAATGACATGGCCCAAGGACACTGATTAGAACCAAATGGGTCCAAGATGGCGGACAAGTCAACTTCCACTAGACCTTGAGTCTCAGGACACGCTCACTGTAACACATCAGCAAGCTAAATGACACACCCACAGGCGCCATGACAGTTCCAAGACCAACCACAAGGATCAAAAAGTGGGCAGTGGCCCAATTCCTGGAAATCCCCACCCCTCCCCCAAATAGCTGGAATACCCCTCCCACTCATTAGCCTATGAAATTACCCACCCCTATAAAAACTGACAGCCCTATACCCTGGGGCTGCTCTCACCTTCTGAGATGGCCCACGCTCTGTCTGTGGAGTGTGTTTCTCTCTAAATAAATCCACTTCTTACCTATCACTTTGTCTCTCACTGAATTCTTTCTGAGATGAGACATCAAGAACCTGAGCTTCATTAAGTCCTGAAACCAGGTGTGTGATCTCAGTTGGAAGACTGTGGATTTTGGCCGGGTTCGAGTCCTGGCAGTGGTTTCGAGTCCCAATCTGAGGTGCACAGTTTCAACAGGACACGCTGCTGGGATAGGAGTCAGGATTGAGGAAGAGGGAGGCGTCTTCTCCTGGGGGCATCCCCACCCCCATTACACACACACACACACACACACACTCAGCTCTGGGGGCTGAGGGGCTTCCAGGGACCTGGGCTCTGGGACTTGGACAAATCCCTTGATGTCTCCTGGTTTCTCCACTCCCTCACCTGTACAGTGGGGTTCTCCTGTACCCACCTTCCTCCCAGGGGAGGCATGACAGGAAGGACAGACCTCCAAGTAGGTGAGAACAGAGTCCTCTGGTATGACTTTTGCACACAGGAGAGAATCTCACCGCCACTCCCATGCCCACCCTATCCCTGACCCGCGGGCACCCTCTTTCCTCAGGCCTCCATCACGGTACAGAGCCTGGGAGACAGAAGCTGCAGTCAGGAGAGAAGGCAGCCAGCCCTGGCACCCAAAGGGGAGAGTGGCCCCAGAGCAGATCCACTTCCTGTCTGGGGGCCTTTTCTCTCCTTGCTCTCTCCCGACTGGAGGAAAAACCCCCTCCCCACACACATCCTTGCCAGCACTGCGATGACCTGTGTCTGAGCTTACCCTCATATGATTGGCTCTAAGCTGCCGCAATACAGGGGTCCTTCTTTCATTCATTTTTTTTACCACAGAGAACCAGTCTGCCTCAGATGAAACCTCCACTTGCTAGAGGACACCAGTCAAGGGACTCTCCCTCCCTCAGCCTGTTTCCTCTTCTAAAAAGAGGAGACCACAATAGAGCCTACCCCAAAGGATTGTTCTGAGGGATAAATGTGCGTGGTGCTGGCCACCCAGGAATACATATTAGCTCTATAATAGTCAACAAATATTTATCAAGTGCCTATCGTGTGTCAGATGCTGTTGGCCACCAGGGACACACGGCGACCAGAGCAGATCCATGCGATGGCCCCTGCCTGTCTGAAGTTTCCCTTCCAGCAGGGAAAATAGCAGGGCCTTGCACTGCCCAACTCTGGCGGGTGCGTGGCACAGACCACAGTGCCCACTGGCACCACCATGTCCCCTGCACGCGTGCAACACAACAGCCCTGCGGCAGTGAGCAAACAGTACACAGTGACTCTCAGGCTACAGGCTGTCAAGGGCAGTGCTCCCCGAGCACAGGATGGGTCACTGACCAGCCTAAGAAAGTCAAGGCTTCCCCAGGAAGTGACACCTGAGCTAGGAGCTGAAGAAGAGGTAGTAATGTGACTCTGAAGGGGGCTGGGATGGGGATGCTGCATTGAAGCAAAATGAAACAAAACCTGCAGTGGGAAGGCTCTGGGGGAGGAAGGTGCTGAGGGAGATGGGTAGGCGAGGCCAGCAGTGGCCGGTCACCAGCAGCCTTGGTCAGGAGTCGGATTTTACTGTCACTGTGATGAGATTTTACTGTCGCTGTGATGAGATGGTGGCAGGGTTACAGTGGGGAATGGACGAGATGTAGATGTACTTTATATATATATATATTTTTTAATTCATTTATTTAATTTTTGGCTGCATTGGGTCTTCGTTGCTGCGCGCGGGTTCTTCTCTAGTTGTGGTGAGCGGGGGCTGCTCTTTGTTGCGGTGCCCGGGCTTCTCATTGCAGTGGCTTCTCTTGTTGCAGAGCACGGGCTCTAGGTGCGCAGGCTTCAGTAGTTGTGGTGCACGGGCTTCAGTAGCCGTGGCCCACGGGCTTAGTTGCTCCGTGGCATGTGGATCTTCCCGGACGAGGGCTCGAACCTGTGTCCCCTGCATTGGCAGGTGGACCCTTAACCACTGCGCCACCAGGGAAGCCCTGTAACTGTACTTTAATACGCTCACTTTGGCCGCGGGCTGGAGAATGGGTGGGCAGAGAGGCTACAGCGGACACGGGGAGACCAGTTAGGGGCAGGATTAACAACAAGGCTGCCTGGGGTTCAGATCCAGGATGCGCCATTTATTTGCTAGAAGAGAAATCATGACGGCACCCGCCTTCTTGGGTTGTTGTGAGGATTAAATGAGCAACGTCTTGTGTGTAAAGAGCCCGGGACGATACCGGGCCGTGGAGAGAGCGGTGTGCTCAGCTGATACTATTCACCCAGGTGAGAAATGAAGGTGGTCCAGGTTAGAGAGGTAGCATGAGAGAGAAAGAGAGGGACGAGTCCAGATGCCAGGGATAATACCACCAGGGCTTGTTGGAAGCACCCAGCTGCTGCAGCCCCATGCCAGCTGCAACCACAGGAGAGGCCCTGAGCCAGGACCGCCCAGCTGACCTCTTCCCACATTCCTGACCCATGGAACCGGGAGATCAGGAGATGAATGTTTGTTGTTTTGAGCTACGAAGTTATCGGGTGATTGGTTATGCACCAAAAGGTAACCGGAACAGCTCATATTGAGAGTTACCTGGAGGGAAGCTCCTCTCCTCCACAGGGAAGAAGGTGCCCCTGAGGGGCAAGCAAGGGGCGGGGGGAAGGGGCGGGGGGGTGTGCGAGCCTGGGACCTCTGCGACCTCTGCGACCTCTGGGATTCTGCCCTCCATTAGTGATCAGATGGCTTCAAAGCTAATCATTCCAGCATTATTTATAACAGCAGAAAACTGGAAATAATGTAAATGCCAAATAAGGGGATGGTTCAATAAGCTGCCGAGCAGTCACACGAGGAACCCTTACGTGTCATTAACAAACACGGATACCAGGATAAGTTAATGACATGGGAAAAAAGCAGTTAACCAAATGTCACGAACAGTTTAAGCACAATTGTGTTTGAATACACAGGCACATGCACGCACACACATCCACAGACACACAAAATAGCAAGGAGCGCAAAGACCAAAAAAAATTTCTTTAATTTTCTTTCTAAGTGATACGATTATGGTTGATTGCTATCTTCTCCTGTCCAAATGTGAAGGGTTTTGTGTTTTTAAAATAATTATGGAACGATAAATGTCAGTTCTTTCAAATGTCCCCTCAGAACTTTGGTCACGCCCGTCTCCAGGATGACAGCACTAGAATTCAGCCTGGCGAGGGTAAGGTTTGTCACCTGCTTTGGCCACAGCTGGTGCCCCGATGCTAGAATGGTGTCTGGGACAAGGCAGGTGCTCAGCCAGCATGTGCTGAACGAGGGAATGAATGAATGGCGCATATCAGAGGTACTGTGTCCCTGTGAATACACGGCAACCTCCCTCATCGGTCCTCGTGCAGGGACCAGGTCCCGCCCCACTCTGTGTCCCCAGGGTTCAGCACAAGGCCTGGCACAGAGTCAAGACCGATGAATGAATGAAGGGCTGAATAAATGAATATCTGGCAAAGAAACCTCCGTGTCTGAGAGCGAGATGCCTGTGTATGCGAGAAAGAAGGGGGATGTGAATATATCGGGGTTTTCTGAGAACCCAGAGGGCCTGGCCTGGCCTGACTCTGCCCCTCCTTGCCTCCTCAGGCCCTCCCTGTTCAGCTGCCCCTTTGGTCCCTCCTCCACCACCACTGGGGAGGAGTTCTGGAAGGCCTGACTCAAGCTACTCAAGACGTAGGTTTGTTTTTAAAAGGAGAGGAGAGAGAGCAAGCTCCTTCCTGGAAGGACTTTTCTGCCCTTTCGCCCTGGGACAACCTCTGACAAGCATCTGGGAGGGAAGCCAGCAGGTGGAGACCGAGCTGGGATGGGAGTGGGGGTCGGGGGGTCGGGGGAGCAGGGCAGGGAGATGGGTAGGTGGCTGGAGTGTGAGGTGGGGAATGCAGGTGTTGGAAGGTGGGAGGAGCATACAAGAGCTCAGCAAGACTTCGCTAGGGTGTGAATGGGAGTGAAAGTGGCCAGGTGATAGTGTGTGTGTGTGCTGGTTGTCACAGTGAGAGGGTGGGGCCTATGACCGTGCAGAGGTGACAGACTGAGGATGGCAGTGGAAGAGGTGCTCACGTGGAGGGGGTTACAGAGTGGGCAGGGGCAGCAGCTAGAATCCGATTGTTTCAGTCTAGGAGAACTGCAGTCAGACTCAGCCTGAACGATTATTGGTCGGCGGGGAGACTGACAGGGGCCCGCCATGCTCGAAAGAGGGAAGAAGCCCAGTCCTTGAAGCCTGGAGCTCAGGCAGGATCCCCCCAACCCCTACTGTCCCAAATGCCAGCCCCCAAAAGACTGCCTACTTCCTTTTTTTTCCCCCCGCTGTGTTGGGTCTTCGTTGCTGCGCACGGGCTTTCTCTAGTTGTGGCGAGCGGGGGCTACTCTTCTTTGCCGTGCGCGGGCTTCTCATTGTGGTGGCTTCTCTTGCTGCAGAGCACAGGCTCTAGGCACGCGGGCTTCAGTAGTTGTGGCTCGCGGGCTCTAGAGCGCAGGCTCAGTAGCTGTGGCTCGTGGGATCTAGAGTGCAGGCTCAGTAGTTGTGGCGCACGGACTTAGTTGCTCTGCGGCATGTGGGATCCTCCCAGGCCAGGGATCGAACCCGTGTGCCCTGCATTGGCAGGCGGATTCTTAACCACTGCGCCACCAGGGAAGCACAACTACCTACTCTTTATAAATTAAATCTCAGCAGATGTGACTCCTCAGGCCCATCCCAAACATAGGCTAGTGAGCTATGTGGCTCAGAGGTCTGGAGGCCAGAAAAGCCTGAGAATGACCCCAGGGCACAGCCAGCCTGCCCTCTCCCTTGACAGGTAGGGGAACTGAGACCCAGGCACGCCCTCCCTCCAAGCCCAAGGCACCAGCCCACAAACCCAGGGAGTTTTCAAAAGGAGGCCTGTCTGATCCCAGGGGAGACGGTGCCTGCTCAGGCAGCTCTGGAGAAGCAGGAGGTGATGAACAATTTTCATTAACAGCTGAAGCTGCAGGGGCAGCAAGGGGAGGGGGTACCAGGATGTGAGGAAGCTCCTGAGAGCTGGCCCTGACTCATGCTCACAGCTGTGTCCCCAGAATGCAGCCCGCGGCCTGGCTCAGCGGAGGTGCTCAGTAAATGAACAAATAAATAAAAATGTGAATGAGCGATAATAACAGTAGCTAACACTTACGCAGTACTTACTTTGTGCCAAGCACTATCCCAAGCCCTTTACAAATATTAACTCGCTTAACCCTCAAGAAAACTTTCAAGATTTCCATCACAAAAGATTTAGGTTCCCATAATAAAAACCTTTACTGTTCCCATTTTACAGATGAGGAAACTGAAACAAAGAGGGGTTGAATAATCTACCCAAGGCCACACAGCTTTGCCCCCTAGGCATTATTGTTCTAGAACCCCTGGTCTTAACCAGGCTCCCAACGTGCCGCCCACTGGACACCTTTACCCTGTCAGAGCTGCTCGCTCCGTTCGTTCTTTCTCCAGTAGCCTCACCCCAACACCTGTATCTCATTTCCAGTACCTCCTCCTCATATGCTGACTTCTTTTATTAGCAATTAAAAAAATAATTTATTGAGGTGAAATTCACACAACATAAAATTTATCAGTTTAAAGTGAACAATTAGCATTTATTACATTCACAGTGTTGCGCAAGACCACCACGTCTTTCTAGATCCAAAACAGTTCCATCACTCCGCAGTAAAATCCGTCCCTCGGGACTTCTCTGGTGGCGCAGTGGTTAAAGATCCGCCTGCCAATGCAGAGGACACAGGTTCGAGCCCTGGTCTGGGAAGATTCCACATGCCGCGGAGCAACTAAGCCTGTGCACCACAACTACTGAGCCTGCGCTCTAGAGCCCATGAGCCACAACTACTGAGCCCACATGCCACAACTACTGAAGCCTGCGTGCCTAAAGCCTGAGCTCCTCAACAAGAGAAACAACTGCAATGAGAAGCCTGCGCACCACAACGAAGAGTAGCCCCCGCTGGATGCAACTAGGGAAAGCCCACGTGTAGCAATGAAGACCCAATGCAACCAAATAAATAAATAAATAAAATTTAAATTTAAAAAAATAATAAAATCCATCCCTCCTAAGCAGTTTCTTCTCCCACCCTCCCCTCCCTTCCAGCCCCCAGCAGCCACCAGTGTCAGCTTTCTGGGTCTATGGACATATCTATTCCGGACATTTCATATAAATGGAATCATACAATACATGACCTGTGTGTCTGGCTTCTTTCACTTAACACAATGTTCCTAAGGTTCATCCATGTCATAGCATGCGTCAGGATGAATAATACTCCATGGTATAGACAGGCCACAATGTGTTTACCCATGCATGACTGATGGGCATTTGGGCCATTTGTTTGCACTTTTTGTCCATTGTGAAGAGTCACTTGCTGCCTTTTGATCCTCACCATGACCCTGTGGGTGAGGACTATTGTTCTGTCTCGGTTCCCAGAAGGCATCACCATTCATGGTAGAGACAGTGACTTGGACTGAAGCCCCCTGCCTCCCAGACGAGAGTGTCCTTCCTATGTGTCCCATCAGCCAGTCACTCCACCCCCCAGGTCACACTTCTCCCGGGCATCAGTTATCACACTCCAGGCTCTGGGCTGGGAGCTGGCAACACGGAGTGGACAGCTCAGTCTGAGCCCCAGTCTCCTGGGGCCTGAAACCAGAAGGCCTGAAGCCTCCAGCCTGAGCTCCTGCCTCACCCAGGTGTTCCAGGATCCAGGCACACCATGTCCAAAACACGTACCCTTTCCTCCCTGGTCTCAGCTTTTCTCTCTGCAAAGACGGAAGATGGCCCCCAGCAGAAGGCTCCAGAGATCTGCACAGTGGGACTGTGGAGGGGAGCAGGGACTGCTGGGCTGGAAGGGCCTTCAGAAAACTCACAGCCCCGCAGTGCGGCAGGGGCGGGGCATCAGGACAGCAGTGACGGTTCCCCCTGCCAGTCATCTCCCTCTCAGACATAAATGCATTAGAAGAAGCACTTTGCCAGGGGCCCCCCTATGCCCTCCTGCTGCATAGCCTGGAGCCTTTCTGAGCCTTTCTCAGCGCAAAGGCAGGGGCCCAAGGACATAGAATTCCAGATTCTAGGTTGGGATGAGTAGGCTGACTGTAGAGGCCCCTTCCTGTTGAAGACTACTTTTCCATTGGAGCCATCTCTTTGTGTAAGATGAGATGGTTATGACCACTAGAGACCCAGAGAAAGCTGCCCCCTTCCTAGCCCTCCAGGAAACCTCTTTCAGCCAACGTTAGCCTGTAAATGGGACCATCCTGAGGGAGTTTCCAGCATTCAGTGTGGAGACAAACAGTCTCAGCCCAGCCACTAACAGTCATCGCTGTCTCCTCACTATCCCTTCACACAACAGGGGCCTGACACATACGTGATGAATGAATGAACGATCAAACAAACACTCCCTCGGTGATTTCCTAATGTCTGTCCTCTCTTTTCTAGTCTATTGTTCTACACAGCTGCCATGTGAACCCCAAGATCCTGCCACTCCTGCAAGCTGTGTGTCCTTGGGCAAATTCCTTAATTTAGATGAGCCTCAATTTCCTCATATGCAAACAGGGACTCTACTGGCAGGGTACCAAGGAGGAGTAAAAGAGAAAGGATACGCCCAGCATCTCAGGGGCAAAGGAGGGGTCCAGGAAAAGATGCTGAAGCAAAGTTCTCTCTTTGGGCCCCCACCCCTCCCAGCCCTAATCCTCTAATCCTTCTCTGTTCCAAAGTCTGGAGGAAAGAGCCTAGCCCCTGGGCCAGCCCCTGGCTGGATGTAAATGTTTATGCCTGAGCCCAGCCTCCCAGGGACAAGTTATTTGCTCTGCTTGTAATTAATTGCAGAAGGCCCAGTTGGGTAATCAACTCAGCCGGGAAACATAAACACTTTGCACAGAGCTCCAAATCCATTGTGAGACCAGCAGAGAGGGTCTGTGAGGAATGGAGTGTTCTCCCCAGTCTCCTCCCAGCCAGAGGCAGTGAGGTAACTGAAGGTCAGAACCAGAGGGACCCCTGAAGACCATTTAAAAAAACAGGAGCTGACATGATGGGCTGCTTACCTTGCTCCGGGCACAGCTGAGCACTTGATTATTTGGGACCAACATTATGCCCACTTTAAAGATGAGGAAACTGAACCTGACAGAGGCAGGGTGATTTGTCCCAGCTAGAAAGGGGCTGAGCTGGGAGGGACACCAGGCCTGACCTCAGAGAAGGGGAAAAAAAGGGACAGCCAACAAAAATGTATGCGTGTCCCCTGTGCCAGGCACTGGGACCTGGGGACACAGCTCCTGTGGCCCTCGCGTTCCAGTGGGGAGAGATGGATCTTAAAGGCTGAGCAAAGAGTGATTTGATTACATGAGTGCTAAGTGCTCAGAAGAAAAGAAAACAAAGCCGCTGGTGCAGAGGGTCCCAGCAAGTCATACGTGGCTACTCAAGCTCTGCAGGGCAGAGACCACACAGTAGGCCTTGGGCAGGAGCACATAGTAGGTTCGCAGTGAGTTTCTGGCTAAAACGTCGTGCTCTTTTCTTTGGACCAGTGCAACTTCTCGCCAACCAATTCAAGGCGTATTGAAAGTACTGTGCCAGGGCTGGAGTATAATGATGGACAAACAGTACACAACCCCTGCCGCCAGGGAGCTTGCAGTCCCACTGAGGGCACTCACAAATGGGTAAAGGATGGAGTGGAAGACAGGTTGATGAGGGTCATGGGGCAGGAGAGAGGGACAATCAGCATTTATTGAGCACCTACTGTGTGCCAGGAACTATGATAAGCCCTACATTATCTCATTTAAGCCTTACCACAACACTGGAGTGTTGGGGAAGATATTATCACCCCCATTTTCTTTTTTTGGCCGCACCACGCCACTTGCAGGATCTTAGTTCGCCCATCAGGGATCGAACCCGGCCCCCAGTAGTGAAAGTACAGAGTCCCAACCACTGGACCTCCAGGGAATTCCCTGGATAAAACCCCATTTTGAAGATGAGAAAACTGAGGTTCAGAGAGACTATATATACACACATATATATAATGTATATGTATATATGTATATATATATATATATATATATATATATATATATATATATATATATATATATATATATAAAAGGAATTCCCTGGAGGTCCAGTGGTTAGGACTCCACGCTTTCACTGCCGAGGCCAAAAAAAACAAACAAAAAAACCCAAAAGATAGATTAGGTATGACTGCCTCAAGCTCACAGACATTAATAAGCAATAGAGGTGGGATCTGAAACCTGGCATGACACCAAAGCCATGTTCTTTCCTCATAGCCCCCGCCCTAGTCTCCTCCTCCCTCCCCTCCCTGAAGAGGGCACTGTGGTTTGAAGTTGGGAGGCACAGGAGGCAACCACCACTAAGCCACCCTTGCCCGAAGGTGCAGGAGGAAGCAGCGCACCCTGCCGGCCTGACTTCCTTTCTGAGCAGGAAAGGCCAGCCCAGCCCGCACAGGCAGCTCTTCTCAGACACAAAGCCGGCCAGGCTCCGCACCACCACCACCACCTCCCCTCCACGAGCAGGAAAGGACAGTCCAGACTTCCACCCTGACCCTCCCCACCAAAGGGCTACTCCGTTGACAACGGCCCCTTCCCGGGGAGCTGTACTTGACAGCTGATAAACATTTTCACCCTCTTAGCTCATCCGACCACCACCACCCAACCCAGCAGCCCGCATCCCTAGCGCCTAGCACCAGGCACAGCACACTGCAGGTGAAGCAGAGTCAGCAGAACTGGCTCCATCCCAACAGAAGGGGTGCGCCCCGGACTTCCCTGGTGGCGCAGTGGTTAAGGATCTGCCTGCCAATGCAGGGGACACGGGATCGAGCCCTGGTCTGGGAAGATCCCACATGCCGCGGAGCAGCTAAGTCTGTGCGCCACAACTACTGAGCCTGCGAGCCACAACTACTGAAGCCCACGTGCCTAGAGCCCATGCTTCGCAACAAGCCACCGCAATAAAAAGCCCGCGCACCCCAACGAAGAGTAGCCCTGGCTCGCCGCAACTAGAGAGAGCCCACGCGCAGCAACAAAGACCCAACATAGCCAAAAATTAATTAATTAATTTAAAAAAAAAGAAGGGGCGGGCTCCCTGCGCCACATCCATCCAGCTTCCACCGCCGTTTACTGAGCTCCCATGACAAGCCTTGGGCTCTCCCAGGCAGTTTCATCAGGTACTGGGTACCTGCGGCACCAGGCAGTGGTACCTTTTTTAAACCTTTTCACAGCCTTTAAGGTAGGCTTTATGTCCCTTTCACGGATGAGTAAGATTGAGGGCAGAGACGCCTTTCCAGTCTCTTACTGACACAGCAAGCAGGAACTGTGGGCTTGGCCTGGCCCAGAACTCGCTCCCCTAGATGCCTTTCAGGTCCTGCCTCAGCAGGGAGGGTTCTAACTGATGACCAGGTCCACGATGGGATGAGAACTCCCTGAGGACATGCAGCGACGTGGCACCAACCTCCTGGCACAAAGGACTCCTGGTTAGAGCAGGGGCAGATCCAAGCTTGAATGGGCCTGAAACTCATGTAGTTTGGAAGCCCTCTTTAAAAAAAGAAAAAAAGAAAAAAAAGTACAAAAATATCTTCTTCTTTTTGCACGTTTCACAAACCCCCTGAGCCTGTGGACACACTGCTAGGCCTTGGAAACGGCCCTGGAGTGTGAAGGCCTGAAGCTGAAGCGGCACCAGCCTCCAGGTGAATCCGCCTCTGGGCTGGAGGAAGGGCCCAGAGGCGATCTGAGCACAACCCGCCTTCACAAAGGCCCTGCCTCCGGCCCAACAGACAGACGAGGCTCTGGAACATTCCTTCTTCTTGTCACGTGTCCTGCTGCTACTAAACCCTCCCACGTCTCTCTCTTGCCATGGTTTCAGAAGCAGCAGAGCTCACCGGAGCACAGGGCCTCTTCACAGAGTCTGAGTGCTCTCACGGACAGTAGTGCTGGAGCCCACCCCACAGGATCCTTCACGCCTGGCGGGCAGGGTCCACCCCTACCTGCGCCTGGAACCCTGGGCCGGCCTGAGCAGCTCTTCTCAGGGCCCCCTCCCCAAATATTTGAAGGCTATGACGTGGCTGAGCATGTGTTCCCACATCCCACATCCCATTGGGCCCATACAACAGCCCCTGGAGGTATGCAGGGCAAGTTTTATTGTCCCCGTTTACAGAAGCAGACAACAAATGACACTAGTTATGCACATACTAGTGCTAGACATGCCAAGGAGACTTCCACAAGTGGCATCTCACAGACGCCCTGGCAGGAGGGGCCGTATCCCCACGGAACAGGTGGGGAAACAGAGGCTCCAACTCAGTCTCTGGGCCTGGGCTGAAGAATGGGGCTGCAGCCCTGCTCTCCCACCTCGCGGCCCAGGCCTCCACCACGTCTGGAGTGGACAGCTCAGAAGGCAGTGGGCAGGCTTGCCGGAACATAGCAGGTGGAGGGGCCAGAGGCCTCCAACTTCCGAGGCAGAGGAGCAACTGGGGGCTCATTACAGGCCCTCGATGACTGCCTTCTCTCTGGATGAGTCCAAGGAAGAGCACGTGGGCCTTGGAAGCCTGAAATCTGCTTGAAAGCAACAGTCTTAAAGACTCAGGGCCTCGTGTCTTCCCTGCCGAGGAGCAGAGGACCCCATGCCTGCCTCCCGCCTTCTACCTGCTGGGTCTTCCAGACCCTTCACAAGATCACTTCTCACCCCACAAGCCAGCCGCCCAGCGCTGCTCTTGGTCATCCAAGTCCCACTGCTGTCTGTCCCTCATGATTCATTCATCCGTATATCCACTCTATAAACCCTTATGGAGAACATGGTATAGGGTGACCAACTAACTGTCCCCATTCACCCAGGACGGAGGGTTCTCCCAAAATGTGGGACTGAGACAGACCAGGAAAACTGGGATGCTTGACCACCCTAGTGTACTGTGTGCCTGGCCCTGCACTGGGCACTGAGGACACATTGGACACGGTCCCCGCCGCCCCCCTCAGGAAGCTTGCAGTCTGAGAGGAGCTCTCACTCCATGAGGGGCCGACTGTCAAAGGCACCTGCTCAGCACCTCACACACATTATCGAGCACAACCTTATGAGGGGCAAACTATCACCTCCATGGTATATATGACCCGTCCCGAGTCACAGAGCTGTAAGTGACATGCCAAGACTTAGACTCCAATGAGACAAACAAAGGAAAGGGCAGGTTCCAGCATGAATATTAAGACAGAAGAATATGCTAAGACCTGTTTTATTTAATCAGTTTTTGTAGCCCCAGTGTTTGGCACGCCCTAGAGGTCCAGAAAATGTGTGTGGAAGGAAGGGAGGGAGGAGGTATACCCTTATTTAATCATCTCCAGGCTAGAAGATCTCAACCCCCAGTTCAAAATGTATACATTTCCCTTTTCACAGTCAGTTTCAGCTGTTTTCTTTCAGCCAGGGCCAGGAAGCAAGTGAGAAGAAGGAAAAAGTACTTCTCCTTTGGGTCAGCAGCTCAGGCCTCACTTCCTCCAGAGAACCTTCCCTGACTTACTCCCCAACACAACACCCAATTCTGGCCCCCGCTTATTTGAGCACAACAGCTGTGTGTGTGTGTGTGTGCGCTGCTTGTACTCCTGCTTCAGTGCACTTCTGCAAACATGGACCTCGCCCAGCTCGGCCAGCCCCTATCAGGAACTGGGGATCCAAGAGGTACCAGACACACGCCTGCCCTCTAGCACAGGAAACTGACATGACAGCAGCCAATTCCGATACAACTTGCCATCGTGGACGCCTGGGAGGCGCCAAGGGAGCATGGAGGAGGGCATCGACTCTGCTGGGGCAGGGAACACAGAGTCAAGGGAAGGCGTCACGCCCAAGCACATAGTACGTGCCTAATGCAGTTCAACCGCATGGCCTTCAGTTGAACCGCACTGAGCTTAGGTTCAACCTTAAAATACAAGGGAGATTTCACCAGGCAGAGGAGGAAGGCATTCCAGACAAAGAGACCGGCTTGAACAGACACAGACGTGTGGAAAGTACAAAGACTGTGGAGGAACATCCAAAAAAGTCAGTGGAGCCAGAATGTTGGCTGCGTGGTGGGGAGAACTGGGAAAGGAGCGTGGGAGGGAAGGGCCTCCAGTGCCACCAGAAGAATGTGAACTGTCTCATAGGAAACAGGGGAAACTGATCAGTATTTTGTTTGTTTGTTTGTTTGTGGTACGCGGGCCTCTCACTGTCGTGGCCTCTCCCGTTGCAGAGCACAGGCTCCGGACGCGCAGGCTCAGCGGCCATGGCTCACGGGCCCAGCCGCTCCGCGGCATGTGGGATCTTCCCGGACCGGGGCACGAACCCGCGTCCCCTGCATCGGCAGGCGGACTCTCAACCACTGCGCCGCCAGGGAAGCCCCTGATCAGTTTTTAAGCTGCAGAAGGACAGGGTCAGATGAGAATTTCAGAGTAAGAGGAGGATTTGGGGGGTTTAGACTGAGCAGCCAGAAGACTACTGCAGTAAGTCCAGGCCAGAAGTGAGGCATGGACTGAGCTGGTGGCTGTGGAATAGGGAGAAGAAAAGCACTTTGGTGATGGGGACATGTAACCATCACCATCAGGTTAAATGCCCCCCCCCCCCCCAGGGTTAGGTGAGGGGGTTAGGTGAGGGTTTCTTTTCTCCCTGGAGTTTGGGACCTCTCCCACCCCCACCCCAGCTCTACAATCCGACGGAAGTTGATCAGGGTCAGGGCTCAGCCTAAGACTGGGTCGTGGTTTTTTGTTTGAAAGTTCTACTAAAAAATTTTTCTTTCTTTCTTTCTTTTTAGTTTTTTGGCAAAGTTGACTCTGCAAAGTTGCGAACATCCGAGATGGCTGGATTGTTTCAAGTATGCATAGGGAGTCGCTGCTGCTGCAGCGATCGCTCTAAATAATATGAGAAAAGAATATGTGCATATTAACCACTCCATTATGCCGTGTGATCATCTTTGTCCTTTTTAGGATATTAAAATCTGTTGCGAGGGCTTCCCTGGTGGCGCAGTGGTTGAGAGTCCGCCTGCCGATGCAGGGGACACGGGTTCGTGCCCCGGTCCGGGAGGATCCCACATGCCGCGGAGCGGCTGGGCCCGTGAGCCTTGGCCGCTGAGCCTGCGTGTCCGGAGCCTGTGCTCCGCAACGGGAGAGGCCACAACAGTGAGAGGCCCGCGTACCGCAAAAAAAAAAAAAAAAAAAAAAAAATCTGTTGCGAAAAAAGAAAGTTCTCCTTACTGAGTTTAAAAATGCTTCCAGGTTTCTTCCACTGCCCTGGAGCTATAGAGTCCTATAATAAAATCAACCTGCTAATGTGCTGAGTGCTTTCATTAGCACAGATACAACACAGAAAGGATGGAAACTTTATGCCCAGAGGCTGAAAAACTCAGCCCACAGACACAAAACTACTGATAGAGGGGAGGTGAGAACCCCAGATGAGCTCCCTCTTTCTACCACGCCACTGCCTGGCCTCTGTGTTCCCAGCCCTTGGAGCTGCAGACGTGTGCCCTCATCCCACCCCCGCCCCACGGCCCCAAGCCTAGAGCTGTTTCTTGTAAGATATGGTTTCCCGGCTCTTTCATGTCCATCACTTTTCTGGGAACAGTCATCAGACCTCTGCAAGGTCTTCCCAGCTGGAGGGAAGCCTTTGCTCCTGCTGCCCTCCACCAGGGCAGCCCCTGGTTTCCACGGAGTGGCTGCTGAGCCCGGTGTCTCCTCTTACACCTGCTGCCCCATTTCATCTGTTCAGGCCCAAACACTCACTGTGATGCCACGTGGCAGAACCTTCCCTTTTCACCCTAGATTTTATGTCCTCCAACAGTCCTAGGACACACCTTACTCACAGCAGATGAAGCAGACTCTGTGCCTGGCACATAGTGGGTTCTCAAGTATCTGATGAAGGAGATCAGTCCCTGCTGAGAACATCGGTCACAGGCACCGCCAAGACAAGCGTCACCTCTGGTTCATGTCAAACTCACCTTCCAAAGCTTGCTGCAATGACGCCCCTGCCTCCCACTTCTGGGGGTGTACCTGTGACACATCTACTGGGCTTGCTCTGTGCCCCGTATAAATGAATTCCCACTACCCGCCTTCTTATAGCATGTTGGGATGATCTGTTTCCTCTCCCCCAGAAGATACAAGCAGCAGGAGGGCTGAGACTTGCCTGTTTCCTCTTCATACCTCAAGTGCCTGGCCCAGGGCCTGCGATGGGGCAGACACTCACGGGTTTGTTCACGGAAACCTCCTTGGGAGGGCAGGGTGGCTGAATAGAAAGGGTATAAGCCAACCCTGAAAAAGCCTAGCCCAGAGGAACCCCCATGCTTCCTTGTCGTGATGTCCCTGCCACCCCAGAACACAGGACAGCCAGGCCCCGGCCTGTGAGAAAGGCTATTGCCTTAGGTGGGAGATGGGGGACAGAGCTGCTCCTTAAGTCAGCTTCCCACCAGGAGAGAGACGCCACGGGGGTCAGCCAGCCGGCTTCGGCGACGTGCCTTGAGGTCTGGGCCTGGCACTCAGCAGGTGCTCGAGAAACGTTTGTGGAACTGAGTTGAACAAACTGGAAGATGCTGGTTATCCGTCCCTCTGGCTGCAGACAGGCCAGCTTCCCTCTGGGGCACTGTGCAGGCAAATGATCTCAGGACATAGCCTGTTTCCTCTAATGAGGCTTCTCCCCTTTGGAGCCCTGCTCCCAGGAGCGTGGGAAGGGAGGCAGTACGCAGAGGCAACCCCAGTGCCTGCACGAGGGCAGCGCAGGGCATGCAGCTCTCCTCCTGAGATGGTGTGGGCACAGCGCCCTAGGCAGGGGGATGGTCACAATGACCTCTTGGGCCCGGGAACCAAAGCACAGCGGCACCTCCTTCGAGGCCGCTCTGGGGAGGAATGGAAGAAGCCAGCAGGGAGTCCAGCTGCATTATGTAATCAGCTTCCTTGGAGTCAGAGGCCCTGGCGTGCCGCAGCCCAGCACTGCGGGGAGAGGCTGGGGGAGGGGGAGGCGGCTTTTGTCCCCTCCTTTGCGGCCTCTCCTCCAGACCTCGGCCAACCTCCGCGGCAGGCAGGCGCTGCCTTCCAAGTGCCCCAGCTTCAAGCAGGCACCTCCCAGCAGGGGTTGAGAACCAGGAAGGGCTGTTTGTTGTCTGAGTGTGTGAAACAGCGGCCTGCTGGCTTCCCTGGCAGAAAACCAGGCTCTGGGCTCCGCACCCGGCACCTGGGGGGCGGGGGCTAAAGGAGAGAGGCCTGGGACGCTCCATAAAGCCCACCCTTGTCCCCAGCTTCCTGCCCCCCACGCTCTCCCCACTTCCTCCTAGAGAACCCACCATAAGTGCGGGGCCCAAAGGGAGGGGGCCATGGCTGCTCCAGCCCCAACTGCCCCACCCCTCCCCGGGCAATCTCACTTCCCTTTCCAGCCACCATCTGACCTTCTCCTCCAGCCCAGCACAGCTCCCACCCCAACACACCCAGCGGGGCACACGGTCCTGCGCAGGACGGGAGGAGGGAGGGGATGCAAGAGAGAGAGGGCGGAGAGAAAAGCTGAGGTCCACTGCCAGTCCCGAAGAGTAACAAGGACTGTTATCAAATCCCTACCCTCTCCGCCCATAGCAGCCACACGCAATAGGGGATATTATTATCCTTAGTTCATAAATGCAAAAACTGATGCCCAGAGAGTTTAAGACCCTCAGCCAAGGGCCTGGAGCTAGTGCACAATATTGCTGGACAGCAAAGCCGAGTCTGTGTGATTCTGAAATCCAAACTCCAAACCTTGTGGCTTTACCTTCGGGGAACCCCATCCCCACACACCTGGGGATGCTACTTGGGAAATTTCTAGACTGGTGGAAAAGACACTGCAGAGCCTTAAGCGGTCACTCGCTGAGGACACTTGGTTTGGGAACCACAGGACAGTCACGAGGACAGGGCAGGGCTAAGGGCACACCAGAGGCCGAGGGCGTGCCTGCTGCCACCTACAGTCTTCCCTTCTGATTAACCTACGGCAACTCAATCTCAGGCTGGATCAGACCCGAGCACCGTCTGCCGCTTCCAGAAGACAGGGCTGCTAGACGCCAAGCTATCGGGCAGAAACACAGCCTGCGGTTCACGCCCCCTCCCCTGCTAGCTGCTGAACCAAAGCAAAGGGTCCCAGAGACCTCCCAGGCCAATCCCTTTCCCCCATGCTGCTTGACATGTGGAGAAACTGAGGTCCACAGAGGAAAAACAGTTCATCCGTGATGTCACAGGGACAGTGAACCAATGGGGTCCCTGCCTCCCAGACCAGATCCCCGCCCTGATTCATCTCACTTGAATGCTGTCCCCAGATAACACCCTCTCTCATCCAGCTGTCTCTCTCCCTGCCCTGCCCCCCCTCCCCATTTCCTGCTTCCCTTTCCCAGCTCTGCTCAGCAGGCCCAGTGTCTGAACTCTCCCTGCATAGAGCAGCCCTCTCCTTCCCACGACTCTTCTGAGCCTCACCACCCCCTTCCCTCCACTCCTCTAGGCCAAGGAGCAATTCTTGGGTGGTTTAATTAGCTGATTATTACTGGACCGCAGCCTGCTGGATCCAGTGCCCAGAACTCTGTCCCCAGTAATTAGGTGGGTTCTGAGTACTTGCCCAGTGGGAAGCCACTGGGGAGTTCTATGCTCTGCCAGCAGGCCAAGGGAGGGCTCTCCAGCTGCATAAAGAGCTCCCTGATCACTGGTGGATCATTGGAAGCCACGGTCCTCTCCTCGGGTCAGGTCAAGCCACACTGGATATACTATAGCCAGATCCAGATGTCCACCCCAAAGGGGAACTCCCTACTTTCCCATGTCACCGCCCAGACCCAGGAAAGGCTCAGTAAATGTCTGAGGATGGGCGTGATGAATGGAGCCCACCCTCTGGGGGCCAGGAAGTGATGGCACCATGGCTGGGCACGTATTTAGGACGTAGAATTTGGACAAGCAGAGAGAAGACAGGATGGCATTCTGGATGGTGGGAGCAGGAAAAACAAAGGCACAGAGGCTGGAATGAGCCACCAAGCCCCTCGCCAGGTAGCTCTGGTTGTCTGAAAACACATTCTCCTAGCAAAGGTAAAGCGAGTCATCCTGTGACCTCCGCCCTTTGGATCACAGAGAATAATCTAATGCCTGTGGCTCAGGTCACTTTTAGACGTTTCAGAATCAGCAATGGTGTCCCATTGTCCTCACCCACCACACTGCCCATCCCCAAGTATATTTTTTCCCAGTGAAACACCTACATTAGCCTCCTTCACTGAACAAATATTTATGGAGCTCAGTCTCATGCCAGGTCTGCACAGGTGCAAAGGGACAACAGATCCAGGACAGGTGCCCTTGGCCTCACACAGAGGACACCACAAGTGTGCAAATAACCAGGACCCACGAAGAGACGGAGGGATGAGTGCCAACAGAAAGAGAAGAGAGAGAGAATGAATATATGGCAAAAAAAAAAAAAAAAAGTCACAAGGCACTTGGAAATCAGTGAGGGCTTCCTAGAGAAGGAGGCCATGTGTGATCCAGGCCTTGAAGGACAGGAAGGGTGTTGTGAACTAACCGCATATAACACGGCACTTGTTCCAGGGACTTGTCCCCGAGCTGTACCTATTTTAACTCATTTAACCCTCAAAACAACGTATCATGCAGGCACTATTGCTATCCCATTTTACAGATGAGGGAGCTGCAGCAGAGAATGGGTTAAATAATCAGCAGAGGTTGCCAGGCTGGTAAGTGGCAGAGCCGGCATTTGAAACCGGGAAACCTGGTTCTTCCTAGAGCCTAACCACTATACTGATCGGCCTCTAATACATGCTAATCAGATCACAGAGGTGACTGTGAGTACCTAAAGGAGGGCACAGCCTGGGCAGAGAAAATGAAACTGTCCAGGACCTGCCTGCCTGCCTGCCGGTTCCTGCAGGTGCTTTGAGAGGCAGAAGGCTGGTCTCACAGGAAAGAACACAACCCTCAGCCATCCAGTGGTCTCAGTCCCACTGGTGAGTGGCAGAGGCCTGAGCTGCCCAATCCCCCACTTCTTCCCTCCAGCACTGAGCAAGCATTAGAGCGTATCTCTGGGACCCTCCTGGGATGGCACATCCCAGCAGTCCACTCCCCACCCCCTCCCTGGTCCTCTGCCAAAATGTATCCATGCCCACTGACTGCACAGGCTCGGGGAAGGGGGTAAGGCTGCAAAAGGACCAGGAGGCCCAGTTGTGGGGCCAGAGGCCCAGGGCCAGGATGCGAGGGAGCCCCTGCCTTGTGCAGGTCCATACTCATTCAGCTTCTGGGCCTCTGAGTACACCCTGGAGAGAGGCTGCACCCTGCACGGCCACTGAACCCCTCCGACCTTGAGTGAAGAGTCCTGCCTCCCGCTGGCCTGACATGGACCACCACACCCTACCTGCTCCAGATCCCTCTCCAGTTACAGAAGGACCCACTGGCTATGGTCTCAGCCAGGCCAGGCCCAGCCCCAGGCAGAGGGAAAGCAGCTCAGTGGCTGCGGTGGCTTCAATCACACAGAACTCCAGGGACCTGTCTGGTCCGGTCCCTGGGGTCTGGCCTCCTGGGGGCCTCATCCATCACCAGGTCTCTTGAGAAGGAACAAGCAGTTCCTCTCAAGTGGGACTATAGATGAGGCCAGGACCAGGAAGGAGGAGGTGTGTCTCCAGAGAGATGACCCTGCCAGGGCCCCTTGGGAGGGAGGGAGGGAGGGAGGGAGGGGGCTGGGACAACAGTGTCCTTTGTTCCCCTCTCAAAAGCAGCCACCCTGCCCTGTCGCACCCCCTCCGATCTACATCCCCCTACTAGGACTCAAGCCACCCCTTGGGCAGGACCCATCCTGCACACGGGAGGGAAGAAGGGTGCCCAGGAACCATAAGGGTGTCCTGTTCTAATTCCAGGGCTTGTCCTGGACACATGCCCCACCCCCAGGAGCCCCCCGCCTGATGTAGGAGACATGGCTCCCACCTGCAGAAGCCTATCTGATGGGGGAGAAACAGGCTTCAATTGCAGGAAGCCCGTTCTGACAGGGGTGGTAATCTTCTCCCTCGCGACTTCCCAGTCTGATGGAAGAGACCCCCCAACAGCCGGTCTAATGTGGGAGGCATGGCTTCCATCCTTAGGATTCCCTAATGGGAAAGAGCTAATTTCAGCACTCAGGGAGCCCCTGGGCTGACAGCAGAGGCAAGAAGGGAGGAAGGAGTTCAGTCTCATCAACAAATCCCTGTCAGGCATCTCCTGTGAACCAGACCCAGAGCTGGATAATGGACCAGGAAACAGAAAGAGCCCCAAATCACAAGGAGCTCACCACCCGGGGAACAAAGACACCTGAGGTGTGAATACCTGGGTAGAAAGTACCTCGAAACCCACCCACCCCAGCACCCAAAGCCTGCTCGCCAGGGCTGCCACCTCCCTCGGCAGCCTCACCCCTCACACTCCCGCACCTACACATTGGCCTAGGCTCTTCCTTCTGTCTAGAACACCTAAGCCTTCCTTGTGCCCCAGGACCCAGCTCAGGGGGTCACCTTCTCCAGGAAGCCTTTCTCAAGACCCCCTGCCTGAGTCAGCAGCCCCTCTTTCAGGAGCCAGCACAGACATGCCCCCCTGTGACCAGCTGACGCCTCCGCGATGTTCTCCCCAGTCCCCAGCTGAGCCTCACCCCCCAGGTCCCCACACCCGGAAACCCCACCAGCCCCAGCCCAGGACCTCATACCCTTCTTCTGAGAGGCTCCCCCCCAGCTCCAGGCACAGAGAAAAGCAAGGTCCTTCTCTTCTCTCCTCTGCCTGCTGTAGCCCAGCTTTGCCCTCATGGCTCCATCAAAACCCCTCTCACCAAGTCACCAGCCACTGCCTTCTGCCTAAATCCCAGGGGTCTTTCCCAAGCTCATCCTCTGTTGGTCCTTCCCTCCTCTCTCCACCCCCAGGCATGTGCTCTCCAAAGCCTCAAATGCCCCCAGCCATCCTCTCTTCATACGCTCTATCTTCTCCCTCTCCCTGTACCATGTCACCCATAATCCCCAAGTCAGACACCACCTCTAACCCGAAGACTTTCAAATCCCTGCCTCCCACGTCCATCCCTGCCCCAAGATCCGGACCCATCTATGCAGAAGCCTCCCTACATCTTCCTCAACTTCCAGCCTGACTCCCTGTCAAGCTGCCACCCCCTGCAGGCCTCAACAGATGGTCAGCATGGTCGCTGTGGAGGATGGCCTGGCAGAGGCCAGGAGGCCACTAGGGGCGTGCTGACTCCCAGGCTATTGTTCTTCCATTGCCACAGCCCCGAGGTATGGCACACCCATGACTCAGGACCCCTGAACCCATGCCAGTGGGAGGTTTCAACCCTGGGCAAGGAGGCCCAAACTCGGAAGGAAGAGAGCTGGGGAGATGTGTGAAGCCCAGAGGTCAGCCCGGAGTCAAGGATCAGAGAAGACGGGTCAAGCTCAATGCTTCCACTCCCCGCAGCCCCATAAGCACCCCTGGCCAAAGCCACAGGACTTCCCCCATGTTCCAGCCAAGATGGATCACACAGAGCTTAACCACCAACAGAGACAACAGCCAAGGTTCACAAGAGAGCTGGTGATTACGTGTCCCCATCACACCCACCCTCCTTCTCTGCCAAAAAAGAAGAGTTCATAAACATCTGTAGGAAATGAAATGCCACTCCATCCCATCACCTCTCAGGAAGTCCCTCCTGTTGTTCAACTTTGATCCTGTATATTGCCAGTTGAATTAGTGGGAACAGCAAGAACCAGAAGGGACGCACAACTTGAGAATGAGGCCACCAGGGAGACGGGGGAGGCCACCTATGGGCCAGACAACCCCGTCCCTCTGGGTGAAAGCACGGAGCAGCAGGACAGACGGGCCTGGGTTCAGAAGCTCGTTGGCTGAATGGTAGTGGACAAATTACTTAATCTCTCCTAGTCTGTTTCCTGGTCTGTAAAATGGGAACAACAGTCCTTACACTAATAGGATCACAGGGAGAACCAAATGGGATCATGCATGTAAAGCTGACACATACCAGGCATCCAGGCAGTAAGGCTAATGGACTCCAGCTCCTTGTTCATCTTTCTCAGTTCCATCCTTGCCAAAGCCTTAGATCGGATCTCGCCTTCTCTCAGGCTCCTCCTCAGTCTCCTCACGGGTTTCCCTGCATCCAGGCCTGCCCCTCCTTGCCACTGCCAAAGGCATCCTTCCAAAACAAAGATCTGCTCCCATCCCTCCCCTCCCCACAGTCCTCTCTGAGTCACCAGGGACTTCGGGAGAAAATCTCCTCTCCTTAGCTTGACATCCCAGCCTGTTGATAACTGGCCCATGTTCACTCTCACCCATCACCCCAGCCCAACCCACAGGCTGCTTCATGCCTCCAAGCCTTGTCACATTCTGTACCCCCGGCCAGGAATGACGTCCGAGTCCCACCCCCTTGCTCCAATGCCACCTCCTTCCCATGAAAGCTTCCCTCACCATGCCCCCTGACAAAACGGGGTGGGGGGGGCTCCTCCTTCAGCCTCCCACAGCACATGTCACCCTGCATTATAATCACCTGCTCTGCTCCCAGTCTTTTGGAAACAGAGTAGAGCCATTCACCTCTGAACCGCCAGCCCCGGCACTTGGTCAACATTTGTTGAATGGCTGTATGATTGCTCCTAGAGCACTTGTTAGAGCAGTCATCACACGACCTGTAATTAGTCCTATCCAGGTATTCGTCTCATGCCCTCTTTCCCCCTTGACCCTGGGACTCCCTAGAGGGCAGTGACAGTTTCTGAAAAATTCTCATTGTCACTTTCACGTGCGGGTTGAAAATCCAGGTGCAGGATGGATGCAACGACTGTTGATCCTTGGAGTATTGGATACTTGCAAGCCTCTTCTTCTAAGTCAGAGATAAAGTAGAATCCCATGGCTTACAGAACAAGGCAAGGTACAGCCCATTATTGATTTTGTCTTTCTCTTCCAAATTACTCAGGAAACCTGTCTGGAAGGGAGAGGGAGCCCTCCTGGGACTACAGGGGAGACCGGAAGAGAGAGCAGGGCCACCGTCACATGGACCACAGCCAGGCCTGGGCACCAGGCTTTTGGCAGCACCTCCTCCCCTGCCCAGTATATTCAGAAAACACAGGGAGAGCCCTGAAAATGTTAGGTATTGATAGCTACAGTTTACAGACAGGAACACGATAGGGTCCAGAGAGGTGAGGACCATTATCCAAGGTCCTCAAGCTCCCCCAGTGAGTTAGAGGCAGAGAAGGGGGAGTCGTGGAAAATGCTTGGCCCCAAAGATTGGGTCTCCAACAGGTGCCTGGCTGTTCATGGTGTCCCCATCCTGCTGACAACCCATGCCAGCAGGAGAACAATGACACTTTCCCCCAAGTCACAGCGAGACTAACCAAGGCCCAGGAGGGGCTGAGTCACCCTGATGGTGAAGTAGCACGTGAGGAATGAGAGAGGAAGAAGGGCTCCTGACTCCCTGCAGGGAGAAAAGTCTGACCTCAGAGGTCAGGAGGATCTTGGCAATGGGGGACATGGATGTGGTGGAGGAGAGGGTCACACATGCTCCTGCTGAGGACAGAGACGTGAGTCACCAGTTCAGCAATGGGGACTAGCCGTCAAGGTGAACGCAGATGCCTCACGATCTCTGCAGCCTCCACCACCAGCTGGGCCTCCACACACAGAGCAGGCCATCCCTCCTGGGCCTCAAACCAGGGCCCACGAGGGGCTTGACAGCACCCAAGGGTGAGCCACAGAGCAATGGACCAAGTGGACTCCAGCCTCTATCCTGTCTCTGACCCCTCTTGACCTTAAGCAAGTCAGGTACGCTCTCTAAGCTCTGGTTCCTCCTCTGGAAAACAGGAAGAGGAGAGCTAACCTCCTTGCAGAGCCGTCAGGAGGATGGCTGGGAAGCAGTTTCTAAAACTTAGGAGCACAAGTTATCTCTGAGTCTCAGTTTCTTCTTCTGGAAAATGGAAATAATCTCTGAAAGACTATTCTCAGGTTGGGGCTTCCCTGGTGGCGCAGTGGCTAAGAATCCACTGCCAATGCAGGGGACACGGGTTCGAGCCCTGATCCGGGAAGATCCCACATGCCGCGGAGCAACTAAGCCCACACGCTACAACTACTGAGCCTGTGCTCTAGAGCCCACGAGCCACAACTACTGAGCCCATGTGCCACAACTACTGAAGCCTGTGCGCCTAGAGCCCGTGTTCTGCAACAAAAGAAGCCACCACCATGAGAAGCCCACTCACCGCAACAAAGAGTAGCCCCCACTAGCCGCAACTAAAGAAAGCCCATGCACAGCAACACAGCCCAACACAGCCAAAAATAAATAAATACATTTTTAATGTGTTTTAAAAAAATTACTTTTCTCAGGTTGTTGAGAGACAGTGTCAGGCAGTGAGTGGTACATTGCTTTGTCAGAGGTCCCGAAACATGATGACCATGGGGGCCGTTTCTCTCTAGTCTATTAGCTCCTTTGGGGAAGGAACAGGTTTTGGACACCTTTGATCCCCACATTATACCTTGTACACCCCAGGCACTCAAGAAATAATTACTGGAAGCAAGGAGAGAGTAAGGGAGGGTGCAGAGAGGGAAGAGAGGAGGGAGAAGTGGGGCACAAGGACAGAAGGGGGTAAAGAAAGAAAAGAATGAATAAGGGGGTTGCAGAGGGGTGAGAGCAGCTAAGGGAGAAGCTTGTATCAGAACGTAAGGGGAGTTGGCTGAGGGAAGGAGTAGAACTAGGGTGACAAAGCTGAGTGCCTGACCAGGGCTTGCCTTGGGCCCCAGCCCCCTCCCCTTTCTGTCCCAGTTTCCCATTTCAGAGGCATCCCTCTCCCTTTCTGAGCAGGGCAGGCTCCTAAGAGACAGGAGGGCCCTCCCCACCCCCAGCTCAAGCAGATCCCAGCCACCACCGAAGGCCTTGGGGAGGTCAGAGGGAAAGGAAATGTGGATGGGAGGCATCTTCCCAGGCTCCAGGGGGCCTCCCACCCTGTGTGGCGCGTGAGTTTCCACTTCTCCACCTGCAGGGACCTGGAATGTATCAGCGGCCAGGGGCTGTTGGCATGTGACCTGGGGTGTATGTGTGGGCGTCAGTCTGATGTGTGTCTGTGGAGGTCAGCGTTGGCATAGCCTGTTGAACACTGTGTTGGTGAGAGACATGCCAACACAAGTGTTCCTGTTGGTAAGGGTAAGAACGTGTGTGTCTCAGTGAGAGTGTTTGTTAAGGTCAGTGCAAGTGATAGCGTATGCATCAGGGTCGGCCAACATGTGTGCGCCAGCATGAAGGTGTGTTAGCATTGGTATGTGTTGAAGTGTGACCTGTGTATGCCAACATGACTGTCAGCAAGAACGTGTTGAGTGTGTACCAGTGAGTGTGTGACAGTGTGTCACTGGATGTGCTGACATGTGGCAGTGAATGTCAGTGTGTATGCCAGCATGAGCGCGCCATGCATGAGTGTGCCCGTGTGTCCACATAAGCGTGTGCCTTTGTGTGTCAACCTGCCCCCTGCATCCCTGCGCCGGCTGGCCAGTGCTGGGTGTCAGCGAGTGAGTGCATGTGAGTGTGTATCCGCGGCCAGGTCCTCGGCGCTCCGTCCGCGCGCCCCTGGCCCTGCTGGCGACCACACGGGAGACCTCCGGTGGAGGAGAGCCGAGAGCCGCCGCGAAGCAGGCGCCGGCGGTGCCGGGGTGGCTGCGCACGCACAGCCGGGACACGGACTAGAACCCCTGCCCGCGCCCTCGACCGGGTCGCCCCACGCGCCCCGGACCGGCCGCCGCCCGCACTCACCGCGTCCCTTTGTCGCCCATGGTCCGCGGCGGCCGCAGGGAGGTCCGCGGCGTCAGCGCCCAGGCTGGAAAATCCCCGGCCGGCAGGAGGGGCGCGGGCCAGCCGGTTCCCGGCTCCTGCTCCGCCTCCTCCGCGCTCCCGGCCGCCGCCCCCGCCCGGTCCCGCCGCGCCGCACAGCGCCCGCCTCACAGCTACCGCCGCGGCCGGGGCGGGGAGCTGGGGATCTCGGGAGCCGAGCAGCCGAGCTGGGAGGGCGCGCGGGGGCCCGTGTGCGCGTGTGTGCGCGCCGCCGAGCCAGCGCTGGGCAGGGCCCGGACGCGTCAGGGCCCTGAGGTCGGCATTAGGGGTCCACAAGGATGCTGTCCGGCTTGTGTGTGTGTGTGTGTGTGCGTGCGTGTGTGTGTACGTGAGGGCGCACGCTGGGGTGGGTATACGTGCGCGTGTGTGCAAGCGAGGGTGCGTGTGCACCGCTGCGTGCTCTACCGATTGGGGGTGCGTTTGCCTGGATGGAGCGGGGTGCACGTCTTTGTGCTGTGTGCGTGTGTGCAGGCGCGCTCCCCTGCGCACGCCGGGGGGCGGCCTTTGCGTGTGTGGGAGCGTGGACGCCGAAGGTGTGCGACCCCAGGGCCGAGCTCCGGGCGGAGCCCCTGGTGGGGGTCGGTGGGAAACTTCGGGTTCCTGCGGTGGCTTTCGCCCTATGCCCCACCCTATCCCCACCCCACCTCCCCGCCCTTCTGGAGAGATAACACCCTACAACCCCACAGGGACAGGAAGAAGGGGCGGAGGGGGGCAGAGAAAGCAGTGTCAACGCTGGGGAACTGATGAGGGTGGGAGGGGGACCGGAGGCGAGCAAGGGTAGCTTTGGTGACTGCCACGGAAGAGGAAGCATTGAAAAGAGGAGATAAGGAAGGGGGCATAGAGCTGGCGGCGCTGTGGCCTGGGAGTCTGGCCGGTTGAGTTGCGTCATGGAAAAGCCCCCTCCTAGCTTCATGGTCTGTTGTGGGTGACCCTGGACACCAGCCCTCTCAGAACCAGTCTACAAACATGTAAAGGGGGATATTAACACCAGCGTGCAGAATTGTTCCTAGGTGTTTGCTGGCCTACCCTGAGTGCCTGACACACGGTAGGTGTCCAGTGCACGTTAGCCCATACTTCTGCAGGCTTCTGGGTGTCCTGTAAAATCCTGGCTGGGACCCTGAGATCCCTTCCTGCTTTGCAGGTGGTGGGAGAGTGTGAGGTCTTTCCCACCCCCTCACTGCTGGGATTTGACTAATTGGCCCTGATAGGGCCCTAATATTGGTGTATTAATGGGAGGAGAGGAAGCTATCATTTACTCTGATGTGATTGTGAGTCTGTAAACATCTCCTGTGATTATGCTCAGAAGCAGTTACCTATGCTGGTTTTACATAATTGGGAAAGGATATCCCAGTATAATTACTATAATTATGTCCAGATCGGTGGATGGTTGAGAAGAGGAAGTGTTGATGGGCAGGCAGGGTGGTCCAGGGTCTGGGCAATGTTAGGAATTAGGAGAGTTGGATTAGGGCCCAGAACCTTCCTCCTGGCCTTGGCCTCTGGGCTTCACCCTCACTCCCACAGGGGAAGGAGAGGAAGCTACCTGCTGTTTCTGCTGAGGTCAGGGACTTGAGAGGAGCACACCAGAGTCCTGCATGATGACAGGAGGCTTACCAAGTGAGCCAGAGAAGACCCTAACCAGGATGGAGAGGCCAGGCCTGGCCACTCTCTGCATCCACTTCCCCACCTAGAAAACACGGGGCTCAGCCCTCCCACGTGATCTCCAGTGCCTCTCAAGATGATGCCCAAAGCACCTGGATTTTAAAATTCAGGCAAATTCTGCATTTGACTCAACAAGTCTTTGTGTTTAGTTTACTATAAAACATAATGCTAAAAATTACTTCCAAGTAAAACAAACAGTCCAGGAAGATGCATCGGACGGTTTCAGGGTAACCCCTGTTCCCACATAGCTCTTTCCAGCCCCGTTTGGAAAGCGTGGCTCTAACATTCTAGGGCCACTGAACAGATTGGTGAACTACGGAATCAACACGCAGCGTTTCAAGTACGTCCCCACTGCCCCCCCCAACTAGACTATAAACTTCATGAGGGGGTGTATGGTGTGCCTGGCACTACTTGATGCTCACAATTCTATGAGATAAATGCTCTTTTCCCTTTTTTTTTTTTTTTTTTAATAAATGAGCAAACTGATAGTTGGAGAAAATAAGTAGTTTGCCCAAATCCGTTGCCTCCTCTGGACTTTGGCCTCTGATTCCTCCTCCTCCAGCCCTCCCCAAAGGGAAGCTAATATGTGGTAGAGCCAGAGTGTGGCCCTTGATTCACTCTTCACTCATTAACTGTTTGTGGAACATGCCATGCATGCATGGTTCTAGGAACTTACAAATCATGGTCAATAGGACAAACGGAGCTGTCATTTCAGTGAGGGATCTCACTGGGAGAAGAGGAGCTTACCTGTCAGGCTCTTTGGACAACATAGTTATGTATTCCTAGTAGAATTAAAATTAATAAAAATGTAAAAGTAGTAATGTTGAGGAGACCTCTATAAATATAAAAAGTCTAATTTCAGGCAGTAAGTGTTATGAATGAAATAAAAGTGATGGAACAAAGAGTGATGGGGGCAAGTGCACTTAGAAAGAGGCTCTTCAAGGAGACACCTCTGGGCAGAGACCTGCAGGGGAGGACTCAGCGATTTGTGGTGTGCGGGGAGAGCCAGGGGAAGAGCCACCCAGGCAGAGGGGGCGGTAAGGACAGAAGCTGGGCCTTCCTGAAGCACAGGAGCAAGGAAGGACAGGGTGCCTGGGTTTGGGTGAACAGGGAAGGAGTGGTGCAGACTGCGCAGGCTTGTGGCTAGGGCTGAGGGGTTTGGGGAGCCGGCGGAGGACTTAGGAAATGAGTAACAGTACCTGCTTTACATTTTTAGAGGTCACTGGCTTTTGGATGGAGATGTTTTGGAGCGAGACAGGAGAAGAGGTGGGGCATCCTGTTATTGGAGTAGGTCAGAGAGAACGGATGGTGGTTGAACTAAGGTGATGGCAGCAGAAATGAAGAGAAGTAAAGGGGTGGGACTTCCCTGGTGGTCCAGTGGTTAGGAGTCCACACTTCCACTGCGAGAGGCCCAGGTTCGATCCCTGGTCGGGGAACTAAGATCCCACAAGCCATGTAGCGTGGCCAAAAAAAAAAAAGAGAGAAGTAAAGGGGTTCATCTATATTTGGAGGTAGAGCCGACAGCACGTGCTGAGGGACGGACTGTAGACAGTGGAGGATCCAGGATTACCCTGAGTTTTGGGGCAGGTCTGTTTGTTCCACACTCCATGTAGCCCACCTCCCCACACATTTCTCCAAGGGTTGAGAAGACTGGAGACCTCTTCTTTCCTGTCTTAACTTATTTGCAATACATCCTCACCTGAAAACCAGAGTGATTTTTCTAAAAGGCAAATAGATTCTATTACTGAGGCTCATAGGAGACAGTCATCTCCAGCTATGTCTCAACTTGGGCCAGTCACATGCCTGCAATTTACCACTTACAATAATTTTTTATCAAGGAGAGAGGGAGGGAGGGAGAGAGAAGGAAAGGGAAGGGAAGGCAAGAGAGAAAGTATTGATATTATTCCTGCTTTATAGATGAGAAAACGAAGACACTGGGAGGGAAAGTGCCTAAGCCAAAGACAGAAAAATAAAAGAGCTGCAGCTCACTCCTAAAGCCTCTGCTTGGCTGGTCAGGTAGTTGACTGTCAGACTGAAGTGTGAGTGAGTGGGTGGGTGGGTGGATGGGTTTTCAGCTCCCTGTTCAGCAAAAGATGTGAGGCTGACCAGTACCCACCTCTGAGATCTTAAAGGTGAATAAACTAAGGAGCTTCCCCACCTCTGCTCCAACCAGAAATCTGGGTGTCATCCTTGACTTCTCCTTTGCCCCCCTCATTCCATATCAATCCAGTTCCCTGCTTCTACCTCTAAGTGTCTTCCAGTAAGCTGGAGAGGTAGGTAGGAGCCAGACCATGCTGAGCCTGGAGGGTCGTGTTAAGGGATTTAGTCTTTATCCAAAGATCAATAAAGAAGCTTTGAAAGATTTTAAACAGAGTGGTGACACGTTCAGACATACGTTTTGAGAAGATGGCTCTGGCCATTGTATGAAATATGGACTGGGCATGGGCCTGAGGGGATGTGGAGGGGGAGACCAATCAGGAGGCAGTGTCAGCAGTTTAGGGAGGGATGATAACTACATTCCAGCGAGAAGATACTCAACAGCTGCAAAGCCAGGGGGGAAGGAAAGGCCATGACACTTTGGAAGGATTCAGAGGGATCTGTGGCCAAAGCACAGAGAGGGGAGGGGAGGAGGTGGAAAGGAGGGTGAGGGCCGTATCCTGAGGAAGAACGCTCACAGATGGGTCAGCTCCCCAGTATGGCAGGGGCTGTTTTACATTTGTCTAACAAGTGTAAACAAATCTAACAAATCTCCAGTTTGTCTAACAAGATTTCTTTACGGTGGGCTTACTGGTATTTAACTACTTGGACAATTTAAGGTTCTTATTTGTAATCAACAGAAACCAATTCTGGCTGACTTAATCATACAAAGAACATATTGGCAAGATAGTCATGTAGCTACTACTGCTGAACGATGGATACCACAACTCATACCCCCACTACTGCCAGAACCAAACCTAGCCCTGTTGCTGCCCCAGAAACAAGATATGGCCACTGTCACCTCTGTCACCAGAATGGATTCTTTGCTGGCCCTACATCTGTCAGTCAAAGTCCCCTATGCATCTGATTGGCTGAGCCTAGTCATGTGCCCTTGCACTAGGTCATGTGATCCTACCTGTGCTGCAAGGACACTGAGAATCTGTGTGGTTGGCATTTGTGATTCCATACTGCAAGGCAGGCTTTAACTTACCCCAAGACTCAAAGGGTGGAGGATTCCCCAAACATGAGTAAGGAGTTTAAAGGCTGAGTAGCAAAAAAAAAAAAAAAAAGACAAATATACCCTTTACTGTGAAATGCAGTAGAAGGGAACTTCCTCAACTTAATAAAGGGAAACTATAAAAAGACTACAGCTGACATGACACTTAAAGTATTGAATGATTTCCCTGTAAGATCAGGAATAAGGCCAGGCTTTCAGTCCTCACCACTTATTTTATTTATTTATTTTAATAAATTTATTTATTTGTTTGTTTTGTTTTTTGGCTGTGTTGGGTCATTGTTGCTGTGCACGGGCTTTCTCTAGTTGCGGTGAGCGGGGGCTACTCTTCACTGAGGTGCGTGGGCTTCTCATCGCGGTGGCTTCTCTTGTTGCAGACATGGGCTCTAGGCACGCAGGCTTCAGTAGTTGTGGCACGTGGGCTCAGTAGTTGTGGCTTGCGGGCTCTTGAGTGCAGGCTCAGTAGCTGTGGCGCACGGGCTTAGTTGCTCCATGGCATGTGGGATCTTCCCAAACCAGGGATCGAACCTGTGTCCCCTGCAATGACAGGTGGATTCTTAACCACTGCGCCACCAGGGAAGCCCCACCACTTATATTTAATTTGATACAAATTGCAATAAGAAATAAAAGGCACAAAAGTTGGAAAGAAATAAGTGGAGCTGTCTATATTTGCAGATGACATGATTGTTAACACAGAAAATACCAAGGAATATACAAACAACTACTAGAATTAATAAATGAAGTCAATATATAAAAATCAGTTGTGTTTCCATATATAATACTAGCAGGAAAGAACTGAAAATGAAATTAAAAATTCTGTTTACAAGAGCATCGAAAAACATAAAATCCTTAGGAATAAATTTAACAAAAGACATGCATGACCTTTGCTTTACACACTGAAAATTACAAAACATTGAGAGAAATCAAAGGAGATCTAAATAAATGAAGACATATACCAAATTCATGGTTTAGAAGTCTCAGTATTAGCCTGTTATTTTCCAAAAAAAACCAATCTATAGGGCTTCCCTGGTAGCTCAGTGGTTAAGAATCCGCCTGCCAATGCAGCGGACATGGGTTCGAGCCCTGGTCCGGGAAGATCCCACATGCCACGGAACAACTAAGCCTGTGCGCCACAACTACAGAGCCTGCTCTCTAGAGCCCACGAGCCACAACTACTGAAGCTCGCGTGCCTAGAGCCCGGGCTCTGCAACAAGAGAAGCCACCACAATGAGAAGCCTGCACACAGCAACGAAGACCTAACGCAGCCAAAAATAAATTAACTAAGTAATTTTAAAAAATCAATCTGTAAATTCAATACAATCCCAATCAAAATCCCAATAAGCTTTTTCTTTAGTACACCTTTATATGAGATATTTATGTGGAAAAAGCTAAATAAATCTTGGGGTAAAAAAGAGACAGGGCTTCCCTGGTGGCACAGTGGTTGAGAGTCCGCCTGCTGATGTAGGGGACGTGGGTTTGTGCCCCGGTCCGGGAAGATCCCACATGCCATGGAGCGGCTAGGCCCATGAGCCATGGCCGCTGAGCCTGCGCGTCCGGAGCTGTGCTCCGCAACGGGAGAGGCCACAACAGTGAGAGACCTGTGTACCGCAAAAAAAAAAAAAAAAAGTACAATGAGGTATCACCTCACACTAGTTAGAATGGGCATCATCAGAAAATATACAAACAACAAATGCTGGAGAGGGTGTGGAGAAAAGGGAACCCTCCTGCATTGTTGGTGGGAATGTAAATTGATACCGCCCCTATGGAGAACCGTATGGAGGTTCCTTAAAAAACTAAAAACAGAATTACCATATGATCCAGCAATCCCACTACTGGACATATACCCAGAGAAAACCATAATTCAAAAAGACATATGCACCCCAATGTTCATTGCAGCACTATTTACAATAGCCAGGTCATGGAAGCAACCTAAATGCCCATCAATAGATGAATGGGTAAAGAAGATGTGGTACATATATACAATGGAATATTACTCAGCCATAAAAAGGAACGAAACTGGGTCATTTTTTGAGATGTGGATGAATCTAGAGACTGTCATACAGAGTGAAGTAAGTCAGAAAGAGAAAAACAAATATCATATATTAACGCATATATGTGGAACCTAGAAAAATGGTACAGATGAACCGGTTTGCAGGGCAAAAATTGAGACACAGATGTAGAGAACAATCGTATGGACAGCAAGGAGGGATAGTGGGGGTGGGGGTGGGGGTGTGATGAATTGGGCGATTGGGATTGACATATATACACTGATGTGTATAAAATGGTTGACTAATAAGAACCTGCTGTATAAAAAATAAATAAAAATAAAATTCAAATAACAAAAAGAAAGAAAGAAAACAGGAAAGAGTTCTGGGACATGAAAAACATGATTGCCGAAATAAAAAATATGATTTGAAAGTCTAGAAACTAGTGCCAGAAAGTAAGGAAGTGCTTAAATATATAGGATGGGGGTGTGTCAAAGGGACATAGATGCCAACCTGAAAGAGCTCTCAATAGCCAAAGCTGGGACAATTTTAGTAACAAAATAATGGAGTATTAGAGTATAACCCAAAGCATAACATACATATACAGGAGTCCATGCTGATCTAAATAAGTGATTGAATAAATAAATACATGGGGAGAAGGGACAAATCTTACTTGCAGAAGAATTCCAAATATCATATGTAGATACTCTCCTCTCCAGATGGAGCTTAATTGGCTCTCCGCCCGTAAATGTGTGCTGGACTTAGTGACTCACTGCTGAAGAAGAAAGTATGGAAAGGGAAAAAATAGTAATTTCACACTGGACAAACCTGACAAACTGCTTTAATCAAGTGATCAAGGGTACCATCACCAGCTGCTGTCATGTAATGAGAGGGGCACCTCACCTTTGTGATATTCTCCCCCAAGAACCTCATCCTTGTCTAATCATGAGAAAAAAATCCAAATTGAGGGACATTCTACAAAATATCTGACAAATACTCTTCACCACTTTCAAAAGAAAAAAGACAAAAACAAGGAAAGACTGAGAAACTGCCCCAGAGGAGACTCGGGAGACAGGATAACTAAATACAATGTAGTACGCTGGATTGGGTTGGGAACAGAAAAAGGATAGTAGTGGAAAAACTGTTGAAATTCTAATAAGAGCTAATAAAAATTTGGGGAAACAAGGGCAAAAATAAACAAAGGGAACTACATCAAACTAAAAAGTTTTTGCACAGTGAAGGAAACTATCAACAAAGCCAAAAGTCAGCCTGCAAATGAGAGAAGACATCTGCAAATGACATACTCAGTAAGGGGTTAATATCCAAAATACACAAAGAATGCATAGAACTCAACATCAAAAAAAAAAAACCCCAATTGAGAAATGAGTGAGGATCTGAATAGATATTTTTCCAAAGAAGACACACAGATGGCCAACAGGCAGACACATGAAAGGATGCTCAACATCACTGATCATCAGGGAAATGCAAACCAAAACCACGAGATACCGCCTCACACCTGTCAGAATGGCTATTACCAAAAGACACAAATAACAAGTTTTGGTGAGGATGTGGAGAAAAGGGAATCTTCTGTGCACTGTTGGTGGGAATTGGTGCAGCCACTGTGGAAAACAGTATGGAGACTACCCCCAAAATTAAAAATAGAATTACCGTATAATCCAGCAATTCCACTCCTGCGTATTTATCCAAAGAAAATGACACTACTACTTTGAAAAGATATACACACCCCTATGTTCATTGCAGCTTTATTTACAATAACCAAGATATGGCAGCAATCCAAGTGTCCATCAGTAGATGAATGGATAAAGAAGATGTCATACACACACACGCGCGCACACACACACACACACACACACACACACAATGGAATATCACTCAGCCATAAAAATGAATGAAATCTTGCAATCTGGGACAACATGGATGGACCTAGAGGGTATTATGCTAAGTGAAATAAGTCAGACAGACAAAGAAAATTACTGTATGATTTCACTTGTATGCAGAATCTGAAAACCAAAACAAATGAACAAACAAAACTAAACAGAAACAGAGTCATAGATACAGAGAACAAACACGTTGTTGCCAGAGGGGATGGGCGAAGAGAAACAGGTTAGGGAGACTAAGGGGTACAAACTTCCAGTTACAAGATAAATGAGTCAAGGGTATGAAATGTATGGCATTGTGAATATAGTCAAGAATTTTGTAATGTCTTTGTATGGTGCCAGACAATAACTAGACTTACCGTGCTGATCATTTCAAAATGTACAGAAATGCTGAATCACTATGTTTTGTAATAGGAACTAACACAGTGTTGTAGGCCAATTATACTTCAAGAACAAACAAACAAACTCATAGAAAAAGAGATCAGATTTGTGGTTACCACAGGCGGAGGGTTGAGGGAGGGAGAATTAGATGAAGGTAGTCAAAAGGTACAAACCTTCGGTTATAAGATAAATAAGTACTAGGGACGTGATGTACAACACAATAAATATAGTTAACACTGCTGTATGTTTTATATGAAAGTTAAGAGAGTAAATCCTAAGAATTCTTATCACAAGGAAAAAAATTTTTTTCCACTTCTTTAATTTTGTATCTGTATGAGATGATGGGTGTTCGCTAAACCCATTGCAGTCATCATTTCAGGATGTATATAAGTCAAATCATCAGGCTGAACACCTTAAACTTATGCAATGCTGCATGTCAATTATATTTCAATAAAACTGGAAGGAAAACAATTTTTTAAAGCAAAGGATAATACCACGGTCATAAGTTTTATATTTCTATTTTACTAAGGATAATTTTGTCTTTTGTCAGGTTTCTTCCAACTGTTAAGTACATTGTATCCTAGATTATTCAAGAACAAAAGATGCTGCTTTTCTCTCCACCTGGAAATCTTGGAATGTTCTTGTTTTTAATCATTATTTGAGACTTTTCATTCTGTGTAAATTAATCCAATGACAAATTTGTGGTATCAGAAGCTTGATTTGCAATTGGAATTGTATTTTATTTCAGTTAATGAAAATAAATTAATTTTTATATATTCTTTATTTTTTTAATTAATTAATGTATTTATTTTTGGCTGCATTGGGCCTTCGTTGCTGCGCATGGGCTTTCTGTAGTTGTGGCGAATGGGAGCTACTCTTTGTTGCGGTGCCCAGGCTTCTTATTGCGGTGGCTTTTCTTGTTGCGGAGCATGGGCTCTAGGCACGTGGGCTTCAGTAGTTGTGGCTCGCAGACTCTAGAGCACAGGCTTAGTAGTTGTGGCATGTGGACTTAGTTGCTCCGTGGCATGTGGGGTCTTCCCGGACCAGGGCTAGAACCCGTATTCCCTGCATTGGCAGGCAGATTCTTAACCACTGTGCCACCAGGGAAGTCCCTTGATATATTCTTTAAAAAACTAAAGTCTCTTCAAGCCCTGGTCCAGGAGGATCCCACGTGTCACGGAGCAACTAAGCCCACGCGTCACAACTACTGAGCCTGTGCTCTAGAGTCCGCGAGCCACAACTACTGAAGCCCACAAGCCACATCTACTGAAGCCCACGCACCTAGAGCCTGTGCACGTAGAGCCCGTGCTCCACAACAGAAGCCACCTCAATGAGAGGGCTGCGCACCACAACGAAGAGTAGCCCCCACTCGCCGCAACTAGAGAAAGCCTGTGTGCAGAAATGAAGACTCAACACAGCCAAAAATAAAAATAAATTTAAAAAAAAAGAATATAGAGACAAAAAAGATTTTTTTTAATAAGTGGGGAAAATTGAATCATAAAAGATCATTTCAAGAGGCCTGATATTTTTCTAATGAGAATAACTGAAAACAGAAAAAGAAGCAAGAAAATAATCAGAGAAATAATAGAAGGGAAATTCTCAGAGCAACCAAAACAAGCAAACAAAAAAGAAATCAAAAAACCTCCAAACCACCCTTAGATTAAAAATGCCTACTGATGGGAATTCCCTGACGGTCCAGTGGTTAAGACTCTGGTTAGGTGCTTTCACTGCCAGGGCCCAGGTTCTCAATCCCTGATCAGGGAACTAAGATCCCTCAAGCCAAAAAATAAATAAATAAAAGTGTCCATGGAATGCTGAGCAGAGCCAAAAGGGGGGAAAATGCATAACTAAGGGCTCACAAGGTTTCAGAAAGCCTAACAGCTTCTGGAACTTAAAAACAAACAGGTTATCTGTAAGGGGAGAGAATAAAGATAAACCTGGCACTGGGCTTCTCTGAAGCTAGAAACTATGAAATGGCCTGCAAAGTTCTGAGGGAAATGTTTTTGAACTGGCCTAAGGAAAAGACAAGTGTAGGGGCAAAATAGACTTGTACCTCCCATGCATTCACGCTGAAAAAAATTATACTTGAGCTTGTAGTCCAGGAAAACAAAAAAGTAAGATGTCATGTGCTGCTTTGGATTCTCAAAGTATAGTTCCAGAAGCAGTATCTGGCCACTTGTTAAATATGCAAATTCTCAGGACCTGCCCCTGAGCTATTGAATCAGAAATTCTGGAGGTGGGGCCTAGTGATCTGTGTTTTAACAAGTCCTCTGGGAGATTCTGGTACACACTCAAGTTTGAGAACCACTAGAGTGGTGGATGGTGCTCTCAAATCCCCCCCAATGGTCTAGTGTACCCATTGCCCCTGCTGTGAGTTGCTGCACAGAATTCCTCCTTATCTCAAGGGGGAATGAACTCCAGCATCTCCAGCCAAGAATACTTCCCTGCTTAGCTTTCTTCCCCTGCTTTATCCTGGTGACAGTGGTTAACTGAGAGAGTGGTGTCACTTTCACCAGAATCCTTGTCTCAGGCTCTGCTTCTGGGGAGCCTGAGCTAACACACTTAGTATCAATAAAAATAGAACTAATCCAGACACACGTTGGAAGGAAATCCCAGAGTAATAACTGTTTGCCTAGAAGTATTTGCTTTAAATTAGAACGGGAAAACAGAAGGTTCTGATAACAACGTCTTAAAAAGGTCTTCAAGAATTGAGTTCCAGTCAATAAGGAGCTAGAGCTCTTGGGACTTCCCTCATGGCACAGTGGTTAAGAATCCACCTGCCAATGCAGGGGACACGGATTCGATCCCTGGTCCAGGAAGATCCCACATGCCGCAGAGCAACTAAGCCCATGAGCCACAACTACTGAGCCTGCGCTTTAGAGACCACGAGTCACAGCTACTGAAGCCTACGCACCTAGAGCCCGTGCTCCGCAACAAGAGAAGCCACCGCAATGAGAAGCCCATGCACTGCAATGAAGAGTAGCCCCTGCTCAACACAGCTAGAGAAAGCCCACGCACAGCAACGAAAACCCAACGCAGCCAAAAAAAAAAGATATAAAAATATCATAAAAAAAAAAAAGAAGCTAGAAGCTCTTAGTCATATGGTAAAGAAGGCATAAGTTTCTTCTGTTCCAAACGAACAGGAAAAGTGCCAAGAAACTCCAGGAAAAACACATAACTGTACCAGAAAATTGTGATTCACATGTGAAGGAAATTAAAACGTGGCATGATTTTAAGCAATTGATGATATGTAAGGAAAGGGAAGTATTTGAGCTTAACATATGAAACAATCTATTTGGAGGCCTTATTTTACTTTTATTATGGAAAAATTCAAACAAAGGCAAAAGTCGAAAAAAATAGCAAAAGGAACCATGTACCCATCACTCACCTTCAACAACTATCAAGCTTGGCTTCATCTCAAATATCCAGTCAGTTTTCAAATTTCCCTAAATGTCTCATAGTTTTTCCTTTTTGACAGTTGGCTTGTTTGAATCAGGATCCTGACAAGGTCTCTTTATTACATTTAGTTTCCATGTCTCCTAAATCTCTCCCAGGCTGCGGGGGAATGCTCCACTTTGGACAGAAACAATCTAGGGATTTGACACGTTCTTCTCTACTGATCCAGTCACCAGCTCAAACCTGCAGGGATTGTTTTGTTTCTGCTTTAAAGGCTAAATCCCTTGTTTTAATCACTATTGTTTCCTGGGCAGTTTTCAAGTTCAGGCTACTTCAAGCTCTCTCAAATCTTCAGTTTCTTTAGAGTCAGAAGAATCTCCCATTTCTTTCAGCCTTAAAGGACCTTTTCTTGGTGGTCCCGTCCCTATAGAAATTTGAGATCCCCCATTCCAGCATAAATACTGAGGCAGGTGTCTAGCCTAGAAATCTGGACTTCTGTGTTTACCAAAGTTTATTAGGAGCGCCCCTGGTTATACACACTGTGAATACTTGAGTGCCAGATGTGATTAAAGATATCCAAACAATGCTCTAATTTATAAGTGAACTTCTCAGAAAATCCAGAAAGTTCAGGTTTGGAGCCAAAAGGTGTTTGGAGCTGCTGCCATGGATCCCGAGTTTTGTTATAAACAGCCCACTTGACCATGAAGATGAAGGAGGGGCCTGTCCTGGGGCACACAGACTGCCATTATGGGATCTTCTGTCTCTGGCCCAAACCTGGGTCGTAGGTTCTGGACTTTACCCTTTCCCTCCTCTTTATCAGGGTGGTTGGTTATAGGAGGGGCAAGAAAAATAGGCAGGGCTGGAACACAAGATGAAGGGAGCTTTGACCTTACTTTCCCAAGACCTCACAGCTACTCAGTTGCCAGGCCAGAGTGTGAACCCAGGTGAGTCTGGCTGCATATTTTAACCTCTTCTTTCTCCCCACTCCTGTGGAAACTGGAAGCCAACAGGAGATGTCCTCATGGGACCTGGGGCGTCCTCAAGGGGCCCAGAGGGAATCAGAATGGCCAAGTTTCCTGCAGTTAAACAGTTGACTCAGACAAATATCAACAGACACTCCTGGAAACGTGAAGCCAACTAACAAAAGTGGTCCTTTTGACAGGTGAGAGAAATCGAGGAATTATTACAGTCAACTTCTTCACCGTTGCCCTAGAAGTCTGGGGGACTCAAACATTAACCTGCTAATTTGGAGGGTAGGGGTAGTGGATGTCTTGAACATGCCAGAACCTGAGTCCCTGCTCACAAGGAGATTTGCTGGGTGCTCTCTCCCCAGGAATGATGAGACCTGCCGGCAGCTACAATTTTCACCATGTTCTTTTTATTTCTTTTTTTAAAATTTATTGTTTTTGGCTGCATTGGGTGTTCGTTGCTGCACATGGGCTTTCTCTAGTTATGGTGAGTGGGGGCTACTCTTCATTGCAGTGGCTTCTCTTGTCGCAGCGCACCGGCTCTAGGCACACGGGCTTCAGTAGTTGTGGTGTGCGGGCTCAGTAGTTGTAGCACGCGGACTCAGTAGTTGTGGTGAATGGGCTTAGTTGCTCCACAGCATGTGGGATCTTCCCGGACCGGGGCTCAAACCTGTGTTCCCTGCATCGGCAGGTGGATTCTTAACCACCGCGCCACCAGGGAAGCCCGACATTTTTCTTTAATTGAGGTATAGTTGTTTTACAATATTGTGTTAGTTTCTACTGTACAGCAAGTTCTCATTAGTTATCCATTTTATATAAGGTACTGTATATATGTCAATCCCAATCTCCCAGTTCATCCCACCCCCACTTTCCCCCCTTGGTGTCCATATGTTTGCTCTCTATGTCCGTGTCTCTACTTTGCTTTGCAAACTGGTTCATCTGTACCATTTTTCTAGATTCCATATATATACGTTAATACACAATACCTGTTTTACTCCTTCTGACTTACTTCACTCTGTATGACAGTCTCCAGGTCCATCCATGTCTCTACAAATGACCCAATTTCTTTCCTTTTTATGGCTGAGTAATATTCCATTGTATATATGTACCACATCTTCTTTATCCATTCATCTGTCGATGGGCATTTAGGTTGCTTCCATGACCTGGCTATTGTAAATAGTGCTGCAATGAACATTGGGGTGCGTGTGTCTTTTTGAATTATGGTTTCCTCTGGGTATATGCCCAGTAGTGGGATTGCTAGGTCATATGGTAATCCTATTTTTAGTTTTTTAAGGAACCTCCATACTGTTCTCCATAGTGGCTGTATCAATTTACATTCCCACCAACAGTGTAGGAGGGTTCTCTTTTCTCCACACCCTCTCCAGCATTTATTGTTTGTAGGTTTTTTGATGATGGCCATTCTGACCGGTGTGAGGTCATACCTCATTGTAGTTTTGATTTACATTTCACTAATAATTAGTGATATTGAGCATCTTTTCATGTGCTTATTGGCCATCTGTATATCTTCTTTGGAGAAATGTCTATTTAGGTCTTCTGCCCATTTTTTGATTGGGTTGTTTGTTTTTTTGACATTGAGCTGCATGAGCTGTTTGTATATTTTGGAGATTAATCCTTTGTCCGTTGATTCATTTGCAAATATTAGTAGACATATTTTTAAAAGCCTTCCTGGGTAAAGCAGGGGAAGCAGAGGAGAGAACAACCAGCCTTAGTACAGCATTGCTGTATCTGCTGAGGAAAGGCTTTCACTTTCTGGAGGGGGTGTGGGACTGGCGAGGACATTGTACTGTGTCCAAGCCTCTCCAAGAATCCACAGACCTGAGGTCGGGAAGGAGGCAGACTCTAGAACGGTGTCAGGAGTTTATCTTCAGGCTTCCAGGAATGGGTTCATTCACTCACTCAACACGTATTTATTGAGCATCTACTATGTGCCGAGCCTTGTTTGAAGCACTGGGGATACAGCAGTGAACAAAAGTTTTAAAATTCCAGTCCTGGGCTTCCCTGGTGGCGCAGTGGTTGAGAGTCCACCTGCCGATGCAGGGGACACGGGTTCGTGCCCCGGTCCGGGAAGATCCTACATGTCGCGGAGCGGCTGGGCCCGTGAGCCATGGCCGCTGAGCCTGCACGTCCGGAGCCTGTGCTCCACAACGGGAGAGGCCACAACAGGGAGAGGCCCGCGTACCGCAAAAAAAAAATTCCTGTCCTGTCATGGAGCTTATTCTAGCCATGAGAGCAGAAAAAAAAATTAAAAAGTGAGCTATAAATGCATTTACCCCTTAACCCAGTAATCCCACTTAAGGGACTGTAGCCTAGAGCTTCATCTATACAATAAAATGATGCAGTCACAAATTTATTCATGGCAGAGATATTTGTAATAGCAAAAGACTGGACACAACTTTGAATCTTGAACCATGTGACTATATTATCCACTCAAATCAAAATAAACATTTTAAAACTTCAATATAGGTATTATAAGATGATGATAGATGTGTTATGGAGAAAAATTAAGTAGGGAAGGGACTAGGTAATGTTGGGAGGGGGTGCTGCTGTTTTAAATTGATTGTCAGGAAAGGCCTGACAGAGAAGATAACATTTGAGTAAAAACCTAAAGGAGGGACTTCCCTGGTGGTCCAGTGGTTAAGAATCTGCCTTCTAATGCAGCAGACACCGGTTCCATCCCTGGTCGGGGAACTAAGATCCCACATGCCGCAGGGCAACTAAGCCCACGTGCCACAGCTAGAGAGAAGCCTGCGTGTTGAAAAAAAAAACCCCACGTGCCGCAACTAAGACCCGACGCAGCCAAATAAATAATTAAAATAAATAAATATTTTTTAAAAAAACCTAAAGGAGATGAGGATGTATTGAGGAAGTGTTCCAGGCAAAGGCAACAGCAGGTACAAAGGCCCTGAGGTGGGAGCCGGTCTGGCATCCAAGGAACAGCAAGGAGGCCAGCTGGGTTGGAGCAGAGTGAGCCAGGGGCAGAGGGTGAATCAGCATTGCCACCCCAGGTGCTCCGAGTCTGAGGGTCTGTGCCTATGGGGGACTCTCAGGCCTGGGAGACTCCTTTCTCATGCTGGCATCCACAGTTCATTCAAACATTCCCCTGAAAGACACCTGGTCACCCGTGGATCTTCTCTGCTGGTGAATGTTCGTCCTAAAGTGTGATGCCCAGAACTGTGCTGGTGAGTGGCCTCAACGCCCTCCAACCTTGTCTTCAGGCCACCTGCCCTCTCAGCTGTGCTGCTTGCTCTCGACCACTCCTTCTTAGGAACTCTCTTCTCCCCCAGCCCTCCCGACGATGTCAACCCCTACCTACCTCTCTGACCATCTCTTCTAAGTCTCCCTCACTGCCTCTAAACAGGGAGGCTCCCAGGCTCTGTCCTCACCCGACTCTCTCTCTTAAAACTCTGGCTACCCCACACCCCACCAGGGCTTCTGCCCACATTTGTGCCCAGAGCCACGGTTCTTCTCCTTGGACATCTGCCCCAAATGTCTCCAGAGTCTTGGACTCTGCATATGTCCAGAGCTGGACTCTCCACCTGCTGATCACCTCACTGTCCCCAGACCAGTCAGGCTGGCCTCTGGATGCCCTCTCCTGACAATGCTGACCATGCTCCCTGCCCGCACCTTCCACACCTGCCCACCTGGGCAGGGACCGGCTCGGCCTGATGGCTGACACCTCCCCAGCACCTAGTACAGCGCCTGACACACAGTGAGCGCTCAATAAATGAACTTTATCAAATGAGCGGGCAGTCTCACCCACTGCCTCTAGGTTCTGAACTTGCCCCCTCTCTCACTGACCCCTACCAGGCCCAGTGGGCCCACTCCCAGGGTCCCCAAGCTGGGAGTTAGGGAGTCCCCGTGAACCTGCCCTCAAAGCAATCCCAGAGCCCAGATGTGCCTCCTTGGCAGTTTCGAACCCCAAGAGGCCACCAGCCCTTACTTGGCAACTGGAGACTCAGTGTTGTTCTTTGGGTTTCAGTGACTTCTGCTTTCTTGGGGACAGAGTGTAAATAGGCCAGGGAGACTCTTGGGGGGAGTGGTTTGAGCCTGAGGAGGAGGGAGAAGCAGACCAGGAGATGAAGGGCCCAGCCAGCACCCGAGGCGCTTTAGTGGCACATATGAGTGCCGCCTCCTGCTGTGAGATCTGTGATGAGATCGTAATCGTAAGCCTCACGAGCAAGGATTTCCTCTGCCTGTTCCTTTATGTCTGATACCCTAAAGCAGGAGCTCAACAGAGGGCGATCCCTTCACCCCACCCCTAGGTTGTCAGATAAAATACATGCTGCCCAGGTAAATTTGAGGTTCGGACAGATAATAATTTTTCAGTGTGTCCCTATTCATTATGTCCTCTAGGACACACTTATACTAAAAAACTATTTGTTGTTTATCTGAAATGCAGATTCAAATTTAACTGGCTGTCCTCTATTCTTTTCAGTTGAACCTGGCAACCCTACCCCCAGGGGACAGTTAGTAATGTCAGGAGACATTGTGGGTTGTCACAGCTGCAGGGAGAAGGGTGCTACCAGCATTTAGTGGGCAGTGACCTGGCGTGCTGCTCAACATCCCACAGCGCACAGGACAGTCCCTCACAACGCAGAATTATCCACACCAAAATGGCAGAACTGCCAAGGCTGAGAAACTGGCCCTCTGGGACCCAGAGCAGACAGCACTCTCCACCCGCTGCCCACATGCTTTCCTTCCCTCAGGCCATTAAGAGATGTGGAGAGAGACTCATGGACCTGCCACAGATGTTAACCAATGCCAAGTTATAAAGTTATGGGAAAAATAGAATACAAAATTGTGTGCCTTCTCAACATAGCTCAAGGGTAAACTATGAGGAAAAAAATACAATGGAGGGAAAATGGCTAAAATGTCAAAGTTACCTTAGGCAATCGAGATGTTTCTTCCTCTCTGTTTCATTTTTCTTTTCCCCCACGTTTCCTGAGAATATGTTTGTAGCATGTTTTTCACCTTTTATTGCTGGCCGCGCCGCACAGCTGGTGGGATTCCAATTTTTTTTTCTTTTTTTTTTTTTTTACTGAAGACTTTCATGTATTAGCTTGTTTGCTTTACCTCACATTCATGTAAGGACAGTTTTTCTTCCACTTTTACAGGTGAGGAAACTGAGATCTAAAAAATTACACGTTTTGCCTAATATCACAAAACTGATGAGACAGGAGAGAATTAATTCAAGTTTTCTAATTCCTAGTTCAAGACATTATTTGCTATACCACATGGTTTATCATTTAAACAAACAAATGTGCTTTTTTAAATTGAAGTATAGATAACTTACAGTGTTGTATTAGTTTCTAGTGTACAGCAAAGTGTTTCAGTTTTATCTATATTCTTTTTCATATTCTTTTCCATTCTAGTTTATTACAAGACATTGAATATAGTTCCTATGCTGTGCAGTAGGACCTTATTATCTATTTTAGATAATAGATATAGTATCTATATTTATATATAGTAGTTTATTTATTTATTTTTTAAACATCTTTATTGGAGTATAATTGCTTTACAATGGTGTGTTAGTTTCTGCTGTATAACAAAGTGAATCAGTTATACATATACATATGTCCCCATATCTCTTCCCTCTTGCCTCTCCCTCCCTCCCACCCTCCCTATCCCACCCCTCTCGGTGGTCACAAAGCACCGAGCTGATCTCCCTGTGCTATGCGGCTGCTTCCCACTAGCTATCTACCTTACGTTTGGTGGTGTATATATGTCCATGCCTCTCTCTCGCTTTGTCACAGCTTACCCTTCCCACTCCCCATATCCTCAAGTCCATTCTCTAGTAGGTCTGTGTCTTTATTCCTGTTTTACCCCTAGGTTCTTCATGACATTTTTTTTCTTAAATTCCATATATGTGTTAGCATACAGTATTTGTCTTTCTCTTTCTGACTTACTTCACTCTGTATGACAGACTCTAGGTCCATCCACCTCACTGCAAATAAGTCAATTTCATTTCTTTCTATGGCTGAGTAATATTCCATTGTATATATGTGCCTCATCTTCTTTAGCCATCATCTGTCGATGGACGCTTAGATTGTTTCCATCTCTGGGCTATTGTAAATAGAGCTGCAATGAACATTTTGGTACATGACTCTTTTTGAATTATGGTTTTCTCAGGGTATATGCCCAGTAGTGGGATTGCTCGGTCATATGGTAGCTCTATTTTTAGTTTTTTAAGGAACCTCCATACTGTTCTCCATAGTGGCTGTATCAATTTACATTCCCACCAGCAGTGCAAGAGGGTTCCTTTTTCTCCACACCCTCTCCAGTGTTTACTGTTAGTAGATTTTTTGATGATGGCCATTCTGACTGGTGTGAGGTGATACCTCATTGTAGTTTTGATTTGCATTTCTCTAATGATTAGTGATGTTGAGCATCCTTTCAAGTGTTTGTTGGCAATCTGTATATCTTCTTTGGAGAAATGTCTATTTAGGTCTTCTGCCCATTTTTGGATTGGGTTGCCAAAATATTTTTAAATTTTTTTAAATAAATTTATTTATTTTATTTTTTAAATTTTTGGCTGCATTGGGTCTTTGTTGCTGCGTGTGGGCTTCCTCTAGTTGCATTGAGCGGGGGCTACTCTTCATTGAGGTGTGCAGGCTTCTCATTGCAGTGGCTTCTCTTGTTGTGGAGCATGGGCTCTAGATGCACAGGCTCAGTAGTTGTGGCTCACGGGCTCTAGAGCGCAGGCTCAGTAGTTGTGGTGCATGGGCTTAGTTGCTCCACAGCATGTGGGATCTTCCCGGACCAAGGATCAAACCCATGTCCCCTGCTTTGGCAGGCAGATTCTTAACCATTCTGCCACCAGGGAAGTCCCTCAAAATATTTTTAACTTTTAAACCTTATAATTAATTATACAACTAATGCATGAATACATTCTCCTTGGATTAAAAAAAAAATTGGAAACAGTACAGTGAAGCCTGTCTCCTCCGACCAGCATCTCTAGTCTGGCCTCAGTGCCCCACAGAGGTAACCGCTGCCAAGAGCTGATGTTGAGCTAGGGTAGGGACACAGCTCTACCTCTGGCTTTGAACTGACCTGGAAAATGGGATCGTGCCAGCATAGAGCAAATACTAGATAAAGCCAAGTTGTTTTAAAGTTAGCTGTAGCAGGACTTCCCTGGGTGGTGCAATGGTTAAGACTCCGTGCTCCCAATGCAGGGGGCCTGGGTTCGATCCCTAGTCAGGGAACTAGATCCCACATGCATGCCGCAACTAAGAGTTCGCATGCTGCAACTAAGGAGCACACGTGCCGCGACTAAGACCTAGTGCAACCAAAATAAATAAATAAATATTTTTTTAAAATAATAAAGTTAGCTGTGTTATCTTACTCTGCCACCAACAAGGTGTTACAGGACCGGCGTGAGCCAACACTTGACACCAGACTTGAAAATGCTGGCCAATCTGACGGATGAAAAGTATAATCACCTTGTTTTAATTTGCATGTCGCTTATTACAACTGAGGGTTTTTTTCCCAGCTTTACTGAGATACAATCGAAATATGACATTGTGTATGTTTAAGGTATTCCACGTGATGATGTGGCAACTGTATATATTGCAAAATGATTACCACAGTAAGATTAGTTAACACATCACCCCTCACGTAGTTAACTTTTACGTGTGTGTGTGTGTTGAGAACTTTTAAGATCTACTTTCTTAGCAACTTTCAAGTATACAATACAAAATTGTTAACTATAGTCACCATGCTATACATTACCCCCCCTGCACTTCTTTATCTTCTAACTGGAAGTTTGTACCCTCTGACCAACCTCTCCCCATTTCTCCCATCCCCCTAGCTTCTGGCAACCACCAGTCTGTGAGTTTGGGTTTTTGTTTTATAGATTTCACATATAAGTAAGATGACACAGAATTGGTCTTTCTCTGTTTGGCTTATTTCACTTAGCATAATGCCCTCAAAGTTCATTTATGTTGTCACAAATGGCAGAATTTCCTTCTGTTTTTATGACTGAATAATTTATATATATATACATATCTTCTTTATCCATTCATCCATCGATAGACACTGAGGTTATTTCTTTATCTCGGCTTGTAAATAATGCTGCAATGAACCTGGGCATACAGCTATCGTTTTGAGAGAGTGTTTTCCTTTCCTTCAGATATATACCCAGAAGTGGATTGCTGAATCGTATGGTAGTTCTATTTTTAATTATTTTAGAAACCTTCAAACTGTTTTCCAGAGTGGCTGTACCAATTTACATTCCCACCAGCTTTACACAAGCCTTCCCTTTTCTCCACATCCTCCCTCACACTCGTTAATTGTTGTCTTTTTGGTAATAGTCATTTGACAGGTGTGCGGTGATATCTCATTGTGGTTTTGATTTGCATTTCCCTAATGATTAGTGATGTTGAGCATATTTTCATATATCTGTTTGCCATTTGTATATCTTTTTTGGAAAAATGTTATGACTGAGATTGAATATCTTCAGATGTTCACTTTTTTCCCATTTATTTATTTATTTATTTTTAGTTTTGGTTGTGTCGGGTCTTCGTTGCTGCACGCGGGCTTTCTCTAGTTGCATTGCGGGGCATGGATTTCTCATTGTGGTGGCTTCTCTTGTTGCAGAGCATGAGCTCTAGGCACGCAGGCTTCAGTAGTTGTGGCACATGGGCTCAGTAGTTGTGGCTTGTGGGCTCTAGAGCGCAGGCTCAGTAGTTGTGGCGCACGGGCTTAGTTGCTCCGCGGCATGTGGGATCTTCCCGGACCAGGGCTTGAACCCGTGTCCCTTACATTGGCAGGCAGATTCTTAACCACTGTGCCACCAGAGAAGCCCCAGGTGTTCACTTTTATTTTTAGTTAAAATTTTAATTGATATACATGCATATCATACAACATTCAAAAAGGGTAGTCAGTGAAAAGTCAGCTTCCTACCCACGTCTGAAGCCCAGCTCTGCAGCTCCCTAGTTTCTGGCACTTCCTTCCAGAGATATTCAATCCACATATAAGTACTTACACATATAGCCTTTCTTTTTAGTTTTTATACAAATTGTAACATTTTCCATGCTTTTCTGCACTTTGCTCTTTTTTTTTGGAAAGTGGTTCCTCCCACTGTACATAGAGCTATGTCATTCTTGTTCATGATTTCATCATATCCCATCTGATGGATATATTACAATTTGTTTAAACAGTTTCCTAATGTTTGACGGTTTGGTGGCTCCCAACCTTTTCTTACAATGACTTTCTTGTGCATATATAATTTCTCACATATGGGAATATATTTGTATATAATTCCCTAGAAATGCAATTGCTGGGTCAAAGGGCAAGTGTATTTAATGAGTTTCAGGTTGTAACTAAATTGCCTTCCATATCAATTTACTGATTATGCCATTTTATGGTTGTAAGGAAACTAACTTATATTTTAATTCAGAGAAAAATATAGCACAGTCATTATCTTTGATGATAAGAAGCCGGGATTTATGAAACATCTACTATGTGTCAGGAACTTTACACATAGGGCCAAAAGCACTCATGACACCTTTGAGGCACAGCAAATTAAGCTTTTTGTTTAAATCACCCACAAAGTAGGTTCCAGAGCCAGAAATCAAACCTATCCAGCTCCCTACCCTGGGCCTGGGCCTGGGCCTTGTCACCAGGCAGGAGGCTGACACGCTGGTATGAGGAACTAGATTCCAGCATAACTCATGGCGATGTCACATGACAGGTGACTGGCGGTCTGACCCAAGCACCTCTGGGAACACAGGCCCAGGGTTGGGGCTGGGCTGGGGGAAAGAGCTTCACACAAGGCCTAAGGGTTGAAGGAATAGATTTTGCTGGTGAAAAGTAGAAAAGCGTGGCCCATGCTGACTCTGGAGCCAGGCTGTCTGGATTTGAATCTAACTTCTGCCACCTCCTACTTGTGTGACCTGTCTCCTCATCTGTAAAATATAGACTCTAATTCATGAAGTTGTTGTAGAAATTCAATGCATTAGAGCACGTTAAAAAAAAAACACAAAAAACCCACGTGGCACTTTGCAAATATTCAATAAGCATTAGCCATTTTTTAGCAAATAACTAAATTATTTTTAAAGGTATTTTAATTGGCAAACTTTTTCTTTATGTTGTTTAAAAATTGTAGTTGGCAGACTGATAATGATGGGATCCATTTGGCTGGTGACAGGAGGTACTGTCATAACAGCCCAATCCAGGCACCACAGACAAAGGTTTAATCAGAGCAAATCCAGGTCCAACACAGCAGCTGGCAGTTCTCAACAGTTTATGTATTTTGCCAAATAATAATTGTTTAAAAGGGTTAACGTGCAGTTATGCAAAAGTTGATTTTTAAGAGTTAATATTTATTTAGCTCTTCCTATGTGCCAAGCACTAAGTATCTCATTTAATCCTCACAACATGCTTATTGGATAAGGACTATTATTACCCCTATTTTACAGATAAGGAAACTGAGGCACAGAAACAGCTTTAAGCCATTTGCCCAAGGCCACTACAGCTGGGGTCCACACCAGGCTTGGTGATAGCAGAGCCTGCCCTCACCTCTCTGAGGGTCTGCCTCTCTCAGTGGGAAACTGAATGTACAATCCAATCGTTGCTGTTATCTTCCCAGTCATTGAAGGTAAGCTATCTAAACTCTCAAACCTCTTCAAGACTGACCATCTCTGGTCGCAGACCAGAGGAGAGCAGAAGGGACACTAGGAGCCATGAAAATTTCCTAATCTGGGGCCTGACACGCTGAACTGCATTTCAGTAAGCAGCTCTATGTAGCAAGGAGGGGCCTGAGAGATGAGCAGAGAGGTAGCAGCGCCCCGGCAGAAACCTGTACGGGAGGTGTTTTGGGGGAGGGGTTGGAGGTGTAGGTCAAGACTGTAGGTTGGGCCCTGACCTTTTCCCTAGGATGCTACTGGAATCCTCATAAGGCCTTTGTCCTGCAGGAGGTACTTACCTGGAAGAAATTAAATATCTATAGTCACGAGTGGCTACTGAACCCTTGAAACATGGCTAGTCCAAACTGAGAAGTGCTGTAGTGAATAGAAAATACACACCGGTTTTCAAAGACTTAATACCAAAAATTTTTAAAGTAAGCTATCTCAATAATTTTTATATTAATTTATATATTAATATATTATTATATTAATTTTTATATTAATGTTGAAATGATAACATTTTGGATATATGTGGGTAAATTTTTAAATGTTAAAATAAATGTCACCTGTTCCTTTTTTTTCTTGTATAAAGTGGCTACTAGAAAACTTGAAATTACGTAAGTGGCTCATGTTGTTATTTCTGTTGGACACCGCTGGTCCATAACCTTCCTTCAGGCACCTGCCTCCCTTGCCCTTCAGGAGAAGCTGTGGGATAGGCGGTCAGTTCCCCCACCGCCGCCCCCTTCTCCCCACGCCCCAGGCCCGCAAGGCTTTTTCGTTTGGCTTCTCTCGACATCAGGGACGCGGTTGGCTTTCCCGTGACCGGTGCGGGCTCGCTGTGCTCTGCCGCCCTCTAGCGGTCCCTCTTCCAAGCTGTCCTGCTCTTGATCAGCCATCCCATCTTCGCGATGGGACTGTACTGGACTAGGTATCCTGAAACACTTTGTGGTCCCAAAACATTTATTTCACTCATCTAGTGTCCTGTTTTGACTGCAGTTAATTCAAAGTCTCTTTAAGGAAAGAATTTAAGAATCATTCTGGTCCCTGGTTACTTTCTTCTCAATAGGTCTCATTACAATTAAAACGAAGACATCTTCAACTTCTCTTAACTTCTCCAACTGTGGCTTCTTATTGGTGGAAATTATCAGCAACGTCTGGAAAATGAGGTTGCCTAATCCTTTAAATTCCTGGATATTCATAAGTAATTTTATTTAGGGGGATAGATTTTTGGTCTTAGAAGACACTTTCCTTTTGGTGGTAAAATGGGTTATAGTGTGAAAAATAAGTTAAACTGCATGGTGAGGATTATCAGGCAATAATGTTTATAAAGTACTTAGAGCAGTGCCTGATACATTATAAGCTCTGATATATGTAATTATTAGTGTGTGAAATTCCCTGTTGTTTACATAAGCAGCAGTATTTTAAGAGTATTGTTGTTAGAAGCACTTGTGCCCCTGCATGCTAGGACCCTGGTTCAGACTCTTCTTGAACAAACAAAGGGTAATGGAAAGGAACTAAATTTCAACGGGTCACCGAGCTAGAAGAACACCCAGCTGGTTTGGGATCTTCCTGGAAAATCACTCAGCTGAGCCAGACCCGAGTTGACTCAGAGTGAATGGCAGAGAGGTCATGGATCCACTTCACAGGGAACTCCGGACTTTCCAGGGTACGTGAAGATATTCCCAGGGCTGTGCAGAATGGAAATATAAGTTCAAGGAGAAAATGAAACAATATATAACCTGCAACTGGTCAAGAAAAACTTGTTGTCTACCTCTAAAGTGGATAATTGTGGGTTCAAATCACTGTGGCATTTATATTCCTATGGATACATTTAAAAGAATGACTAACTGCTTTAACTCAAAGAGTTGACATTACGATAATACTGGAAATAATAGTCTTTTCAAGTTTGTTTAAACTAAGGGTGAAAAGTTCTACCTATGTTAAAGTTCTAAGTAACTTAGAATGTACAAAAGAAAACCATACCCGTTAAATTCTTGTAGAGAGAATGTGAGCACAAAAATTTGAAGATGAGGGCTCTGGGCTGTATACCCAGGAGTGGAATTGCTGGGGTGTGGGGATGCACCACTAACATTCCTCAGGATACCAAGCTTTCCAAGGCAGCTGTGCTAATTTACATTCCCCCCAGCAGTGGAGGCGAGTTCCACTGTTCCCAATCTCCCCCAGCGCTTGTTGACCGTGTGGAGGCCTGCAACATTCACAGGGTAAACATGGTCATGACTCTCTGGGGACACACAAGGCTAAGCCGAGGTTACTTGGAGCCTGAACCCCTTCTGAATCTTCTGAGCCTGTGGAATCAGGGTCTGGAGAACAAGATTAGATGATTCTAATGACTTCTCTACAAAAATCCAAAGCACTCACTGTTAAGAAAGAGGCAGCCAGCCCCCTTCCTACCCCTGTGTCGGCCACATGCCAGCCCCTGGCTCTTGTCCTCTCCCTTTGTCTCCGAGCTGACCAGCCGCCCCTTCACATGACCTGGCTCTGGGTAGGAAGCTAGGCAGTTGGTAGCCCTGGCTTGTTATCATCTTGTTCCTGTTCTCCAGTCACCTGAATGGAGTCATGGTAAATTCAGCCCTAATGTGTGGACTCCGCTAGTCAAATTCTGCTAAGCCAGCCTCCTGACTCTTGTTTCTGCGGAGGATTCTCACCTCCCCAGCTATGTTTTGTCCCACATTCTCAGGCCTTTGCATGGGGTTAGCCAAAGATGCCCACTTGGCCAGTGGACCAGCTGAAGGGGTGGGGAGCGTCTTCGGGGAGAGCCGCAGTCCCGCCCCTTTCTGCGAAAGAGGTTGAACAAGGCACTGTAGTTGCCAGTTGTGAACGCCAGAGGGCGACATATGCAGAGCTTTGGAAGAGCCGGTTTAGGAAAGGGGGAATTTCATGTTCTAAAATCAAACTGGACAAACTTACTCTTTCTGGGTACTGCATCTGTGTTCCCCGTCCTTGAGCTGGGCTTGGTAACACCCACTCAGGAAAGGTCCAGCTGGTCTTTTTTACCTGCCTGCCTACCCCCTGCCCTCTCCCTCCTAGCCCTTACTGGCCCTGGGCAGGTCCCTGTTACAGCTGTCGGTCAGGCCGCATCTCCCCAGACCAGGGGCTGATCTCAAACCCCTGCAAGAAGCCTGATGAGCTGGGACCTCCTTGGCCTTTTTATCTCCCTTGGCCACGTCTTTCTGCTTCTGCAACCTGACCTCTGACCCAATTTCCCCCACATCTTTCTTTAAAGAAAGATTTATCTGCCCTACGTAGCAAGTAGCGCCTGCTATGTGTGAAAGGTACTGGTGTGTTACAGCCTTCTGCAAAGAGCAGAGGTGTGGGCCCATGTGTTAGTGTTGGCAAGATGACACCTTAACCAAAAACATTGAAGATTAGCATAAACCTAAATGCCAAGTTGTTTATTTGCCTTAAAAGCAGTGATAATCTGTCCCACTTAATGAACACTTTCCACATGCTAGGCACTATGATGAATGCTTTAAAGACACCATTTAGAGACTTCCCTGGTGGCGCAGTGGTTCAGAATCCGCCTGCCAATGCAGGGGACACGGGTTTGAGCCCTGGTCCGGGAAGATCCCACATGCCGCAGAGCAACTAAGCCCGTGCACCACAACTACTGAGCCTGTGCTCTAGAGCCCGTGAGCCACAACTACTGAGGCCGTGTGCCACAACTACTGTAGCTCACGTGCCTAGAGCCTGTGCTCCGCAACAAAGAGAAGGCACCGCAACGAGAAGCCCGTGCACTGCAACGAAGAGTAGCCCCCACTCACCGCAGCTAGAGAAAGCCCGAGCACAGCAACGAAGACCCAATGCAGCCAATAAATAAATAAATAAATAAATAAATAAATAAAAATAAAAATATAAAGACACCATTTAATTCAATCATAGAAATCCTATGAGGTTAATGATCACTTCTCCACTTTCCAGATGAAGAATCTGAGACTCAGAAATGTTAAGTGACTTGCTTGAGATCACAAAGCGTGTAAGTGATATAGCACTGGGATGTGAAACAGATTGAGCTGGCTTCATTATTTCCCCACTGCCCCACCTCTGACAAGCTGTCTACTCCCTCGGCACCCTCCTGGTAGGACACCAGAATCCTTCATGGCACCCGTGCATCGCGATGGCCCCATCTGTGTGACACTGCAGGTGCACACCATTCATCACAGTGCATCTCACTGCCTGGAAAGACATCTGGAAACATGTATCCCGAAATGTTTACACTGCTTAACAAGAAGAATGTTGTTTTTATTTGCTTCTCTATCTTTTCAATGCTTTTTATGAATGTATTTTATTTTTTGAATAGGAAAACTATTTTCATAATGGTGGGGGCAGGGGGAGTCCTTCTTCTGCTCCCATTCATTCTGCCTGATGTGTCTGTCTGTTTGGCAACCACTTGAGTATCCCGTGAGCCTCAGTTCAAGGATTGGAGCTCTGTGACATCTTTTCCAACACCCTGCCCTCCTCAGTGCCCTATTGTCCCTATTTTGATACCTATGATGCTTATCACACTTATTTGTCTGTATCCCCAGCCCCCAGCCCCAGCTCTGTGTTCCTGGAGGGCAGGAGCAGTGTCAGATTCATCAATGTCCCCAGGACCTGACATAGGCAGTGGTTCCAAGTAGTAGTAACTAATGCTAATTGGACACTTACTGAAACGGAGCGGCAGCCTATGGTCCTGGCCCCCCATGTCCTCAGCCTGCCTTTTGTCTGTGGAAAAACTTTAGCCAAAGAATAAGTTTAATCAGAGAAGTGAGGAAATGCAGAAACAAAGGAAAGCAGTCCAACAAGACTAAATAATAATAGTTCAGTCATTAAGCACAGTCCTTTAGTTCCTCTTCAAGGGCTATAGTTAGCATTCTTAGCCATATCCTGTGAGCTGTCTTAGAGATACTGAAAGCCCCACCAGGTGGAAGAAGTTAACTACATGACGACCAGACTATATCCATGACATAAACTGCCACAATTCTGAGACTTGGCCTCAAGGAAATGGGAACAAACCGACCCTGGAACTAAAGACTAACTGTACCTAAAACAATCAAGATGACACTGCTCAGACCACTGCATGACTAATTTCAAGATGACTGTCAGAGCTGACTGTGCTGTTTCTGAATGTAGCCCCCTCCCTCTGTCTATAAAAGCTCTTGCCCACTGATGGTCAGTGGTGGGGAGTCGGCCTTTGGATGGGAGTCCGCCCTCGCCCCCTCCTAAGATTGCCAGCCTCCAAAATAAAGCAAACTTTCATTTCCACCAACTTTGCCTCCTTACTGGCTTTTGAGCAGCGCAAGCAGCTGGGCCTCCACTTTCGGTAACATTACTATGTTCCAGGTGCTTTACTGTGTGTTAAGCACTTTCCCTGTATTAATTAATTTAATCTCGCCACCACTCTATGGGGTGGGTTAATTATTATTTCCATCCCATTTCACAGATGAGGAAAATTATGCAGAGATCACTTGACCAAGGTCACATAGCTCGCAAACAGTCAGACCAGGGATGTGAGCCCAGGCCATCTGGCTCAAGTCTGTGAACTTAAACACTATGCCACACTGAATAGATGCTTAGAAAACTTTTGCTGAATGAAAAACCCAGAGCTTCTCTAAAATATCGTTCAAACTGAAGGATGTTTTGGCTGGTCCCAAAGGCAGGGATTTAAATCCATACCCCAGGCCGCTGTGTGGATCCAGTGACACACAGGAAGTTTGCTCAGAAGAACCTGAACAAGGTTAAATGGTGGTTCTCACTGAGTTTGGCTCTATTCATTTGTTGGACTTTGTTGGACCTCAGTTTATAGAAGAAAAAGGGCTTGTGTATATGGAAGAGGGGGGCTGTGACAGTCTCACTTTCTTGGCTCCAGGAACAATACTGAATTCTGCCTGAGGGGCCTCATCCACCCTAGCTCCAGTCTAGAGCTGATCTGAGCCAGGGTGGGATCCCAGGGATCCACCAAGCATGAAACAGTTCTGAGTTTCCCAGCGCCCCAGGCAAACAGGTAAACAAGATTGGTATGTAACACTCCACTGTAATCTTCTGTTCATTAAGTCTGTGAACAGTTACTAAGTGCCTACTCTCTGCCAATCACTGTGCCTAACCTCATGGAAACAGAGAAGCAAGACATCATTGATTTCTGTGGTTGAAAGGATTATAGTAGCACTATTAAAGGGAAATATAAGAGCCATTAGTGGAAGCCATATACGTAACTAAATTTTCTAGTAGCCACATAAAAAGAAAAAGCAGAAGAAACAGGTGAGCTTAACTATAATAGCATATTTTATTTAACTCAACATATCTAAACTGTTATTGTTTCACCATGTAACCAATATGAAAATTGTTGAGTTTTTTTTTTTTTATACTTTGAAATCTGGAGTGCATTTTACACTTATGGCCCTTTTCCACTCAGACCAGCCACATTTCAAGTGTTCAGCAGCCCTGTGAGGCCAGTGGCTGCCGCATGGGACAGTACAGATTTACAGTCTGATTAAGAGAATAAACTCTTCTTTATCCTGAGCTTCCAGAAGAAAGGATTATGGGATCCGGTGTTGGAGGCTGGGACATTCACATTGTTTCACAAGTGGCCACGTGATCAGAAATCCTATCTGTATGCGGCCCTTGAATATTTTTCCATTTTTATTCATTTTAAATTTCACAAGTGGGACTTCCCTGGTGGTCCAGTGGTTAAGACTCCACGCTCCCAATGCAGGGGATACGGGTTCGATCCCTGGTCGGGGAAGGTACTGCATGACGTGTGGCATGGCCGAAAAATAAAAAAATAAATTTCACAAGTGATACATGAAAATATTTTATTATAAGAAAAGTCAAGCAATAAAGTAAATTGCCCTTAAAGCTCCCCCAATACGACTGCAATTCCCCAAGTAAGCTTAGTTATCTATCGGTTGGGTATAGACCCTCCTATGTGTTTATACGCATATCCATTTTAGTTTATTGTACATAAATATTAAACAGTCCATATTGTTCTGAAAATAAGTTTGGTCACAGTGATATTTCTTGGTGCTCTTTTCTTGGTGCTCTTTTAATCACTACATAATATTCCATAACCATTTCCCTACTGCAGGGCTTTCAGGTTGTTTTTAATTTATGTTTTCATTGTTACTAATAGTACCATAATAAACATTCTTGCACCACTTTCATTTACATTTGTGTGTTTTTCTGGAGTAGATAAAAACAAACATATTTGCTGGGCCAAAGGGAATTGTCTTAAGTTAGAGTAGGTACCATTAAGCTGCCTTCCCAAAGGAAGCCCAGTTTACACCCCACCTACAGGGCGAGGATGCTCTCTTTCTCACACCCTTCTGTACACTGGATCTTATTTTTATCGGAAGTAGGGGTAACAGAAGTGTGAGTCTTTTAGCAATGATACAAGACAATAAACTTTTTAAATTCTTGGGGAATTTCCTGGCAATCCAGTGGTTAGGACTCAGTGCTTCCACTGCCATGGGCCCAGGTTCGATCCCTGGTTGGGGAACTAAGATCCCACAAGCCGTGTAGCGAGGCCAATAAATTAATTAATTAATTAAAGTTCTTTAAAAATTTATTCTATAGTATTGTTCTCTTGATATCCACAGACTCAGTTCAATACCCAGAGTGAGTCACTGATGAATTTTAATCAAATCATTGAGAATGTGATGGCATCATCGTATCTCGCTTGGAGGCGTTATTATCTAAAGGAAGTGATGACCAAATGTAGTCGATATTATCCTAAAACAATAATCTCTTAAGAGGTGCTCTAGTGCAGGGGTCCCCAACCCCTGGACCGGTATCAGTGTGCAGCCTGTTGAACTGGGCCGCACAGCAGGAGTTGGGCAGCGGACGAGTGAAGCTTCATCTGTCACTCCCCACCGCTCGCATTACTGCCTGAACCATTCCCCCCCGCATCCTGTCCATGGAAAAATTGTCTTCCATAAAACTGGTCCCTGGTGCCAAAAAGGTTGGGGACCACTTCGTCTAGTGGAGACTGATGTACCTACCCTCTCTCTGTCAATCCAGTTTTCCCTCTAGGACTGGCACAGATCCCTGGTTCTTCGGTTGAACACTGGAAAAAGTTGTTGGCTTATTCAGAGGTCTTGTAGGAAAAAAACATAAACCATTGAACCCTCAACCCAGCTAGATGCTCACCCCATGAGAGGTCCTCGGGAAGCAAGACCTACAGAGCCTGGTTAAGCAGAAGGGCTCCTCTGTCCTCCCACCTCACTGAGCAGGGAGGCAGACACACCCACCTTCACTCACTCAATTTATTTATTTATTTATTCTTAAATTTATTTATTTATTTTTGGCTGCACTGGGTCTTCATTACTGCGAGCGCGGGCTGTCTCTAGTTGCGGCGAGAGGGGGCTACTCTTCGTTGTGGTGCGCAGGCTTCTCATTGCGGTGGCTTCTCTTTGCTGTGGAGCACGGGCTCTAGGCACACAGGCTTCAGTAGTTGTGGCACGCGGGCTCAATAGTTGTGGCTGGCGGGCTCAGTAGTTGTGGCTGGCGGGCTCTAGAGTGCAGGCTCAGTAGTTGTGGCCCACGGGCTTAGTCACTCTGCAGCATGTGGGATCCTCCCGGACCAGGGCTCGAACCTATGTCCCCTGCGTTGGCAGGCAGATTCTTAGCCACTAAACCACCAGGGAAGTCCCTTAACTCACTCAAGTTAAATTCTCTCCTCTTTTTTTGCCAAGCTCCTCTAGTTGGATCCGCATGTGTTAAATGCTTTCTATGAGATTCCACTGTGCTGGTCTTCAAGTGACTAAACTGTACTCCAAAACTGTGGCTATGTTCATTCAACCAGGCAAGTCTCACCTTTGATTTTTAGGAATTTCAGGACAGGACCTGTGTGGTACTTACAGACACGTCGCCCTCTCTTCATAGTTCCAGGTACGCTCCTGTGGCATGAAGGGCCAAACTGAGTAAACCTTGTTTACATTTTGGATATCCAGGAAGGGATTAAGTCATTCTCGCAGTCCCAACTGTTTTTTTTTGGCCACACACAGCAAAGCTTGCGGGATCTTAGTTCCCCCACCAGGGATTGAACCTGCGCCCCCTGCAGTGGAAGCGAGGAGTCTTAACCAGTGGACCACCAGGGAAGTCCCAAAGTCAGATATCTTCCACCCCACCTCCCGCCACCCCGCCATGCCGAACAGCTGACCAGGGATTGAACCCTGGGCCCTTGACAGAAAGCACAGAGTCCTAACCACTGGACCACCAGGGAATTCCCTCACGGTCCCAACTTTTAATTAGAATTCAGTATAGGGACTTACCTGGTGGTCCAGTGGCTAAGACTCTGAGTTCCCAAAGCAGGGGGCCTGGGTTCGATCCCTGGCCAGGGAACTAGATCCCACATGCCGCAACTAAGAGTTCGCATGCCTCAACTAAAGACCCTGCGTGCTGCAACAAAGATCCTGCACACGGCAACGAAGATCCAGTATGCCGCAATGAAGACCCAGTGCAGCCAAATAAATAAATATTCTTTTTAAAAAAAGAATTCAGGACTTCCCTAGTGGCACAGTGGTTAAGAATCCGCCTGCCAGAGGGGTGGGGTAGGGAGCGTGGGAGGGAGATGCAAGAGGGAGGATATAGGGGGATGTATGTATATGTATAGCTGATTCACTTTGTTATAAAGCAGAAACTAGCACACCATTGTAAAGCAATTATACCCCAATAAAGATGTTTAAAAAAAAAAAAAGAATCCGCCTGCCAATGCAGGGGACACGGGTTCAAGCCCTGGTCTGGGAAGATCCCACATGCTGCGGAGGAACTAAACCCATGAGCCACAACTACTGAGCCCATGTGCCACAACTACTGAGCCCACGTGCCTAGAGCCTGTGCTCCACAATAAGAGAAGTCACCGCAATGAGAAGCCCACACACCACAATGAAGAGTAGACTCTGCTCACCTCAACTAGAGAAAGCCCTCGCGAAACAAAGACCCAACGCAGCCAAAAAAAAAAAAAAAAAAAAGAATTCAGTGTATTGTGACTACTATTATTTTTACAGCATTATTTTGAGTAATATAATGTCTTCTTAATAATAGATAAAGTGAAAGGCATTATGATAAAGGTAAAGGTTTCCTTCATGGGCTTTCTCCTGGGACCAGAGGACAATACCCAGGCAGGCATACTCTTGTGTCATTGGGGAAGGGCAGCAGATGAGCTACTGTGGAGACTCCAGAAGTGACGTTTACCTGAAAGAACTTGCCATGGTCTGATCCTTAGCTTTGAGTCTCTGCAACTTGGTTTTGTGGGCAACGCAGTAAGTTATGGCACTTGTAAGCAAATTCATATGAACCACACAACCAAAAACTGATCTAGAATTCATGCACTGATTTGCTTGATAATCAAACTTTGATTGACACTGGGCCTGAGCCAGGCCATATCCTAGACTCTGGATGTAATGAACAAAACAGGCTTGGTCTCAGCTCTTATGGAGCTTACAGTCTAGTGGGAGAAATATATCGACAGGCCATTCCAACCCAGTGAGGTGAGTGTTATAGTTATGGGAGTAACTAGGAGAGGCCCAATCCTAGAGGAAGTGACAGAGGGAGATGACACATGGAGAAAAAAGCTTGTTCCTGATTTCCTTACCTCAGTGAGAGTTGTCACTAAGCATCCAACCCTGGTGTCATTCTCAATTTCCCCCTCAACCTCAATCCATCACCAAGGTACATCAGGTCCACAGAATGTCTTTTTGGTTCATCCAATTCTTTCCATCTTCCCTGGTCCCTCTGTACAGCTCCCCCCAGAACTCTGTTAATTCCATGATTATAGGACAGAGCTCAGCATCAGAGTTGTTTCAGCGCTGGGGAAAAGCTCAAATGGCTTCTAGGACCAGACAATAAGTGAGTGAAGCTGCCAGAGACCTTGGCACATTGAAAAACGCTTTTCCATATAACAGGGAAGGAGAGTGCTGCTATGAGGAAATGTGGGCCCAGTATTTTGCTAGACTTTTCTATATTTTTAAGAAAACCTAGAATTAGTTTTATAGAGAAATCTGATTTTTAAGTGGAGGCAAACTATTCAGGTTTAAAATAAAACTGTTCATCACAAGGAAAAATTTTTTCTTTCTTTTTTTTTGTATCTATATGAGATGATGGATGTTAGCTGAACCTTTTGTGGTAATCATTTCTTGATTACCACAAGCCATTTCATGATGTATGTAAATCAAGCCATTATGTTGTATGCCTTAAACTTATACATTGATGTATGTCAATTATTTCTCAATAAAGCTGGAAAAAAAACTGTTGGTGAAGTGTTAAGGAGTGAAGTGTGCTGATGTCTGCAAGTAGCTTTGAAATGCATCAAAAGATGCATCGTTGTATGGATAGAGGGATGAATAAATATATGATAAAGCAAATATAGCAAAAATGTTAATTGCAGCACCTAGGTGATGAATATATGGGTGTGCACTGTACAGTCCTTCCAACTTTTCTGTACACTTGAAATTTTTCGTAATAAAATGTGAGGGGAAATTTTTTTAATTGAAAAAGAATTGTGAGCCACTATTGTGACTTCTGTTGCAAGTTGTAACAGACTATGAAAGTGAGGTAGAGGTAAATGGGCTAATAATATAAAGGGAATTAAACAGTCCTTAGGGGAGAAAAAAAAACAGTCCTTAGAATATTTAATACATATTAGATACTATTATTATTATCATTTGGAACAGAGGAAATGGACACAGATTGGAAGAGATAGGCGCCTCAATGAATTTCATTGAGGGCTTTCAGCCAATTTCCATTACAGCGTAAAGTGTAGGGACCAGGGTTCCATGCGTTTGTTGTGTGAGCTTATACCTGTAATTTCCATCTCTGCGCCGGACGTTGCTCGTTTTTAAACCGATGAGAATTGGACTCTAAACTCCCTTGTAGTTTTTAAGTTCCGATTGATCTGATCCTGTTTCTTTCCATAGGTGTCTCCATTACTCTTCTCTTTCCTTTTACCGCCTTCCTAAAGTAAAAACTACATTTCCCATGAGCGCCTACAGGCGTCGACGTCGCGCAGTTCTTTGTCGTAGTACAGCGCCCTTTATCCGCACTTCCTCCCACTAACCCCTTCTTTTCTTTTCGGCGGTGCTGGCGGGAAGATGGCGGTGCAGATATCCAAGAAGAGGAAGGTGAGACACGCCGGGGCCCGGTTGCAGGGAACTTTGGAGCCGCGCGGGTGGGTGCCGTCGCGAGCCCCGCGGCTCCCTGCCATGCCTCGGCCAGTGGCTGAGCCGCGTGGCATTCCCGTGGGCCGCGGATGGCGGTTGATTGAGCGCAGGCCCGAGCCGGGCGAGCGCAGTATGGTGGGGATGAGAGAGAGATTTCTGCCGGTTCCGGGCGGAGAGCAGAGATGAGCACCGGGGACCCCTCCTCCCCCGGAGAAGGCGCTTGTGAGCATTTCTTGGTCAATCAATAAAATTAGTGAACGTGTCGTGTTTTGAGGGCATGAGCCATTTCCCTCATCTTAACTGTGGCTTTGGGAAAGGGCTGTAGCAGTGTATTCTTCTCGTCTTCTTACTAGTCCTGTCGGAGTGCAGCCTTCTGACCCCAAAGACCTCAGTCGGGAAGGTTACTGACAATTTCTTGTTCCAGCTGGGGCCAAGGAAAAGTTCTGGGGAAATGGAGGGAGGACCTGGGGAAAACGCTTCCTTGAGTTTAATTTTTTGCTTTTCCGTGGGAGAGAAGTGTGTAAAGTGCATTAGGTTTTAGACAATTTGCCATTTTGTGTACGCATAACATCTGTGTTAAGGTGAAATCCACACGCTTTTGTGAGTTAGGATTTGCCGACTTTGTGAAACACCTGGGAATAATTAAGGCAATAATTAAGGTGGCTGGGATTCTCATGGGCCCAGTTGTGTCTACAGGTGAGACTGCTTAACTAAAGTCACTATCTGCTCTTTTTGCTGGTTGCAAACAGTGTTCCTGCTGTGCTGAATTAGTTCTAAATGTGCCATTTAAGAGCAGTTTTTTGTTTAGCATGTGTACATATAAATGACAGTTTTAAAACCCTTCAGTGATGAGAAGATGACGAGTCTGACTGGAGGTGTTCTTTTTGTCCATGTGGCCCCTACTCTGTGCTGCGTTCTGTGGCACAGTTTTAAGGGCCCTGGGTCAAAGTAACTTCCAAAAGATGACATAGAGGCATTTGTCTGAGAAGGGTTGCCATGTTTCCTCTGGAACAAAGGTAAAATAATCGATGATGGGTCATTTGTTGGAGGCGTTGAGTTTTGATGAGGGTTGCGTTGGCTAAAAGGCTGGGCTAGAAAATGTGAGCCTGCGCCCACATCCTAATTTTGAATTTACTTTTTGGTTAGTTTGTTGCTGACGGCATATTCAAAGCTGAACTGAATGAGTTTCTCACTCGGGAGCTGGCTGAAGATGGGTACTCTGGAGTTGAGGTCCGAGTGACACCAACCAGGACAGAAATCATTATCTTGGCTACCAGGTAAAAATTCGTTTTTCTGGCCATCGCCTATAATTGTCGTCTGTACTAAGGTGGTCTATTCTGTAAACTTAGGGGGACAACCAATGAATTTAGTCTTACTGAATGTAATTTTTTTAAAGCTGCATTTAGAAAAAAAATTAACTCTAGTTCTTGTCATCCAAAATTTATACTTGGCTTGTGTCAGATGAATGAGATTTTACTACCACACGTGCGCAAGATTTAAAATCACATCTGGAATTTTATGAGAGCTGTGAATTGTCATTCTTTATTTTCCCCAGGACACAGAATGTTCTTGGTGAGAAGGGCCGGCGGATCCGGGAATTGACTGCTGTGGTTCAGAAGAGATTTGGCTTCCCTGAGGGCAGTGTAGAGGTGAGTGGTCCTGGTTTATGCCAGAGGTTACTGTGGACCTGGAAATGGCTCTTTAGGATGGTACTTCTGAAAACCCATATTATCACCCTGAAAAGCTATTTGTGATCAATGAGTAATACAAATGGATTGGTATTTTGTTGAAGTTCTTCTCATAAGCAGTTAGCAGGATTTTACATTCACCTTGGGTATAGTAATGATACATATGAAGGAATGGATGCCCCATCGGTCTCCTTGGTGTGGCCATAGAAAGAGCTAGGGGTGGGAGGGCAATGAGGAATAGTTCAGCCTATGTCACTGAGTGTGTGTTAGGTGTGGGCATTAGAAGTGCTTTAGTACTTGGGTAGTACAATGATACATAAAATGGTGTATGCTTGTATAATGGATGTACTGGTTTTTATTTGAAAACAGTGGCAAAGGTAACAAGTTTAAGGATGTGCCTTGTTTCCTTCTTAAAGCTTTATGCTGAAAAGGTGGCCACGAGAGGTCTGTGTGCCATTGCCCAGGCAGAGTCTCTGCGTTACAAACTCCTAGGAGGCCTTGCTGTGCGGAGGTAGGTGTCCTGAGATTTTTAATGGTTGTGTCCTTTTGTGGGTCAGAATATCAGCATTTTGTTCATTTAGTAAATGAACTCTTTTTATGTGACAGGCTCGGCTAGTCTCTGAGGGTTTTAACAATAAGACGTTGCTAATCCATGTCGTCACTGAACTGGCAGCCTAATAAGAAAGACTTGTAAAGAATCAAGTTTTTAAAGAGTGGTGGGTGCTTTGGTGGAGAGCTATTCTGGGTGTGCTTTGGGAGTAAAACGAAATAGAATGGGGTGGTGCCGGGGAGTGGTTAGGGTTCCTTTTGAAGTCATTCAGATCCATTATGTGTTGTTAATTCTCTGGGGACTGTAAAGAGCCAAGACTCATCCCTGATGAGAGAGCTTAAAATCTAGTCAGATTTCTGTGTATGTAGATAGTAACATGAGGAGTGAAGGACATGAGGTGGTTAGATTGGCCCTAGCGCTGGGCCTGCTCGTAAGATTGCAGCTGGCAGTTCTTCGGGTAGTTCCACTCTGTGGAGTAAATGGAAATGCCTTGCCTGGGTGTCTGGAATTTGTTAATACTTAACGCAGAGCCCTGGGAGGTTTTTCAGCGGAGGAGGGATGCTGGAGCTGTGCTGTAGACAGGTTGCCATGGTGGCAGTGCTGTAGGCAAGGATGTGCAGAAGACTGCCCACCTGGTTTGAATGCCAACTCTGCCGCTTAGAACGGTGATTCTCAAAAGTTTGGTCCGTGGGCCAGCATCACTGCCATCACCCGAGGACTGGTTAGAAGTAAAAATTCTCAGGCTCCAGTCCGGGCTCACTGAATTGGGAAATGGGGTGCAGCCCAGCTGTCTGTCGTCATAATCCCTCTAGGTGAATTTCGCACACAGCAGAGTTTAAGAGTGGTTCATTTTAACCTTGAGGCGTTCCTAGCGTGCAGCCAAGGCTGGAAAGCACTTGGTTAGAAGGAACTTCGTGTGTTTCCCTAAGGAATTCCCTAAGATCAGGTGTGATGGGAATGGAGGAAAGTTTCTAGCTCTTGGGTCAGGCTCTGGTCAGACTTATTCTCCATTAAAGGAACATTGAAAGTAGTCAGTGCAGGCTAATGAGTGTTTTTTCTTTAGCATGGTGGGGTTGAGCAATCCTGTCTGGTGATAACACAAACGGCCATTTGTCTCGCGCTCCCAAAGGGCCTGCTATGGTGTGCTGCGGTTCATCATGGAGAGTGGGGCCAAAGGCTGCGAGGTCGTGGTGTCAGGGAAGCTCCGAGGACAGAGGGCTAAATCCATGAAGTTTGTGGACGGCCTGATGATCCACAGTGGGGACCCTGTTAACTACTACGTCGATACTGCCGTGCGCCACGTGCTGCTCAGGCAGGGTGAGCAGCCAGGAATGCTTGGGGCCAGGGGCTCTGTAGACGGGTAGACGTGGCTTTATATACACGCCTCAGTGTTTGGGGAATTTGTACCCTTCAGTGATGACACGATGACGAGTCAGAAAGGGCACATCCTGCTCTTGGTCCTTGTCAGGGCCACGTTCTGTGGTGCTGTGCATGGGTTCCTTTTGCAAAAGTGTCCTCTTCATTGATTGATTAGAGGCATTTGTCTGAGAAGGGACCAGACCCAGGGCTTCTTGAGTAGCCTCCTGTTTTCCTTCTGCCCCATCCCGTTGTGTAGTGGGGGGCGATGGAACCATAGCTCGGTCTTAACTATGGCATCTTCTAGGTGTGCTGGGCATCAAGGTAAAGATCATGCTGCCTTGGGACCCAACTGGTAAGATTGGCCCTAAGAAGCCCCTGCCTGATCACGTGAGCATTGTGGAACCCAAAGATGAAATACTGCCCACCACTCCCATCTCCGAACAGAAGGGTGGGAAGCCAGAGCCACCTGCCATGCCTCAGCCGGTACCCACAGCATAATAGGTATGTCTGTAAGGCCCTCTTGGGGCAGAATAGGACCCTATCCCATTGTCCTTGTTAACACTTGTGTCCCGCGCTGTGAGAGCACCTAGTGAATAAAAATTGGATTACACTTGCTTTACATGAGAGAACACAGGTTGGAGCCAGGGACTCATTTAACATGGTATGCTATTGGGAGGAGTGTGTGTGCCTTTGGTCTCTCTAAGACATTCCTACGTTTACCACTGTTGTAAATATGAGTTTTTCTTTATTATCCTCCCTTAAAATTTTCAAGGCACTCTTGGCTAGTAATTAGCTGTTCTGAAGCAACCCCCTTAAAACAGTAACAACAAGCCTCTCCTGTGCCCAGCGCCTGTTGTGTTGTTTCTAGACATTCTTTGTGTATTAATTTTCATGCAAACCGGATATTCAGGTGTATTTTCTGTTCTTATTGTACTTTATTTGTTTTATTTGGTTTCAGGGTCTCCTTGGCCGCTGGATCTGGAGTCTGGATGTTGCTCTATAAAGACCTTTAATAAAATCTTTTTAAAAGACCTGTGGCCTGACTAGACTCTACATCCAGTATTCAGACTGATGGTCATGTCACTCCATGAGACCATTGCTTGATAGATTCTTAGGGTTGTCTGGTTCACAGTGTTCGTGTGCTTTCCCTAAAAATCCTGTTGGTTTCCATTGTACTTGTGAGGAGAGGTCCGGAACAGGAGGACCCAAGCAGAAGTAACCAAGGAAATACCTTGTGGGGGAGTAAATCTGGTGACGGTGATGGCTGATTGTTAACAGGGCGGTACCTTGATTGACTCAACCTGGAGTTCAGGGTTAGAGGTTTAGAAGGATGTATTTAGGATCATTTTCTCTATTACACATAGAAAATGTAATGACCATTACATTTTGGGTTATGCTGTGCTCTAGGTGGTGTTCATTTCTAGGTATATACATTCTCATTTAATCCTCAACATCTCTATAAAAGGGAATTTGTGCTGCTGATGAAGAAAGAGCCTGATGCTCAGAAGTAAGTTTGCCTAAGCATTATAGAGCTGCGATTAGAATCCACATTTCTATGTCCTGTTCTCTTAACCATTACACTCTAGATCTAAAGTATAAAGAACATTTAAATTATCTACAGTTTTATCTGTGATATTTTGAAGGTGTTTGCTGATATGTATTTATTAGAAATTGGGTGCTTTTCATTTATTCAGGTGAAACTAGTGAGGGACAGGCTGGCATAAAAATCCTACAAGATTAATTAGAGGTAGTGAATTATGTTGAGAGCACGCCGACATTATCTGTGTGTGTGTCCCCTTTTAACAGAGCCTTGGATGTTTCTACCGTCTAGAGAGTAACATCTCATTGTTTCTGTCAGTGTTAATGGAGTTGAGACCATGTCTCAGTAGTAGAAATACTTTACAATTCTCCAACCACTGAAATAGCTCATGTGTTAATGACCATTTACTGTGTTCCAGGGAGTGGGTTCATGTAAATGTTTTATCTTGTGGCTAGGAACTAGAGCCTGAATACAAAAACATTTTTCATTTCCCTGTGCTTTCCCTTACCCTGGAGTGGCACATTTCCAGGAATGAGCCCTTTCTCAAGCGAAAGAAAGTTTTATGGAAAGGGCTGAGAGAGGTGGTTACTGAAAAATCTTAGCGTGAGAACTGAGCTAAGCTTATTTATTCCTGTATTTATTTCTGGGCTTATGATGTAGTTCATTTATGAGGAGACATATCAGTATGTGTCATTTATATCATCTGGAGACAAGTTACAAGCCCAGGCCTTCAGGTCAGTCTGTCTGGATTCAAAATTAAATCCACAACTTTTAGCAGTACAAGCATGGGCACATCAGTTACATTACCTGTGCCTCTGTTCATCTGCATGTTTTTAGCAGTGCCTGGCTCATAGCAAGTGCTCAGTAAATGCTAGCTGTTACTACTACCTACTTAGCATATCTGTCCTCTTGGAAATCATTAATAGCTAACTTCATGGTAATGGATTCTCCCCATCCTAACTGTAAGGGCCCTGACCACAGGGGCCATGCTTTCTGCTTCTACAGGGAAGTGGGCATAGCTGGGCAGGTATCACTAGCCCCAGTTTACATGGCCTTTTTCTGTGCCGTGTTTCATTTAGTGATTGTTTCTGAGCTCCAGTGTGGCTACATATAAATGAAGCTGTTGTATGTCAGTAAGGCCTGTCAACATCAGACCAAGAAAACATTTAGGTATTGTTGATAGTCAACATTTTCTGTCTCAAAAGATAGTTTTTCTTACTATTTTCTCCCTAAGAGACATGAGATCTTGACATTATTTTATGGAATGGCTATTAAGCCATTTCCCTATTTGTTACTAATCAAAGCTACACATATAACTTGATACGCAGCATGACCATGGTGAGGAGATTATTGTTATAGATTATTATATGCCCTGAGCCTGCTGTGGGTGTATCATTTAATCTTCCCAACATCCCTGGTATGGGCAGATTCCATTACTAACTGCATTTTATAGCAGTGTTGATTAACCCATGCAATACATCTTAGGCTTTGGAAAATACAGTTTGACCCTTAACAATGGGGGCATCAGGGGTGCAGACCCTAACTTAACAGTCAACTCTGTATATGCGGTTCCTCCATATCTGCTGTTCAGCATCTGTGGATTCAACTAACCCCGGGTAGTTTAGTACTGTAGTATTTACTATTGAGAAAAATCCGCATGTAAGTGGACCGGTATCGTTGAAACCCATATTGTTCATGGGTCAGCTGTACTTAGACTGTCTCAGAGAGATTACCACTTCTCATTTGAGAACAAGTAACATGAGATCCTAGATTGGCAACAACTTATCTGATCCCAAACTCTTGTTTCTACAACAACAAAAAAGATGGAGACCTGTAGCTCTGAAATTCAGATGAAACCACACTTCTGCTGCTCAGTCCTGTATTGCACTAATAGTTCAGCCGGCCAGGTGCAGCTGGGCCTTTGTCCTCTGGTGAGGACAGCTATGATGGGTTCATCCTGCCCTCACTGGCAAGCCATTGACTGCCCCCATGATGAGCTTGCACCCGACAGTCCTTTGTGTGGTGAACCAGAGAAGCTGGAGCCATTAAAATCCAAAATTGCCTAGAGAGAGGGTAGGGCTCCCATAACCTTTAATAATGTATTTGCTTTACAGAGGGAGGGGAAGGGAGAGCATAGGTACTGTAGGGGGGCTGCTTTCCCATCAGGAGGGGGACCAGAGGAAATAGATCTCTTACTCACTGATTTACCCTTAATATACCAGAAAAAATAGCCATCACTATTTACCACCTGGGCCCATAAACACCCCCCTTTTATATTTTAAGTCACTATAAGAATAAGGGAATAGTGAAAGTCAATTTTATTATAAATTTTAACAAGTATCCAAAATATTTAAAATTTAGCAAGTATTAACAGCATAACAATATACTAAAAACACTGGATTGTAAACTTCAAATGGGTGAATTTTATGGTATGTGAATTGTATCTCAGTAGAGCTGTCATATATACATATATTTGTATGTGTATACATACATATACATATATGAGTTACAACAGCAAACTTCACATTTTCATTGTCTAGAAGGATATATACCCCAAATGAGCAATGTTGCTTGAAGGCAGTGAAATGTTTATCAGCTGCCATGAAGTGAAGGTATTCATCTTGTAGCTCCTGATTCCAGATTTCAAATACATCTCTAATAAGCTCTAGCTTCTGGGGCTTTTTTGGTTTTGTTTTGTATTACACTTGGATTGTCAACACGCAGTGCCTTAAAAAATTTTGGTTGGGGCTTCCCTGGTGGCGCAGTGCTTGAGAGCCCGCCTGCCGATGCGGGGGACACAGGTTCGTGCCCCGGTCCGGGAAGATCCCACATGCCGCGGAGCAGCTGGGCCAGTGAGCCATGGCCGCTGAGCCTGCGCGGCTGGAGCCTGTGCTCCGCGACGGGAGAGGCCACAACAGGGAGAGGCCCGCATACCGCAAAAAAAAAAAAAAAAATTTGGTTGCTTATAACTTTGTTGAAGAGAGGCTAGCCATTTTCTTTGCTTCATAATTTTAAAACATTTTCACTTTTAGATTTATAAAGGTCAATTCAGATGACCAATGAATTTTAAAAATTTCTACAGCATCTGTTTTTCTCCACTCATCTTTATGTACAGCTGCCTTCAGCTTGTCTCTATGAACTGTAACAAACTACCAAGTAAATTTGGGGGCATAGTCATCATAAAAGATACATACTGTCACATTGTGTTTGAGCAAAATGGCATAGTCCAGGTTTTTGTCACAAAGAATTGTGTGATGAAATCTTTCCTCTTGAACAACTTAATACAGTAGTCCCCCCTTATTTGCAGCGGATATGTTCCAAGACCTCAGGGGTTACCTAAAACCGCAGATAGTAGGGAACTCTACATATACTATGTTTTTTCCTGTACTAATGGGTGGGTAGCATATACAGCATGGATATGTTTCAGATTTATAAAAGAATTCAACAAGTCCATATAGTGATTACAAAATAGAAAGTTTTATTCTATTATGTAAGAAGTAAAGTTCTCCTTGTTCTTTGAAAGCCGGCTAAGAAAGAATTACAGTCATAAAATATCAATCTTTACAAATAGATCTACTCAAAAAAGAAACTCAGAAGTTAAGTTTGGGTTCATCGTTTTCTGATTGCATACCAAGAGTTGTCTCTGTTCTCAGCCGGTGAGAAGATGGCAAACCTATGTGTGGCTAAGGGGTCATGGACTTGTCTGGCTTCCCTCTGAACTGAATGGTAACAGTTCACATTCAGCCGGCAGCCTGGGGTGCCAGAGAGCAGTGGACTAGGAACCAGGGGGATCCTTTGTATATGGTCTCGGTCTAACCAGTAGTCCTTGTAATTAGGACACGTGGCTGTCACCTTTTGCTTGTGTTCCTGTGAGCCTCACTCACCAGGGACAAGCACCATGTCTCATCAAGTCGGAAGCCCAGAAGGTCAGGGACAGTATCCTATCAGGCTGGAATTTCCCACGTGGAAATGATGTATCTCCTACTTCTAAACAACTGCTTTGCTGTGCCCCACACCATCTTCTCAGATTAGCAGAGGCTGCATGGAGGAAGCAGACTTTGGAGATAGCTAGACCCGAGTTGGAATCCTGGCTCTGCCACCACTCACCAGCCCCGTGACCTTAGTTAGCAGGTCACTTCACAACTCTTGAGTCTGTTTACTTATTTGTAATCGGAGGTGGAGGGGGGGAGGGGAGCAGTAGTAACTACCTCACAGGTATTATGAGATAGAAATCCAGGAAACCTTGATTTAAGGTATTCAGTGGAAGGGTTTGTTCCAGTCACTGGAGGACCCAGAGATGAAGGTGACACCTTTCCTGCCTCAAGATGCATCCTATGGGTGTGTCAGGAGAAACCAGAGATGTCACACGAAGGCCTGGCCATATGTCAGGTGATGGAAGAAGGGCTGATAAGGAAGGGGTACAAGGAGGGAGTGGTCAGCTCTTGGGTGGACGGTGTCAGGTCTGACCAGGCAGACGGAGCAGGAAAGGGCATGGGCACTTGCATGAGCAGGCACTGGGGCACAAATGGCCATCATGGGGGAAACGGGGCGATCTGTCTGGCTACACAGAAGTGCTGAGCCTGGGTAAGATGCCCATGTCTCTGGGGAGAGCTTGCCCTGGATTTGCCCCTACCCTTTCCAGTCCGGCTTTCGCCTGGGTAAGCAAGCAGTACAGCACCGTTGCTTTGTCCTGGGTGTTATGCATGGGGTGGGAGCAGGAAGGCTCTGAGGCTGGGCCTCTACCCCACTCCCCTCCCCCTCTGCCATTATCAGCTGTGTCCAGATGGTCACAGGCTCCCTAATCTGGGATAATCGGAGGGTAGGAGCTCAGCTGGGACCCGGGCCTTTATGCTGCTCTGTGATGGGTCAGCCCCAGCTGGAGAGATCCCGCAGACAGGGCCCTGGGGCTTTGGAAGATGGCTAGGGGCTTAGTGCTGGCCCTGTGCTGGAGGAGATCGAGGAGCAGATGACAGCTCTTCAGAAGGCAATCTGAGTGCAAATAAGGGGAGCCCCAGGTGGGGCCTGGCTAGCTCCTCTGGGCCTCAGAAATACAGGCACAGAATCTGAACCGCTGGGCCTTGATTCACAGAGTCTGTGGCATCAGTCCTTTGTTCCCTCTCTTTCTACTGAGTTCACCCCTCCCGACCCCGCAGTTTTATGTTGCTGCCCTTCGGCCCCAGACCAACCCAGGCGCTTATAATGGCATCAGGAGCTTGTACCCCACGTTGATGTTGGGGATCTCACACATCCAGGTGCAAAGCTGGGCTCATTGGTGTCTTAGAGGCCTGTGGCTCTGGTGCCCACTACCGGGGGCCTCCAGTTTACTGCGAGTCTTGACCCCCGAGGCTGCTCGGGGTTCTACAACTGTTCTGTTTTGTTTCAGCTTCTTTCATGAGTGGGGGAGCCCCACCTTGGCCCAGGCTTCTAGCAGTGATCCTGGTTTGTCATCCTGGTTTTAAAGCCTTTATCCCAGAATCTGAATTTAGAAGCTTGAGCCTTCTGCCTTATGTTTTACAATTCTGTTTCTGGTCCTCAGACATGTTTGCTTACTTACAAGCCTATGCCTCAGTTGTCTGGCTTTTAATTTTATCTATCATTGCTATAGGTGTTTGAATTGGAGAGGGTGGTTTAGAAAGGGAGAACCATCCTGGCCAGAAGTGTCTTATAGATTCTAAAGCTTCATGGAATTTATGAGTCATAGATTCTGCCTCTTACTAAGTATGTGGCCTTGGGTGAGTCTCCTTATCTTTTAAAATCAGTTGCTTCTCTGTAAAATACAGATATTAGTAACTAGCTCACTAAAAGTTTTTTTTTTTTAAGTGCTGATAATCTGAAATTTAAGAATAGTGACAATTCTTGGGAGGAATGTGCAAAGGGATGGGTTTGGAAATAGAGGGGCCTACAAAGGCATTTCTTAAGCTAGTGATCTATGTCTTAAGCTAGGTCATGGGAATACATATTTATTTTATTATAATTCTTAAACTGTACAAAATATATTTCTTCTTTTTATGCATGAAATATTTCATAATTTTTTAAAATGTCCACGCTGCTATTATGAAGGTAAACGAGGTAATAACATATGAAGGTGTTTTGTAAAGAGTCAAAGCAGGGAGCAGATACTGGGCATTACTTCTCCAGGCAAAGGAGGCTTGAGCTGGAACACAGACCCAACCTTTGAAGGAGGTTTTATTTCTACAAGAAAAGGGGCAGTAAGCTAAGAGGCTGTTTACACCGAGGTGCCATGAGGGGAGCAGTGGTGAACCTGAGTTCTCCCTCCCCTCCCCACCTCCTGGTTCAAGTATGAGTCACCTGCCCAGGCTCTGGACGATGGTGACGCAGCCATGGGAGCTGGTGCAGCGCTGCAGGGATGGCTGGGCCTCCACCTGCCCACTGCTGGGGTCAAAGGTGAAGATCCTGTCGGTGCTTTCCCCATGATCATCCCGCCCGCCAAGGATGTGGACTTTCCCATCACACACAGTCACGCCACAGCTCTCCTGGGTGGACAGACAGAAAGACAATTAGCTATAGGATCCAGCCTGGAGCTCCCTTTGTCCCTAGCTGGCCAGGCCAGACAACGAAACCTTGACCCACAGAATATGAGTAGGCAGGCTGGAAGGTAGAGAGCTAAGAATTGGGTGGACCTGACTTCAAGCTCTGGCTTGACCCTTACTAAATGAATGGCCTTAGACAAGTCACTTCACCTTTCTGGGCCTCAGTTTCCTCATCTGCAAAGTAAGAATAATAATAGTACTTTCTTCATAAGGTTCCCTTAACAGTTAATGAGATTAAGCATGTAAAGCATTTTACATAGTGCCTGAAATATAGTAAGCACTCCAATAATAATTACCACCAGACTCAGAGAAGCCAGAAATCTCAGGCTCTTAGAATCACTGGAGGTCAGAACTGGCAGGGATCACCAATCCATCCATACCCCTATATAGTCTCTTTGGAGAGGGAACAGAACAGTGCCGGGAGGCAAGAAATGCAGGGGTGGAGCATCCAGGGCCTAGACCTCCCTTCTCTGATATCACTGAGGCAAGGGAAACTTACCAAGTCCCCTCTCCATTCTCCCCACTCCTCCAACAGTAAGCTACCACCTGGTGGCCTACAGATCAGGAGAGACTGCAGGGTCATTGAAACCAAGCCCCCCATCCAAAGCTATAGCACTTGGGACTGGGGTTCTAGGTTCTGCCTTACATGGCTTTAACTGGTGGCCTCAACCTCTCTAAGGCCAGTCTCCTTATCTTTGAAGCCCAAGGCTGATTATCACTGTGGGACAAAGCTAGAGAACTACTGCCTAGTAAAGCCGCCTAGCATGGAGTCAGACACAGGACTCACTACCTCTGAGAACCAGATCCTTAGAAGTGGGTTTTTACTCCTAAATGGAACCAGTGCCAGGGCTGTGCCCAGGCCCCTCCACTTACCACAGGGCTGGGGAGGACAGCTGCCTCCCCCCAGACATCCATGCCAGGGTTGTAGGTGAAGATTTTGCTCATGAGGCCCCCAACCACATAGATGGTATCCTCCAGGGCGACAGCCTCGAGACACCGCTGCGAGAAGGGCGCTGGTGACCGCAGGCTCCACTGGTCCTCCTTGGGGTCAAAGCACTGCACCTGAGAGGAAGAAGTGGCAGAGGTGAAGCCTTGCCCCTCAACTGCCCTGCTGCCCACACCTCCTATCTCTCTCGGTCAAGGGGACTCATTCAACACATATGCCTATGTCCACCAGGCCTGAGCATGTGTGTCTCCCCTCACGTGTGCTCAGTCTAGTTCTATATTCCAGCTCCTCCCCCTGGACTCTCGTCAAAAGCCTCCTCATCTTTCAAGGTCCAGGAAGAGGTCTGTATCCCAGGAGGTGGAGATACCATCTGCATGGGTTCTCAGAGCAGGTCCCCCATGGAGATGCATTCCTGGCTGCATATACTGTCAACCCTCTTCCTCCCTGGTGTGCTGAGGTCATGACCAGATTCCAGCTGGGATGTCTCACAGCCCCCATTTCTATAGCTGTCCACAGGCCTCCTAGGCTCACAGGTGTTTATGACGCCTACAGTTTCTGAGGGTTCATACCTGTAGTTGCCTGCTCACCTTACTCCCTACTTCCTCAGTTGTGTCCTTGGAAACCCCCAGAATGGCCTATTCATGTCAGTGCTGCATAAGAAGGTGCTAAAGGGCATTCCCCCAGCCAGCCCAGGAAGGTGTGCTGGGAGTGGAGGGGGAATGAGGAGGGTGAGAGATCCTAGTTTGGGAAAGAGTCAGATCTCAGGATCACATGCCTGTGAGGCCATCAGGGTGGGGAGGGAGCTGCCACAACGAAGATCAGTTTTTATTCACAGAAAGCCTAAATGTACAATAGAAAATTTGGTAGACTGTGACTCATCCACTCCATTGACTGTTACACAGACATTGAAATGATGGCTGTGAAGAGTTTCTAAGCATGTAGAAAGTGCTTATACTTGGAACAAGAAAAAACAGAATACAAAATTTTACTAAAACAACAAAAGCAAAAGTCAACTCAGAGGAAGCTTAGAAGGCATTTAACCAAATATTAATGGTAGTAGTTATCCTTAGGTGGTGAGATTATGGATGATTCTTTTTTCTATTTCTCTGTTTTCTAAATTTTCAATAATGGTTTTTTGGTTTTTTTGGCCACACCACGTGGCATGTGGGATCTTAGTTCCCTGACCAGGGATTGAATCCATGCCCCCTGCAGTGGAAGTGCAGAGTCTTAACCACTGGACTGCCAGGGAAGTCCCAAGTGTATTGTATTTTGGAATGGAGGAAAAGCATTTTAACTAGTCCCACCCTTGCCCTCACTTAATTTTTTAGATCTATGAAACCCATATGGCACCAGCCCAAACATTCGGGTCCAGACCTAATGTGTGACCTTTGGGTCATCTCTCTGAATTCATTTTCTTGCCTGAAACATGGGGATGACTCCTCAGTGCGTGGACGAGGACATGAAAGACCCAGCTCTGCGCCAGGCACACAGCAGGCCTCCACCACCCTCTCTCAGCTCACCTTGTTGGTGTTGACGCCGTCCCGCCCGGCGCCCCCCATCACGTAGAGCCGGCCGGCGCAGGGTGCCACGGCAGCTGAGCTCACTGCCTCTAGGAGCGGGGCCGCAGCAGCCCAGGTGTTGGAGAAGGGGTCATAGCGCTCTACGCTGCACAGGCGCCGCAGGCCGTCGAAGCCGCCCACCACAAACAGCTGTGGATGAGGGGGTCGCCAAGAGTCAGGGTGTCTGCGTCTCGGCCCCACAGCCTGTGGCTGTGTGTGGAGAAACTACCCCACCAGGGGCGCATCCCAGCTCCTGCCTCCGTGTCCTGACTCCCCATTATTGAACCTCCCTTAGCAGATTTTCCTGTACTAACCAGATGATACTGGTTTGTAGGATGGGTGTTGAATACAGATTAGATCTGTAAAATAACTGGCACCAAGTTGATGCTTAATAAAAATACCTACTAATTTCTTAAAGGCTTACCACCTTACTTAAGTGATCCTAAGAAGCACTTTTATTTGCATCTCTGAATTAGGGATGTAGCTTGCAAAGAGAATTGGCAGATTTTTTTTTCCTTTTTCTTTTTGGTCTTAAGTGGCAGAGTCAAGATTCAAACCGAGGCTCGTCGGCCCCAGAGCGCACATCCTTGACCACCTGCTACTAGGCTGTGCTATTACAGTAATTACTATCATTATTAGCATTAGCATCATTATGCAACTTGGGGCAAGTCCTTTTTTCTTTTGGGGGCCTCAGCCCTTCTTACAGAGAGCGGATTGTAAAGGGACTTCCCCCAGCTAGTCCATAGATCTCTACCTGGAGCCCAAGGCAGCAGCTGCCGGGTGTCCTTACCTGCCCCTGCACGACCGCCATCTTGTGCCTCCACCTGCCCTTGTGCAGCGAGGCCACCTTGATCCAAGTGTGCAGATGGGAGCTAAACATCCACACATCACGGCTGTTGATGTGGCCTCCTAGGGAGAGAGAAGCAGCTGTTGTTCCCAGGCCCTCTTGCTATCCCCAGGGGAGCAGGGACTGTGTTTTATTCTCTGAGTCTCTAGGGCTCGAATCTCAGGGAGGGCACCATCCATTGGTATCAAACCGATCTTTGCCACTGTCAAGACAACAGGGGAAATTCTTAATTTCCCTATAAAATTGGGTTGTAATGGGAATTAAATAGCTAATGTAAGCTGCTTAGCATAATGCACAGCACATGCTAGGCTAAAGAGAAGTGATGAGTGCTAATCTGAGTTGAAGTCAACATTGCAAGGGTGGAGTCACACCAGTGATTGGCTCTGCAGTACCACCTCAGCCAGTAACTGTAGGTTATCAGGACCGATCTGCTCCTATAGCCTGGTTGGAGGGAAGAACAGAGGGCGGCGCACGGGAAGTGATGAGCCAATCTTGTGGGACTCCGGCTATGGCTCCGCCCTCACCAGAGACATAGATGTCATTGCGGAGAGTGCAGGTCGCGAACTCTGAGCGCGCGAAGCCGGGCACGCTGGGCAGTGGGGTCCAGCGCCGGCTGTCGGGATGGTAGGCGTCGGCGAACGGCAGCTTAAGGAGCCCCTTGCGATCGCAACCGCCGATGACCACGATCACTTCAGCTAGGTCCATGAATCTGGCGTGGGGACAAGCCCAATGCCGGTTAACCCACACACGTGTTTCAGCCCTATTTCACCCGCTCATGGACTGTACTATATATGGTCCTGCTGCCCTTCTGTGCGCTTCTGCTCCCCACCCTCCGCATGCTGGACTCTGCCACTTTCAGCCTCCCCTCTGGCTATTGAGGGGAAGAGGGGCACTACTCCTTACCCCGTTCTACTGACCTCTAAGTTACAAGAAAAGAATCTTTACAGAGTCCTTACCCTTACCTAGAAAAATCACCTTGTTTAATCCTGACTTTGGCTTGCAAAAGTCATGTAGCTGTAGGAGACAGAGGTGGAATTCAAGCCCAAATTGGTGTGCCACTAACTCATTCTCTTCACCCTTTTCTGACCTCCATCGTGGACTAATTTTGCTGTGTCCCTCCTCCTATAACCATCTCCTAAACTTATCCCCTAATCACTAAATCCATTGAACCAAGCTACACGCCCTTTCAGCAAATCATTCTCCCTCCCACTGACCCCACCAGAATTTCCAAACCCTTTAGCCAATTCCTACCTAATTCCTTTGACAAATATTGAACATCTTGCACCAGGCCCTGAGCTTACTGTTGGAGATACAGTGATGAGTAAGACAGAGTCTGTCCCTTATTCCTGTGAGGGTGACAGACCATCCTGACTACTCCACCCGAAGTCTTCTGGTCTGGTGTTCCAGGGGTGGTATATAAGCCTTTCTTTTTTCCCCCCAAGCCCTGCCTATTTATACGCCTTACTAGACTGTGCTCCCTGAGGGGAAAGGGTGTTTCCAAATCACTCCTGAGTCTGCACTGAGGCAGAGTGTGCACGAGATGTGAGATCCCTGCATTTCCCCCATTGGACTGTGAACTCCTTAAGGACCCAGCACCAAGCCTATGAAATGTCTGTTGTATGTATGACAGTCTTATTCAAGAGGCTTGATCAAGTGATAGGATTAAAGGATGATGGCGGATTGAGAGAGCAGTTGAACAAGGGAATAACGGGAAATAACGCAGGGCAGGAGGCAAGGGGCAGCTGGGAGGGAGGGGGCAGAGCGTACCTGCGCGGCCGGGCCCGCAGTGTGCCGGTCTCGCGGCCCAGGATGAAGCAGGCACGGGCCTCCAGCAGCAGCGGGCGGCACTCACCGCAGGCCTGCAACAACTCGTCAGCCTCTACCTTCTCCAGGAAATAGGCGGGCGCCAGCAAGGGCAGGCGCACGTGCTCCAGCAAGCGCCGCAGCTGTCCGCGGCGGGCTGGCGGGTCGTGACGCACCCAGCGCATGGCCGCTTCGAACACGGCCTCCTCATGCGCCACGCCCAGCGCTGGGTCGGCCAGAAGCGCTGCCACCTCGTCGGGCGTCAGCTCCAAGAAGTCGGCGTGGCGCGCTACCTCGGCGAAGGCCTGGCGCAGCACGCGGCCGCAACGCTCGGCCAGAGAGGCGAGGGAGAAGGCAGCGGCCACGCGACGCAGCGCCAGGCTGTTAGCGGCGCGCAGGCGACCTTCGAGGAAGCGCGCGCAGGCCTCGCGCAGGCCTGCCACGCCCAGTCGCTCGGCCAGTGCCAGCACCGCAGCCGCTTCGTCCTCCGCGCGCAGCCGCACGCCCGCTCCGTACAGGTAGTCGAGCACCACGGCCAGCGCCGTCGCCACCGCTGTCCCGGCGGGGCCTGGCGCCTCGGGTACCACGGGCACCATAGCCAGGCCACGCTCTGGCTGCCCAGCCGCGAACAGGCTGCGGAAGTAGGTGCTGCCCGCGCTAAGCGCTGCGCGGTGGCATGGGAAGTCACGGCCGCCGGCACGTAGCACCACGTCGGTGAGGGTGCCGCTCCGCCGATACGCATTCAGGGTGTGCAGGATGCGCTGTGCGTGGCAGGACCCCGCGCACGGCGCCTCGGAGCCCCAATCCAGCTCCGGCTCCTCCAGCACTGGGCCCTCCAGCGTCCTGCCGGGCAGAGAACACAGACCGCGTCGTCGGCAAATCCACCTGGCTGGGGCCCGGTTAGAGGGCAGGAGGCCTCTCACCCACCATTCCTTCCGTTGGTTCACTGGTTTACTCAGGCAGGCGCGCATTATCTTAACGGGTGTGCTTTCATTCATGCAACCACTCTTCCGTCCACCCGTCGAGATTCCTAATGGCCTCAATGAGCTAGTCCCAGCCTACCTGAAGGTCTAGACCCTGTCTTAGCTGTACCACCTCCTCCTCCACTTACCCAATCAGCCATACTGCTCTTTCTGTTCTTCAGACGTACTGAGCTTTTGCCTATCAGTATTGGCAGGAGACAGATGGCATGCTCTCAGATGGGGTAACTTAAGGAGATTCTAATAAAGGAAGGATTTACAAAAGCATAGACAGTGTTTTGGGACTCCCACCAGGGATAGAGCAGTGCCACATGGCTACCAATAGCAGGGAGACTTTACCTCCCCAAGGTCTAAAGGCGGAGGGCTGGGAGATTATTGGAACCTGCACAAAATATCTGTATAAGGAGGGCCCTCTGACAGGAGCTGTAGCCTTTGGTCAAGGAATTCAATCGACCCCACAGAGATCCAGTCTGTGCGGGGGGTATAACTCTACCCCCATCTCCTCACCCCGTCCACTCTCCTTGGGATCTCCGGCAGGTGCTCCCTGTTGACCACACCCTGATTATTCTATTTAATGTCTGCCCCTCCCCAAGAGTACAGGATCTGGCCCATAGTAGGTCGAATGAATACATTAAGTTAGTATTTATTGAGAGCCTTTTCTGTGCCGGTCAGTGAACAAGACATAGTCCCTGCCTTCCTGGAGCTCACAGTGTGGCAGGGTCCCATGGGGAAGTACAGAGCATTAGGAGACTGAGAATGATAAGTAGCATTAGCCAGGTGAAGGGAAGGGAGTGGAGGGAAGAAGTCTCCAGCTGAGAGAACAGTCTGTGCAGAGGCCCTGAGGGAAAGAGGACATGAGGTTAGAGCTCAGGCTGAGAGGGAAGTTGACCTTTTTCGTAAATTTTCTGTTCTCAAGGAAGCCCTGTGGGGGAGTGGAAAGAGCTGGCTCTAAGGACTGATCCGGGTGCTAATCCTGCCTCTGCCCCTGACTCGCCGTGTGACCTGCTCAAGTTACTCCCCTTCAGGTTCCTTATCTAAAATGCCGTCATAATGCCTCTCTCACATGGTTGTTGTGACTTGGTGACTGTGAAATGGAATGTATGAAAAGTGCTAGGTACACAGTACAAACTCAACAAATGTTTCCTTACATGTTTTTACCCAAGAGGAAGGGAGCACACCACATGTGTTAGTTGCTTTTATGTACATAATTTCATTTGAGCCTCACAAACCTGAAGAGTTTCTTTAGACTTCTTCCCCTCTTCTTTTTTAAGTTTGTCATGAGGAAACAATCACATAGATGGAACCTGCCCTTCAGAGGTTGCTGTGAGGATCAAAGGAGGGGTGTTTGTGAAAGCATTCTGTAGCCTGAAGGGCTGTAACGGATTGGTTATGATTTGGCCATTATGAACATACAGCTTCTGCTTGCATACTTCCAGGGACAAGGAGTACACACCTTTATGTAGCAACTTACTCTAGAGGAGCAGACCTCTGCTCTCTGCTCCTTGCTTCTCCATTCTCCTGATCCCAGCTGCTCTGCCTCCCCTGAGACTGCTTTGCCCTGGAGATCAGATCTTGCCCAGGAGTCAGTCTGGCTTTCACTGTTTATGCCTGGGCCATCCAGTGTGGTGAATCCCCTGTCTTAGCATCAGAGGAAATGAGCTTCCTGATGGGCAGGGTCCCAGGAAGTTAACTACTTTGCCCAAGTAGAGGGGCTGGGCCCTGAACCCGCCTGGCTGTAGACTCTGCATGCCTAGCGGCTCAGCCACCCTTGCCAAGGTTGGGGTGTATTCCAAGGAGCAGCGCAGGACCGCCGGAAGGAGTTGATGGGGTCATGGGAGCATGCTGCCTTCATTCTATTTTCCACTGGCTGAGAAGGCAGCCCACTCTAAGCTGACATCCAAGAGGGCAGGTCTCATCAGCGTCAGGTGGGACTTCTCTCTGCAGAGATGTCCCTGAACAGGGGGCTGCCAGGGGAGAGGGAGGGAGTCCCCTCCTGGGGAGTGCGCCAGTACTTTTTCATTCATTCTCCTGCTGTCTCCTGCACTGGGCACTGTGGACACACTGGGACATCAGACCTAGTTTCCACCCTAGGGATTTCCAGTCTGGGGGCCGAAGGACAACCCATTGGAACATGAAAGGTAGGGATTTCCAGGCAGGGCTTGGTCTAGTTTTCTCTTATCCCAGCTAAGAGTCTAGGCACCTCAGGCCAAGGGTGCTGACACAGACTGAGGTACCCAGCCCCTAGAAGTTGACATGCCACCCTGTTTCTTTTTCACAGTCACACATACACCCACAAACACACACTCAGACTTGTAGACATGACACAGCCAGGGGAGTCCTGCATCCTAAGTCCCCAGATGTACCTGGCACTTACCTGGCCATGACCTCTCCCAGGCTCTCTGCAGCTGCTGCTCGTGCACTGACCACTCCTGTTTGTCCTGCCGCCCTGCACCCCTGACAGCCTGGGCGCAATGTCCCTGCCGCTCTGCCTGGACTCCCGCTCAGGCTCAACTGCAAGAGGACAAAGGGGATGGACGCTGACGGGGGTGGGGGGGTGGGGGGGGGAGGGGGAGAGGAGAGTTAAGGGGGAAGGGGAGGAGGGGACACAGGGCTTTTGTTCTACTCTTGGATCAGCCCTGGGAGGGGGAGAAGGGAGGACCCAGGAGTAGGCGTGGGATTGACTGTGTGTGCAACTGGGATCCATGTGTCTGGATTGGGGGTGACCTGGTGCTGGTTGTGCCCCTGAGTGATACATGGATGTGAGGGTGTGTGTGTGCGCATGCAGGCGTTCCAGGGTACCTGTACGTGCGTGTGGGAGTGCATGGGGACGTGGTGACTGTGGCATCGGGGTGGGTGTGATTGAGTAGCTGTAGGTGTGCCTAAGAATGTAACTGCACAGCTTAGAGGTCTAGGTATCCCTCCTGCCTCTGTGACTCTGTGCTCTGTGTTCCTGCTTGACAGCAGACGTGTCATTGTGCGACTTTGTGTATCTGGTTATATGCATTGTGTGTCCCTGTCTTTGTGTCAGCATCTCTCTATGATCATTTGTGTGTGTGACGGGTCTGTCTGCGTACACGGGGGGGCTGTGTCGTGTGGACTGTGTGTGTGGACAGCGTGTGGTCCTGGGTCTGTGGTATGGTATGGCTGAAGTGTTTTTCCCTCGACAATGTACCCACCGTGGAGGGAGCACAGTGAAGTGGGCATGGTGGTGCTGGGCCAGCCTGGTGGGCGTGGGGAGAGAACGAGGCAGCTCTGGGCTGGCCTGGAGCCAGAGGGAGGCAGCTCCATAGGCTGGTGTCTGTTCACTTGCTGCCTCTACGAAGGGCCGTAGGGCCTGGTGTCTGTGGGGCAGGTGAGGAAATTTGCTTTCACGGAAGAGGGCAGCAGTTTGGGAGGAGGGGTGCCTTGATGAGAGCCCGGATGGGCACAGGGCACCTGGGAGGTGGTACTGGTACTGCCGGGATTCTCTGTGCCGCTCCAGGCAGATCACTAAGCCCCCCTTAGCCCCAGCTCTTCATCTTGGCAGGAGCAATAGTCTAGTCATAGTTCCTGCTCTGCGTGTCTTACTGAGGTGCTGTGAACTCAAGAGGGGTTTGTAGGTGAAAGCCATCTGCCAGGTGGACTCGGTGAGGCTGGGATCCTGCAGGAACCGCCCCGTCCCCGCCCCCGGCAAGGCTTAGAAGTGATGGGAGGGGTCACTGTGATGACGGCCAAGCATGTGTCCTGAGGCCTGGGGGAGGGTCTGCTCTGGGGACTGTGTTCCAGGGAATGGTGTATCCTGCTTCCCCTTAAAAAGGGATTGTATATATTGCTGTATGTGAAAGGATGTGAGAGATTTGGGCACCTAAATACCTGGAACAGAGGGGCTGCGGGTTCAGGGAGGGCCCTGGCGAAGGTGAAGGCTGGGCTCGGCCTGGAGAGGCCTCACCCCCTAAGGTCCAAGGGAGGAAGCAAGGAGTGGGTCTGTGGAGATGGCAGTAAGGGAGAGGCCCTGTCTCTGGTTTCCCTGTTAAGGGCAGTCAGGCTGTCCTCAGTAGACAGGGAGAGGTCACGAGGAGGGCATTGGGAAGGTGGCCTTCTCAGTAACCCCTCAGGTCAAGGGACACGAGCCAGGGTTGACCACAGGCTGTGGGCTCAGCTGAGGGTGAAGGGCTCAGCTATCGGCCTAGCTGGGGGATGGCCTCCATCCTCCTTCCATTGTTTGGGGTGAGGGGAGACTGCTGGACTGCCTCTGCACTGGGGAGTGGAGGGGTACAGTGTAGGGCCCTGGTGAGAGTGGGATGCCGACAGGCTGTTCCACTCAGAACTCCCAGCCCCTTCTCCCTGCTTCTGAAAGACCCTAGGATGACTCAAGTTGCCCAAGTGTGGCCAGCCAGGAGCCTGGGACATGCTAGCCAGTGGACCCAGGGGCACTGACTGGACAGGGAGGGGCTAGCATGAAAGATTGGTTCTGTTTTCCTGGGCAGGCCTGCCAGACACTGGAGAGGAAGTTACTGGGGCATTTGGGTAGGGCAGTGTGCCCCACTGCTGGCCCGGACAGTCCAGGTTTCACGTACATTTCTTCATGCCCAGGGAGAGCCGGGAGCTGACCTCTGCCCCAGGAAGGGAGCACTTGGCAAATGTTTGAAAGGGGGAAAGGAGGGTGAGTCCCCCGATAGTTCCCAGAGGGGCAGTTCTAGAGGTTAATGTGGGGGCCCCAGTCTGGGTTCCAGCATTAGGAGGGGTTTCTTTTCCTTTCCTCCCTGAAGGCGCCAGACCCCAAGAATTCTATCCAGAAGGCCCCTGTTTGGAGAAGAGACACATCCCTTGGCTCCCAGGAAGCACCATGTTTATTTAATGTAGGATGAAACTGGGGTTCAGCCCCCTCCCTTCCCCTAGGACACACCCAAGACCATGCAGACTTTTATGACAAAGATGGGATTTACAGACCCCTTCTCATGGAGGGCAGAGGGCAGAGGTCCAAGGACTGAAAGACAGGGGCATCTGTGGTCCCAGGGGCTGTATTTTGGCTTTCAGCCCAGGTGCCCCACTGTGCCAGGAATGGGAATGGGCCTCTTCAAAGCTGAACCTCCGCCATGGGGGAGAGGCATCTCCTGGCTGAGGGCCTGTCCCTCCATAGGCCAGGGATCTCAGAAAGCCTACATATGGCCACGAAGGGACCTGCTCGTCCCACTGCCCAGTCCTACATCGGACCAGGGAGCCCTCCCCATCTGCCTTACCATTCCCAGCTGGTTACGAAAGGCACACAGAGCCTGAGTGGGATTCTGGCTCTACCAGTTCTAAGCTGTGTGGCTCCGGATGGTCACTTTACCTCTGCAAGACTGTCTCCACCACAATATGGGGACACTTGCCCCTAAGCCCAGTGCTGTTAAGGAAGCCCCAGTGCCATGTGATGCAGGGGAGGGGCTCCACCACCCTGCCACTCTCCCATTCATTTCTGAGAATGGTTCTTCCTCAGTCAATGGGACCCGAATCCCAAACCCAGCAAGCTCTGTCCCCACCCTCCCACTGACAATTCAGAGATGACACGTGTCAAGATGGCAGCTTTAATCATCTTGGCCGAGGCCCCTCAGGCTCCCTGTGCTGAAGGCCTCCTTGGCCATATACCCACCCCTGACCATGCCATAACACTTTTCGCAGGTGGCCCCTGCCCTTGGCCACTGACGTGGGAACCTGAGGTCACGTCAGTCTGTGGATCTCCCGGGTGTGGATCCAGCAGCCCCAGGCCTGCTCTTGCCACCTCCAGCGCTCCTAGGGGATATGGCTCAGACCCTCTCCTGGGGCAGGGCCAGCGGCAGCAGGAGGCTGGCAGGGGAGGAGTGTCTCCACCACTGTAGCAGGCGTTGCTCCTGGGCCAAGCTTCCTTGTGCTTTGAGACTGATGGAAGAGCAGAGGTGCTGGGGCAGAGGCCTAGCACAGGCCCTTGAGGCAGGAGAAACACAGAGAAGGTGGTTTCCTCACAGCACAGACAGGAGGACAGACACACGTGGGCACACGCAGGCTCCACGTCCTCCACTGCCGCAGGGGGCATGGCATGGCCCAGTGACCCTTCAAAGCTTCCCGGTCAGGACGCAAGGGAGGGCCTCAGGGAGTGGACCAGGCCCCGAGCCCCAAACTTCCCAGAAAAAGGAGCCCCAGGCCCGCAGGGGCATCTGAGAGGCTGGCGAGGGGAGCCCCCTCCAAGAGAGGCCATGGCTGACGAGGGGCTGGAGCCAACAAGGAGACTGTGGAGCCAGCTCCCAGAGCGTGCTTCTTCCAGCTCTGTGGGCTTCCCCTGTCTCCACATGAGGTACAGGCTGGACAGACGGGTCTTCAGCTAACGCCCACTCCGGTCTGTGAGGGTCGTGGCGCGGCTGCCGCTCCCTTGGGGGCCCATAGGGGAGGTGGTGCTGTTGGCATATGTGTCATAACTGTTGTCTGAACATACAGAGAGCTCATCGGAGACCTCCATGCCATCGCTGATCTCTGTTGGGCCAGAAGGAGGCAGAATATGAGTGCAGGAAGGAGAGGAGTGGATAGATGGCTGGCAGATGCCGTGGGAAAGGGTGGCCTGGAGCCACTCCTGGTCAGCCACTAGGAGGAATGAAACCTCGGGTTTCAGGTATGCTATTGAGCTTGGCATTCAAGGCCCTTCTCAGTCTCTGCAAACACTCTGGTCGCACTTCAGTCTCCTCTCCCTGGAACTCCACCTTCCAGCCACAGAAAACTATCTGCACCCTCTTAAGCTTGGCACGCATGTGTTTACTCTCCTCAGGGCTTTGCACATATTGGCCTGTCTCCTGGGCATGACCTCCCGATAACACTTCCTTTTCTTAAAATCTGGCTAAATTCTTCTCATTTCTCTTTTTGCCCCCAGGCTGGGATGGGGCCTCCTCATGACCACCCTGTTCCCCCCTGCCCCACCTGTATTGTCACCATCTGTGGCCCCCATCGGCTGGAGTACTTCAAGGACAGGGATGAGGTCTGGGCATCAGTGTCCCCAGTGGCTGGTACAGTCCTGGACACACAGCAGAGGCTTAGAAAAGGTCTGCTGAGGGGAGCTTAGCACACCCCAAGGGCACTCAGAGCACCTTGGTGGGGCTGAGGGTTCCTGGAGAAGACCTCTCAACCAGGAGTGGGCAGCGGGTGAGGCCTGCGGCGACTCTTCAGGGCCAGTAATGAGAAGGTGCTAGGTGAATGAATGGCCTTTGGCACTACAGAGAGGCGGGGGTCGGGGAGGTGCAGAACCTGACAGGCCAAAGTGCTGGCCTCCTGCCTGCCATTCATGCTACCCGCCCCTCCTGACTTCCCTGGGCCAGGCACAGTACAGAAGCCTGGGGACTCCTCCTTCCAGGAGCTCCCCAGTGTCGCCAGAGAGCTGTGGGAGGCGGGGGGAAGCCCTCCAACCCCGCTTTGGTGCTCAGGGAAGGCTCCCAGGAGAAGGAGGGTTTTTGAGCGAGGGTAGGAGGAATTAAGTACCCCAAAGGCAAGAATCTGTGTATCCTCAGCACCTAAAACAGGGCCTGGCATGCGTCTGTTGAAGGAAGGGATAAATAAAAGAGTGAAGAAATGAGTGGATGTTCACACAGTCGCTGGAGCCAGCCCCACTAAACCCACAAGCACCCCCCACTGGGCTCTGGTTCACTCGGGCAGCATTTACCAAGCACCCGTCTGGGCCAGGCGTGGCACTAACCCTCACAGGTACTCTGTGAGGGGGAGCTAGCCCATTTTACAGAGGAGGAGTCTGATGGTGAGGGAGGTTAGGTAATATGCTCTTGTTCACACAGCTCGGGGGATAAGCTGGGATTTGAATCCAGGTCCATCTGGCTTCTAAATATCTCTCAAATCTCTCCTCTCCTGTTTCCATTCCCACAATCCCCATCTGAATTATTGGTTTTCTTGCCTCCAGCTTCCCCTTCTAACCCACCCTCCACACTCGTTAGAGACTGACTTGTGGGGAATTCCCTAGCAGTTCACTGTTTAGGACTCTGCACTTCCACTGCAGGGGGGGCACGGGTTCGATCCCCGGTCAGGGAACTAAGATCCCACAAGCCCTGTGGCGCCGACAAAAAAAGAAAAAAAGAGAGAGATTGAATTGTGTTCCCTCCAAATTCGTATAGTGAAGTCCTAAACCCCAGCACTTCAGAATGTGACCCTCTTTGGAAATAAGGTCATTGCAGATGTAATTAGTTAATATGAGGTCATTAGAGTGGGCCCTAATCCAGAATGACTGGTGTCCTTGTAAAGAGGGGAACTTCGGACACAGAGATGCATCTACAAGGCAATGGGAGAGGCCAGGACCAGATCTTTCCCTCACAGCCCTGCTGACACCTCGATGATGGACTCTTAGCTTTCAGAACTGTGAGACAATACATCTGTTTTTAAGCCACCCAGTTTGTGGTACTTTGTTACAGCCCCACTGTAACAAAGACAAATCTGTCTGTTGCCTTCCTCTTCTTTCAGAACAAAGCCCAAGCTCCTGACCACACACTTGAGGCCGAAGTGCCTCCCCAGCGCCATCTTGGGGTGAGTCAGCCAGAGGCCCTGCCTTCGAGCCATGGCAAGGAGTGTTCCCTCACTACCTCTGAACACATGCTGTTCCTGCTTCGAATGCCCTTCCTTCCCTCTGCTCGCCCAGCCCTCACCTCAAACCTATCCCCCTCCTACCCTTCCTTCCCATTTCAACTACATCACCTCCTCACAGAGTGGGCCCCAAAACCTTCCTCACTGCCCCAGGGAACTCTGAACCCCTCTCTCCTCCTTGTACCCCACTCTGGCTCAGCACCCCCATCTATTAGGGCTCAGTGACACCTAATTTTCCATGTATTTGTTTATACAGCTGCCTCCTCCATCAATCTGGGAATGTCAACAGGCAGCAAGCAGGGGTGAAATCAACGTTTGTGGGGTCTGTGTATGAACCAGCATGGCAGGATGGGCCTCCAGCCCTCCCCCCACCCCTGCATGTCACCCTTGCCCACTACCCATGGGGCTGACACTGAGCCACAGGACCTGGAGTTGAAGGCTGCATGTGGACGGGTATGCATTTCTGTGTGTGTGTATGTGTGCCCCTGTACCAGTGTGAGTGTGAAGCTAGGTGGGTATATTTATGTCTGTGCCGTGTCCCTGCCTGTATGTGCTGTGTGTGAAATGTGTGCACACACACCCGTCTGCACATGTCGGGTGCAGAGGACAGAGCCCAGAGCCTGACTCAACCTGTCTGCGGAGCTGCACACCTGAAAAGATGAGCTTCTCCTTCATGATGCTGACGTCCCGGCTGGTCCGGTGCACCGCGGCACTCAGCATGATCTGCTCGGGGTTGTAGCTCCGTATGCCACCCAGGCGCCACCTGCAGAGATGGCCCCGTGGGCATCAGGTCCTTCCCCACCTTTCCTTGGAGAAGGGATCCTTCCCACTTCCACAGACTCTCTGGATTTGGCCTGAGAGACCAGCAGGACTCTTGTCCGACTGTACAGATGGGGAAACTGAGGCCCAGAGTAGGGCAGAGCTGGGGCCTGAATCAGTCTGCTGACTGTCAGCCAGGGCTCTCCAGCCCTCTTACCTCCAGACCCCTAGATCCGCTCCCCTTGCCCAGGAGGATGGTTAGGGGTTGGTTAGTTATGTGTCAGGTGCCCCCAGTTATACGCCTGGACAAATTTGGGGGTGGGGGCTTAGCAGGCATGACTGATGACCCACCCTGGAGTGCAAACCAGTCTTGGGGAGTCCCAGCTGATGTCGCCTACAGCTCCATCATCAGGACCAGGCTGAGTGAAGCCAGTGAGGAACCCCAGAGAGGAAGTGAAGGAAAGCAGGGAGGGGAGGGGAGACAGCGGGGAGCTTGTCTTCGTGGCGTCACAAGGCAAGGGTGCTGGAGTGACTTGGGGAGGGGCCTGCTGCTGCTCTGTTCCGACAGCCCTGGAAGAGTGGGGTGCATATTCCCTAGTGGAGAGGGACAGGCCGGAGCATTACCCCTTTAATGGCTGGGGCAAGGTGGGAGCAAAACTGAATGGGCTGAGAGGTGGGGCTGCATAGGGCATGCAGGGACCAGGCAGAGCCGGGAGGACTTGGGTTCCTTCGTCCGGCCCAGGGCACAGTTCTTGCTGTTACAGTTCCTCTGAACTAGCCCCACATCCCTGGCCTCTGAACTTAGATTCTTCCTGCAACCTAGACAGAAGGACTCACCGGACCCCCAACCCCACTCAGGGAAGTGGGGATCAGCTTGGAAACAACAACCCAACCCCCCAGGGCCCGACGCCCTGCTGGAGTGGGTGGAGGGAGCCCAGACTCCAGGGGAAATCAGTTGTTTCCAGATGGGATCAGCACAGCAGAAATGGACAGACAGATGGACAGGCAGACAGGTGGATGAACAGAGCAGACAGACAAGGGGAAAGCAGGAGGCAGAGGGGAAGGCAACCTCTGGCTGGGCTGGCCGCCCTACGCATCCCTGAGAACAGCAATAGGGTCTCTTATTTATCGCTGCGTGCCTGGCACCAAGCCCAATGCCTGCTGTGTGGTGGGTGCTCTAAGTATCATTGAGTGAATGAATGGAAGAATGAGGACCACAGGGGAATGAACTTCTCCCCCAGGGTCCTCTCCTCCATCAGGCCTTGACTGACCCCCCAGGAAGACGATGATGCCGTCCTGGATGTATCTTGAGTGGCCCAGCGTGTCGGTGGAGCACCCTGGGGAAGAAGGCCCAGCACAGCACCAGCCAGCACATGTGGACATCTGCCGACTGAGAGGATGGTGGAGGGACCAGGCAAATGGCCCTTTGCTGGGCTCAGTCCCACAGTCAGTGAGCACAGAGTTCCTCCTCCTAGAAGCTGGTCAGTGAAGATGACTGACCTAGGAGGGCCCAAGGCACCTGACCAAAGGGAACTTGCACCCGCAAGACCAAGGTCTCATCTTGGAAATTAACGTTAAACCCAGGAGGAAAGTGTCAGGCCCGTGTCTCTGCAGTGAGGTACATCTAGGACAGGAAGCTCAACCACTGGGGGTATTTCCCAGGGGAAAGTACGGGAGGCTGTGCTCATGGGGGGAGAGCAGTGGGGTGGGAGTCAGAGACAGAAAGTGAAAGAAAGAAGAGAGGTGGAGAGAAAGATAAACAGTGAGGGAGGGGAAAGGCAAACTGGGAGTGGGAGGGCCACAGGTGGCAGGGAGAAACAGAACTTGGTAGGCGGTGCACCGGGCACTGGGGAAGGCCTTGCCCAAAGTGCCAGGCTGTGGGGGGTGGCCCAAGCAGAGCCCCTCCCCAGAGGGAGATGCTCTGGTGCTGAGAGAGGCCAGGTCAGCAACCTGCAAGGAAATGCTGGTTCCCTGTCTGTGGGAGGGAGAGAGAGCAGAGGGACACACACGGCAAGGTGGGGAGAGAGAAGGGAGGACTGCAGGGGAGAGGATGAGAGCAAGGACGGAAAGGCGGCTTCAGGCAGGGGAGGTGTCTGGGAGGGCGACCTGCGCCTAGGGCTCCTCAGGAGGCAGCCTTTCAGAGGGAGGTGGAGAGAGGGGGCGGCGAGAAGGAGGGAGAAAGAGGAACAGGAGGAGGACCACACCAGAATTACCTGATCAAGTGATAGCTGTGAGATGCCAGCGTGCAGCAGTGGGGGGAGAGGAGGGACATGCGCCGGGTCAGAGCAGTATGGGGCAGAGAGAGGACGCCAGTCAGGAGTAAAACCCAGCCTGCTGCTTCATGGCTGGGTTGGGGCCCCGCCTGGCCCTAGAACCTCCCCAGGACCCACCCACTCCCACTGTGACCACCACCCCCAGCTGTCGTCCTGGAGGGTGGGTGGGGAGGTCTGAGCCCGGCACGAGTGCTGTGGAAACCTGTGCCCTGGGTGGCAGGCGGGGAGACAAGCCTAGAGAGGAGCCCCCCCTGGAGCTGAAACTCACCAAAGAGTCTACACAGCAAATCCTGGCCCAGCTTGGCTCTGGGCTCCTGGCTGGGTGCTCATTCCAGAAGCCACTGGGCTCTGGCTGAGGGGGACGGGCTGGGGGCCACAGGGAGGCCTCCTTCTCCCCTGAACAGGGTGGTCTGGCCAGGACATCTCCCGGCCCAGGGCTCAGGAGGGCGTTCACCTGGCTGGGGGCGGGAGCTGGCCCGTTTCAGGCAGGGAGGGCCGCGGAAGGTGGTCAGGGCCTACTCACTTCTGGAGCACGAAGATGCCAACGATCAGGATGAAGGAGATCAGGTCGGCGGTGACCCACATGAGACAGTACTCGTCCGGGGGCTGTGGACAGATGGCCCACGACCAGCTTCCAGTCACGGCTGGTCCAGACCAGGGCTCCAGACCAAGGGCCCATGGGCAGGAGAATCGCACGTCACCATCAGGGAGGGGCAGAGGAGGACCTGGAGGGGGCTTAGGGGCTTGAGATTATATTTTGTAGGAGTGGGCCTGGGGTTTGGGGGTGGGGTGCGTGTGTAGGATAAAAGAGATCTGTGCAGTGTTCACTGTAGAGGTGGTGTGTTTTAAACCTAGAGGATTTATGTGCTTAAAGGGGCTTAATGCAAGAACCAAAATATGAAAGACAGATAGATGAATGAGAGGGTGTGACGTGACAAGCAGGTGCGCGGGTGGGTATGTGAAGAGGTATGTGGCATCCATGTGCGTGTGAGAGTACATGTCATTGTAGGGTGTGGAGTGTGGGAGCTTCCCCTCCAGGGGGCCATAGAGAGGGGCCCAGCAGGGTGAAGCCTGCAGAGCAGCCAGGCCTCACACCCCCTTGACCTCAGGTAAACTGTGGAGGTGGGCTAGGGCACTTTTTGCTGTTGGTCAGTTCCTGTGGCCTGAAAATCAGAGTGTGCTCATAGCTACTGCTGCCACGGTTATTTCATCTCAGTCCGAGCTGAGCCTTCAGAGGTTTTAAAAGACCATGGGTGGGGGGATGGACTAACCACCCAAAACCTAGATCTGATTCACTGACACGGCATCATCTTAGCCATAATGAGACCCTCCATCTGCCTTTCATGACCTCAGGGAAGTGGCAGTGGGAGCACAGGAGGGAGGGCAAGGGCTCCCCAAGCCCCCTGGTTGGCAGAGCTGGGACTGGAACACAGGCCTGTCTTCAGGTGCCCAGTCGGTCAGCCAACTGAAAGCTGGTTTTATTGGCTGTAATCTCTGGGAAGATTTTAATGTTCCCTATTTTTGCCTCGTTGCCCTCTTTTCCCAATGACTTCCCTTCCTTTAAAACAAAATATAATAATCTCCAAACCCCCCCAAAATCCAAGTAGTTGTTTATTAGTCTAGAGCTTTTGGTGTTTTTCCCCATGTGGCTCAGGCCAAGGTTCCTCCTACCCCCCAGACCTTGGTGCAGGCCCAGAGGTCAGGAGAATCTTCTTCATGCCTCAAGCCTGTCCCCTCAGGTGCTCCCCCCACCCCTGAGACCTCACCAGAGGGAGCCTGGGTGTGGAGCCTGCCCCCCAGCCCTGGAAGCCATAGGCAGCTCCCTGGACCCCCAACAATCCCCAACTCACCATGATCCAGAGGGGGGAGGGCACCTGGGATAAGGTGTGGGAGTTGTCAGAGGTGACAGACGGGACCCCCGCGCACCACAGCAGGGAGAAGAGCCACGGGGCATTGACTGTGTAGAGGTTCACGCTCAGGTTCCAGGATGCATAGTCCCTGTGGGGCAGGGACAGAGGCTGGTCGGCCCTTTGGCCAGTGTGGGAAGCCTGTAAAGCATGGCCCTTCACAACCTCACGCCGTCCTCAAAACTGTCCCTGGAGGAAGGAAACTCCGCTCTCAGAGGGCCAAGCTCACATACAAACCCAGGTGTGCCTGATGTTCTCAACCTCTCCTCTTTGAACCCTGAGCCTGTGTGTCCAGTCCTCTGGGTGAGCCTGGGCAGGATGGGGTGGGCACCTGAGCTCCTGGCGGGACACCTGAGTGTAGCGCAGGTTCAGCCGCTGGATGTGGCCTCTCCGCAGGCTGGCAGCTGCCTCCTTGGAGCCCGATGTCTGCTGGAAGCCAGGAGCCACCTTCTGCACGAAGGGCCTCTGCCTGTTAGGCAGCCACAGGACCTGCAGGCAGGAGAGGAGCAGCCTCTGATTTCCCTTCTATACAGTGGGGTTAGGGTGTCTGTCCCTCGTGGAGCACCTGGAGGGGTTAAAAGAGGCGGGACCTGGCACGCAGTGAAAGCTTTCAGGTAGTAACCACCTCCGGGGGATGACTTGGTCCCAGCCATGGCTGGGAACTGCTTTGGCAACACCTCAGGAAGATCCCCCTCCAGACCCTAGTCAGGACAAGACCGATAACGCCCCAAGTGTCAACTACTGTGCATGTGGCCACCAGCGTCTTGTGTGTTGTCATAGTTGGAATCGTATTTTTCTGATCCCCAGGTATCATGTAGGTAACACTTCATGGAAGTACCATGTTCCGCAGAATCTGGCCCTGCTCCTGCCCTTTGTACGTTTTATTTTTTTTCCTTTGTACATTTTAAACGCCTTTCTTATTTCCCTCTTGGCCCCATGATGACCCTGTCAGGGAGGCGTGGGGTATGCTACCCTCATTTCACAAATGTGGAACGCTGAGGTCTGGAGAGGGGACACGGTGAGTTTACTGCTTGAGCGGGACTCCAGGCAGGCCTGGTCTCCCTCCGGGTGGGGCAGGGCTGGGCGGAGCTCAGCTCCTTGGGGACAGAGCTGGGTGGGGCTGGGCTGCAGGGCCTCACCTGGTGCTGGGGGAAGCCCGAGTGCAGCAGGGCCTCCAGCGTGACGTTGAGGAAGCTGCCGCGGTAGGGGTGCTCCCGCGGCGGGTCACGCAGGTTGAGCAGCAACGTGGTGTTGCCCTTGGCCAGCTCCAGGAGTTCCATTAGGCTGCAGATGGACTGGTTTTGGGCCTCCCTGTGGTCGGACGGTGACAGGGAACTGGCCGTCCAGAAGGGGTCCGTCTGGCAGAGACAGGGACACACGTTTGTCTCACCAGTCCTGTGGGGCCTCCACATGCCTTCCTGGCTATGGAACTTGGAGGTGACTGAGCTGCCAGTGTCAGCTGGTGTGTGCAAGTCAGGCACATTGAAGGCTGGGGCCCTTTGGGACCTCTAGGAGAACCCAACCATAACCTCTCTATCCCAGTCTGCTCGCCAAAAGAATGATTTGCTTGGAACATATCCCAGACCCCAGTCCGTTTTTCTCTCAGTAGCACTTCAGACCAGAGAACCAACTTCCTCTAGAGTTTTACAGTGTTAACAATTTTAGCTATTAACTATTATAATCAAAATCAACTTTTTCTGGTAGGGGAGGCAGAACCAGAACAAGTAGTGACAACCATGATAGCTGGGCTGCAGTGGCAGGAGCCCAAGGAGGCCGCCAACCAGCCTGGCTGTGAGTCAAGGAAGCTCGGCATGTGAAGGTCACCTGAGCTGAGGGCTGCCCCTGGCCCTCTCCATGGAGTCCCTGACCATGCTTTCCATGCCTAGGACAGGTGCTGCCAGACCTTCAGGAACCACTGGCCAGCGTTGAGCCTCTGCAGCAGGGTCCAGTTGAGCATGGAGGCGGGCCTGCGGGCGAGCTCCGGGAATTCCTCCTCCACGTTGGTGGTGCGGCGCAGGGTGGCGTCATGCATGAGGAAGGGCACGCCGTCCAGGCTGTGGGAGGGTGGGGCTGCGGAGTCACTGCCCACCCAGGTCCCTCGCCCGCTCCTCCCCACCCACTTACACCAGCCCACCTAGGGACCCAGGCCTGCTCTGCCCCTCTTTGGGCCTCAGGTTCCCCGTCTGCACAGGGAAGTCAGTGGGCAGTAGGTGAATCCCTCGGCTCTCTCTGAGGGTCAGATGGGGGTGGGCACTGCTGAGGAGGGAGGGCTGAGCGTATTCTCTCAGCAGCCCTGGGAGGTAGAGGCTATCTCATTTGATAATAGGGAAACTGAGGCTGGAGACAGAAGTATCAAACTCAAGGCCTACCAGCCAGTAAGTGGTGGAACCTGGCTTAGAACCCAGTCCACGTGCTGCCATAATGAGAAGAGTGCAAATGCAGGCCCCTTTGACAAGTTCCACCCTGGTATCATCCCGGTCTACCCCACTCTGCTGGGGCTGCCAGTAGCCCCATAAGGTGCCTTAGCGTGAAACAGTAAAAGGCACCTGTGCTCCCCCTCCTCAAGGCATTTTTCTACCACCTGCTAGAAAGTTTTGATAAACACACAATTCTATAATGTCTACAATGGGAATGGTATCCTCACACCGTGGTACCCCTGTTCAGTACCCTGCCCCCCTCCCCTTCTCAGACATGATGTTATCAGATCAGTATGGACACTTCTTGCCCTTTTTACAAACACATACTTAAAATCTACATGTAGAAATTGTATAGATCACTTTTATGTGGTCTTTATAACTGACATCACTGTGAACGTATCACTCTGCACCTTGCTGACTCCACTCATCAGAGTGTTTGTGCTCCATTTTGCTGAGCCATACAGAGCTAGTCTTTCCATTAAGTGGATCTGTGGCAGGACTCCAGGTCCCTGCCTCCACCCTGCTTGAATCAGGTGTCTGTTTTTTCCTCTATTTTATATCCTGGAGTATGGCACAAAATCTATTTGCATAAACATGGTGCCTGCCCTGCAGTGGATAATCCAAGCCTCTGCTCTCCCATCTCTAAGACTCTGGGACCAGACGTGTCTCCAGCAGAAACCCGGGTGTGGTTGCATCGAGGAGGAAAAGAGGTGCTGTCCTCCCAAGCCCCACGCTTACCTGATGGTGACGTCAGCCTGGAGTCCGTACAGCTTCTGCTCTAGGGCCTTCCTGAAGGACATCAGCGTGTGCTCTGGGGCCAGCTGGGGAGGAAGGTGGTGGTGAGGGAGAGCCAAGCTTTAGTTCAAGCACCGCTCCCCGACCCACAGAAACTTCCACGTTGGGAGGCTGGGGTAGACCCGGTTCTAATTCCACTCCTCTAAGCAGTACCTGTGGAGCCCTGGGCATCCACACAGCTTCTCTGAAGCTCAGTTTCCTCATCTGTTAAATCATGCCTACCTCATAGATTTTTTTGGTGGTGGGGAGAGAGAAGCGGGGATGGTTAGTGTTGATGTATATAAATGTCGGGGGTGGAGGGCTTTTTTACAGTCTTCTGCCTCTATGCAGTCTTGGGCTGGGCTGAATGCCAAGTTTCCTCCTGGTTATACCTTGAGTCCAGGTGGAGATCCCCAAGGGAGAGGACAGGGTAGACAGCATGGCAGAGTTTCAGTGGGGTGACTGGTTTCTTCATCTATACAGACATGACACGACCATCTCCTAGACTGTCATAAGGATTAAAAGCTCCTAGCACGTTGCCTGATACAGAGTAAGTGCTTAACAAATGACAGCTGTTACCCTATAGCATATACATCAGAAACTCCTAGTTCTAGGCCTGACTCTGCCATTAACTAGGTTTGTGACCTTTGGTGCATCTCTTTATCCTATGGGCCTCAGTTTCCCCATCTGGTCTTTGGCGGTATATGTACACTGTTCTCTGAGTGTCCTTCCAGTTGGGGGAGTTGGGGTTCCGAGTCTCCCTAGTTGTTTTGGTCTGGTGATCCTGTCATACCTCTTGCTGCCACTAGGGGTCAGCACCATACCAAGGATTGGGCTAGGACCACGTGCAGTGCGGGATGCAAGACAGGGAAGACTTCTGGCAGTGAGGGATGGGTGGAAAGGGCTCCCATGGCTCATCCCATTCTCACCAAGACATGCTCGTTCCCATCTTCTCTTCCTCCGGCTATGCTGTTCCCCAGCATGTAACACACTCCCCTCGCCTGGGAAGCGGCCTGGCATGGCAAGGGCTTTGAAGCTGAGAAGGAGCAATTCCCCTTCCCAGTCACCAACCTGGGCCCATCACACCTCACCCTCTGGACCTCGGTTCCTTTAGCTATAAAATGGACTAATATTACCAAGCTCATAGCTGAGGTAATAGACGTCAGCAGTCTCTGAAATGGGAGTTCCTTTCTTCCCCTTTCTGCAGGGCAGAGTGGCCTTGGGGGATATGCTGCCTTGTCTCCCGGTCAAGTGGGCTGGGTGAGACCCCCACAGAGGCGTCCAGGTGTGGACTCGGTGGGGTTCCTGCTCAGTCACCTCTAAATGCCCTGTGGCCAGGCATCCCACAAGTGACCACCAGAGAGGTACCAACACGCCCCTCCCACGTGGCAGACGGTAGACTGGGGGTAGACACAAAGAGCGTAGCAGGGGCCATGAAGACCCTTGGGAGAAGGAAGAAGTGTTTGGGAGGGGCAAAATCTCTTTTCTGGAGGCTTTTTAAACTCAGATCTCCCTGCGTTAGGTGCTGGCCTCCTTAAGAAAGAGGGTTGCTACTGCCTCAGGCCTAAAGGCAGATAGGGCTGTATTGTCAGAAGTGTGCGTGTGTGGGTGTAGTCGTCACAGACTCATGGTGGTGGACCACTGTGGTTAAGAGGCCCAACTTTGGAGTCAGTCTGACCAAATATTAAAGTATGCACACAGGCCACCCACATAGGAAGGACATCCCCGTCCAGGGCACACACATACCATCTCCAAGACAGGGATGAGCACCTGGGCTTACCACACACAGATGTGTGGACCCAGAGTCAAAGCCTCCCACAGGCAGACATACAGGTGTAGACACTGGTACTCATGCATTCACAGTGACACAGGGAGGACTTGTGTCCGACACCCACACCAGCCCCTCAAGGGCCACCACCAGGATGCATTCAGCCAGATGCACAATGAGAGAAATTCTACAGGACAAATGACTCAGTTTCTTCAACAAATAAACAGCATATGGGGAAAAAAAGGGAGGGAGATTATTATAGACTAAAAGATACTTAGAAGACATCCCAGCCAGCTGTACCACACGGACTCTGTTTGGATTCTGATTTTTCACAACTCAATTATAAAGAGATATTTTTGAGACAAAGTAAAGCTGAACACTGATTCAGTATTAGATAGTACTAAGGAATGATTAGTAATTTGGTTAGGTGTAATAGTGGCAGTGTGGCGTAGTTCTGTTTTTTAGGTCTTTATGCATTAGAGATACGTCCTGAGGTAAGCATGGATAAAATGATACAATACCTGGGATTTGCTTTCAAAAAAGACAAAGCAGGGCGATAGATGAAACAAGAATGGCAAAATGTTGATAAATGGTGAAGGTGGTGTTGGATTCATTATACTATTCATTCCCCTTCTGTGAATGTTTGAAATCTTTCTGCTAAAACAACAATCCACATGGGGCCACCCCACTCCTTCCCTTTGCCCCCGCTTCCTGCCTCAGCACACCCCACCCTCTTGTCCTGTGGCCTCCAGAGCAGGTGGGGTGGGTAATACGGGTCATGGAAAGAAAAGCAGCTATAATATGGGGTCCTGCCTCCTGGAAGGCTGTCCTCCTAATTTATCCTTACAAAAGCCAGCAGCAGGGAGGCCTGGAGGGGACCAGCAACCCGCCAGACACACGGGCAGCATGTGGCAAAACTGGACCCCAAATCCAGATCCTCTGACTCCAAAACCATGGCCTTTCTAGCTGGTTGCCTCCAGGAGGTGCCAGGAGCAGCATGGGGTGTGATGGGAGAGCACCAGGGTCCAGCTCAGGGTCGCAGGTCTCTGAGCCTTATCTAGGAAATGTGTACAATAATGGTGATTTGCAGCCCTGTCCGACGTGACGCCTCCTTTAAATGCTTACTTCGTGAGGCCCCCTAGACTACCCTGAAATTCAGCGATACCATGGAACTCCCAACTACTGCCACAACCAAGAAAAAGCTCTCAGAGCCCTCAAGTGCCCCCTGGTGGTGATGAGTGGTACTGCATCTGTTGACAACCAAAGTCCAAGGCTTTAGTAGGTCAGGAAACCCAGTCTAGAGAAGCAGGAGGGCTTGCCCGAGGTAACAGGAAAGCATAACTCTTACTTTCTGTGAGCCAGACTCATATCTGGGCACATCACACAGGCTAACTCTTGCTTCCTGTGGCCATAGGGTGCAGACACTCCCATCATCCCAGGGGACAAGATGAGCAAACTAGGCACAGAGGAGATAGAATAGGCCCTGACTCCCACAGCTGCCACGGGGCCTGGAAGCCTGGCTCTGGTGCATACTCCCTCGAGGGGAGGGCCTACTGCAGGGTCACAGGGGTGGCAGAGAAGGAGCAGGTGCTGACTCTGACTCCTTCCACTCTCCGTCCCACCCGGTGCAAATGTTTTCCTTTAGCAGTGGGCTTGGAGCTGCACCCAGCTCTCTTGCCTGCACAGCCTGGAGGGTTTTTCTGCTGCTTTGTCCCAGCCCCTGGGCCCTGCTCCCTTCCTCACACCCAGCATCTCTCTCTCTCCTGGGCCTTCCTAACCTACAACCTGGCAGTATCTGGGCCTGGCCTAAAACCCTCCTGCATCTCTCCAGGGCCCTCAGGATGAAAATGAAATGTTTCAAACCAGATGCCTTCGGGCTCTTCAGGACTTGATGCCATTGAAACTCTCCAGCCTTTTCACCAACCCTTTCCATTAAACCCCTCCCACGCCCACCCCCCAACACCACCACCACCAAAAAGGGCTAAAACTTGTGGCTATTATTACATTACGTGTATTATATACATTTCCCTGCAAGCTCCTTCCTACAAGGAGTTAGGTTTTAGGTTTTTTGCCTGTCTCCCCTCAGCAATGGCAGCTCCACCCACCCCTCACCCCAGTCTTTAGGGCCCACAAGTGGCACTCACCATGGGGGCCCCGCGGTGGCCGATGAGGGCAGGTTTGGGGCCCAGGTCCTTTTTCTCCATGATGCAGGGAGAGGAGATGGTGAGAGGGGCCAGGTAGAGGGCAAACACCACGGTGAAGAAGGTACCAAGAATGGCCATCTGGGAGGCTGCAGACATGGGCCCAACCATGAGCCCCGGGCAGCTTGGCAGGGTGTGCTGGATCCCTCCTCCCTCTACTTGTCAGGACCCAGATGCTTTGAGGGGACCCTGCACCAAGAGGATCCCCCATTCTTGCTAGGAAGGTGAACCTGGCCTCTAAGTCACACACACATGTAGAGACACAGAGGAAGAAACACACAAGGCCGAGGCTGCAACCTCTGTGGAACCTGCAGGCCGGGACTGTGAACCGGGACTCCCCACACTGAGAGCAAGGGCCGCGCCATATCCCCAGGCTACCTAGGTAACGTCCAGGCGGGGGCAGGACAAGCTGGCCTTGGTACTTGGAGCACACGGAGGGTAGGTCCTGCCCAGTCATACTTACAGGATCGCTCTGCGCGGGCAAACTGTCCTGCCACGATCCAGGAGAGCGCAGTGATGGCGACCAGGGCCCCCATGTGCAGGAACGGCGCTGTGCCCTTGTGTGCAGGAAGGGACAAGAGAGACTGCTGGCTCCCAGCTGTGCCCAGACCCTCTGGTTACCAACGTCCTTACGGCCTGTCTCTATCCACGAGGCAGGAAAGTGTCTCCATTTTTCAGTGGAGGAAACTGGGAGTCCAGGTACCCCGGATTGTAGCACCCTCCCCGCCTCTGAGTTGCTATGTGATGTGGACCCCTCCCTACTTCCTCTGGACCTTGATCTAGAGAAACGGCAGTGACCATAAAGGCACTGTCTTGTTTTGAGGGTCCTGGGGAAGCAGCCACCCTGTCCCCACCCCCACTCACCTGCAGGGAGATAAGCAGCACCTCCCACTCGTCCTCCCACAGCTGGGCCACAGCTGACATGGCCACCACCGTAGCCACCAGGATGGCCACCAGCCCCATCTGGAAGGGGAAGAGCCACCAGAGGGTCAGGGCAGTGTCAAAGCCCCATCGGCCCAAGGGTCCCCAGTGTGTCTGAGAGGGAGAGCAAAGGTAGAGAGACGGAGCGAGAGGCTGAGAGGCGGAAAGGGGAGAGTAGAGAGTACAAGAGAGACGGACAAAGCAGGGCAGAGGCAGGCACTGGAAGAAAGCCAGAGGCAGCCGTGCAGAGGACAGTGAGAGGAGCAGAGGCAGGAGAAGGCAGGTGGACCCAGTGAAGAAGGGACCGTGGGAGAAATAGAAGGGAGGGTGGAGAGAAGACAGGTGGGCTGGAGCTGGGCTAAGGTGGGGCATGGCCCCAGGGCTCAGGGTGTGAGGAGGGAATATACTCGGCAAATGGGGGGCCTCCCTGAGCCCAGCAGGTCCCGTCCCAGGCCTTGCCCAGCCACCTTTCATCCAGCGTGACAGGTGAGGAGACCAAGGCTCCCCAGGAGATGGGGCACAGGGGAACCTGCCCAGGTTGCAGGGCAGCAGGCTGAGGAGCCAGGCCCCCCGCAGGAGGCTGACACCCAGCCTGGCCTTCAGGCTACAGCGAGCAGAGGTGAGGCAGGGGTCTGCCCCACACGCCCCGTTGCCAAGGCCTGCTCTCAGCCTCAGCCTCCTAGCTTCCAGCCTCTAATGTGTTATGGGAGCTGCTCTCCCAGAGGAAGTGAGGAGTACAGCTCTGACGGAACACCAGATGGAACCTTCATGGGACGGAAAGCTCTGGGGACAGATGGGATCTGAAGTGTGTCATGTAACATAAGACGCTCCCCCAAACTAACTAATGCCTGGTTTCTGGTTACTCAGCCCCCCAGGGTCCCTGCCTTGGGCCCTGGATCTCACTCTGCCCAACCTCTCCACACCGCCAGGCCTGCCTCGTAAAACTCAGCTCACACCTCTACCCCGAAGCCTTCCGCAGCCCCTCTCTCCATAGGCGCCTGCCAAGACCGCCACATCCGGCCCTCCTGACTTCCTACTGCCTGCTCCCAGCTGCTCTCTTTGCCATCAGGGCTCTCGCCTTCTTTTTCTTCTGACAGTGTCTCTCCTGGAGGCAGCAGCATTGTGAGAGCCCTCTAACGACCAAACAAGCTCTAAATTGAGTTTCTAGCTCGTCAGGGCAGAGACAGAGGCTGATCCATCTTCGTTCCCTGCCACGCAGGGAAGATTCATCCCCGTCTGGGATTAAGTTTGCCTTTGGAGGTTTGTCGTTCCAGCCCATCAGCCTGGAAACAAATGTTCCAATAAGAAGCAGTAATAAGGCTGAGATGGATAGGAGCTCTCACGGATTGTGACATGCCGGTCCAGAGGACACGGGAATGAGAGACATGAAGGTGCATGGAGGGCCCGAGTGTGCCTGGCTCTGCGGGAGGCACTCCGCTTGCTCACGTTTATCCTCGTAAAATCCCAGCTGAGATGTTACCATCTTCATTTTACACATAGGAAAATGGGGCTCAGAGAGCCTAAGGGTTTGCTTGGTCACGTAGCTTTGAAGGGGGGCAGATTCAGGAGCAAACCCCATTCTGCCCGTCTCGGAGGTTGTGCTCTTTCTGGGATGTCACGCTGCAGTGGAGGGAGCCCACAAGTGTCCTAACCATCCCTGAGCATCCTCCCAACCCCCCCACCCCAACACGCAGGCTCCCTGCCCCCTGCTGCCCTCCAGGCCATAGCAAGCATCTTTGAAGGGTCACCTCTGAGCATTTTATTAGAGAATTTAACTGCTAGTGGAAATACTTGTAATAAAACTGATTTCCAAGGATCCTAATGCAATGGAAAATTTTATCCCCTCTGAATTCTGCAGTGACTGTAGTGGCAACCTTATGCCCCACAGCATTACTGCAGTGGTCAAGTTCTGTGGGATTTCCCCCTACACACGCCGTGTCCTTAAGCCACGATAACAGCACTGACTCCCAACAACTCTACCACCCTTCCTCAAGTCTGACTGCAAAGGATACATCCCACCCAGAAGGCCCAGGGGAAGCCTCTGAGAAAGCGGTCTCTGGTTTTCTGTGCTGGAGGCACTGTGGTTTGTGACGACAGCGGGAGGGGTGGAGGATATAGGAGCTACGTCCGTTCATTCAGTGAGCCTTGCCCGGGTGCTGGGACCCGGAGGAGTTGGAAACCAGCTCTGCCAACAGGTTGGCGGGGGTGGCTGGAATCTGGGTTCTGTGGTCTAAGTGGCAGATTGGCCCAGGGTTCAGGGACCCACTTAGGTCACATCCCTCGGTGACTGTGCCTAATGGGGGTGGTTAACTTCTCAAAGCATGTTTCCTGAGCTGTGAACTTGGGAGACTGAGCGCCTACCTGAAAGGGGTTTGGAAAGATAAATGAGAAAATGCAAGAGAAATGCTCAGCACCATGGCTGGCACCAAAATAATGAGTGCTTACTAAATGTTAGTGGAATAACTTTTAAAAGTGGACGTAATATCAAATAAACAGGATTATTTCAAGCAGTAAATGAAATACAGTGTGGAAAGCCCCTCACATGTAACCCAATAAATGATGGTTGTGGCACCGTACCTGACACGCAGGATGAATGTGCCTTCCTAAACCGCAACTAGAGGGATAGAGGCTAGACACCAGGAAGAACTGTGGAGCCTGGGCTGGCTGTTTGGAAGGAAGTCTGGATTCACTGGGGGTGCTGATGGGGACGGCCTAGGGAGGTGGGAGCTGTGATCAAAGCCCCTCAACAGCGGTGGCACCTGAACTGATGCTGGGGTGGTAGGTGGGGTAGGAGGGGGGGTATCTCAGGGAGACCACCTCCTATTTACTTCAAAGCCCCCAAGTACCCTTCCACCTTCTTCTTCACGTCCTGGACCCCTGGACTTTTCCTGGAGGCTCACCTGGCAGGGATTTCTGGGAAATAGGAGCTTTGGGAGGACCGGGGAGGAGGGGGAAGGGCCCCAAGTGGACATCCAGATCCACTCACAGTACCCAGCCTGCCGCAAACAGCTCCCTCCCCGCACTGCCCAGAGGCCCTCTGTCCTCTAGCCCTCCCCTCCTCAGGATTCGGGGGGAACTGGAGACTCTCAGAATAAAGATTGTGATGAAAACATAGCATAAAACTATATAGCATTGGGGCTTCCCTGGTGGCGCAGTGGTTGAGAGTCCGCCTGCCGATGCAGGGGACACGGGTTCGTGCCCCGGTCCGGGAGGATCCTACATGCCACAGAGCAGCTGGGCCCACGAGCCATGGCCGCTGAGCCTGTGCGTCCAGACCCTGTGCTCTGCAACGGGAGAGGCCACAACAGTGAGAGGCCCCCGTACCGCAAAAAAAAACAAAAACAAAAACCAAAAAACTATATAGCATTAAGTATGGTACTGGTATAGGACCAGAGAGATAAATGAAAGTAAATAAAAAGCTTAGAAACAGATCTAAATACATAAAAATATTTAGTATATGATAAAATTGGCATCTCAAATTAGAGTGGAAAGGATGGGTTACTCAACAGAGAGCTGGGACTGAGAAGCCACCTAAAAAGCACAAAGTAAGATCACATTGTACCCTAAAATAACTTCCAAAAGGATAACAAAGTTAAATGTTAAAAAAAGTAGAAACATAATTACCAAATGATACCACAGAGAAATTTTTTATAATCTTGGAGTGGGAAAGACTTTTCTGACACGAAACCCAGGAGCCATAAGAGATGACAGAATCCCTAAGCATAAAAAATCCTTAAGGATAAAAAAATTCCTGTGGCAAAAATACAACAAGCAAAGTCAAAAGATGAATGACAACTAGGAAGGATGATTTGCAATTCATCAGCCAAAGGCCTCATTTTCCAAATCTATAAAGAGCTCCTGCAAGTTAATAAGCAAAAAGCAAACCTCACAGCAAAAAGGGCAAATGATATGAGGAGACAGTTTATAGAAAAGGAAATGTCAATGACTTAAGCAGATGAAAGATGCTGAACCTAACTCATCATAAGGGAAATGCAAATTAAAACTACACAGTATGGGCTTCCCTGGTGGCGCAGTGGTTGAGAGTCTGCCTGCCGATGCAGGGGATGTGGGTTCATGCCCGGGTCCAGGAGGATCCCACGTGCCGCGGAGCGGCTGGACCCGTGAGCCATGGCCACTGAGCCTGCGCATCCGGAGCCTGTGCTCCACAACGGGAGCGGCCACAGCAGTGAGAGGTCCGCGTACCGCAAAAAAAACAAAAAACAAAAAAAACACTACACAGTATGGAGGGACTTCCCTGGTGCTCCAGTGGTTAAGACTCTGCACTCCCAATGCAGGGGGCCCAGATTTGATCCCTGGTCAGGGGACTAGATCCCACATGCTGCAACTAAGACCCGGTGCAGCCAGATGAATGGATGAATGAATGTTTGGGACTTCCCTGGTGGCGCAATGGTTAGGAATCCGCCTGCCGGTGCAGGGGACACGGGTTCGATCCCTGGTCCGGGAAGATCCCACATGCCGCAGAGCAACTAAGCCCGTGCACCACAACTACTGAGCCTGCACTCTAGAGCCCACGAGCCACAACTACTTAGCCCACGTGCCACAACTACTGAAGCTCGCATGTCTAGAGCCCGTGCTCCGCAACAAGAGAAGCCACCACAATGAGAAGCCCGCACACTGCAACGAAGAGTAGCCCCCGCTCGCCACAAGTAGAGAAAGCCTGTGTGCAGCAACGGAGACCCAACGCAGCCAAAAAAAAAAAAAAAAAACTACACCGTATGGACATCTCTTAAAAAACTAAAAATAGTCACCATATGATCCAGCAATCCCACTCCTGGGTGCATATCCAGAGAAAACCATAATTTGAAAAGGTACATGCACCTCAACGTTCATTGCAGCACTATTTACAATAGCCAAGACATGGAAGCAACCAAAATGTCCATTGACAGAGGAATGGATAAAGAAGATGTAGTACATATATACAATGGACTATTACTCAGCCATTAAAACGAATGAAATAATGCCATTTGCAGTGACATGGATGGATCTGGAGATTGTCACTCTGAGTGAAGTAAGTCAGAAAGAGAAAGCCAGACATATGATACCGCTTATGTGTGGAATCTAAAAAAATGGTACAAATGAACTTATTTACAAAACAAAAATAGCATCACAGATGTAGAAAACAAACTTATGGTTACCAAGGGGGGAACGCAGGGAGGGATAAATTGGGAGATTGGGATTGGCATATACACACTACCATATATGAAATAGATAATAAGAACATACTGTACAGTACAGGGAACTCTACTCAATACTCTGTAATGACCTATATGGGAAAAGAATCTAAAAGAGTGGATATATGTATATGTATGACTGATACACTCTGCTGTACGGCAGAAACTAACACAACACTGTAAATCAACTATACTCCAATAAAAATTAATGAAAAGAAAACACTAGGGCTTCCCTGGTGGTGCAGTGGTTGGGAATACACCTGCCAATGCAGGGGACACGGGTTCGTGCCCTGGTCCGGGAAGATCCCACATGCCACGGAGCAACTAAGCCCGTGGGCCACAACTACTGAGCCTGCGCTCTGGAGCCCGCGAGCCACAACTACTGAGCCTGCGCTCTAGAGTCTGCAAGCCACAACTACTGAAGCCCGCGCGCCTAGAGCCTGTGCTCTGCAACAAGAGAAGGCACAGCAGTGAGGGACCCGCGCACCGCAACGAAGAGCGGCCCCCACTTGCCGCAACTCGAGAAAGCCCGTGCGCAGCAACAAAGACCCAATGCAGCCAAATATAAAAAATACATAAAATAAATTTATAAAAAAAAAAGAAAACACTACACTGAGGTACCATTTTCACCCACTGGGACTGGCAAAGTCAGGAAATCCCTGAACACTTTATGTGCAAGGGTGATTTTATAGGCACAATCATACATTACTGAGGGAGCATGAATTGGTGGCACCTGGCAAGGAGGCAGTTTGGCAGGAACTATCCGAATTACAAATGTACACACTCGTTACCCAGCGATTCCCCACACAGGTCCGTGCCACACTGTGCTACCAGGGAACTGAAAGTTAAATGGGATGTTGATCAGACCCAGCAACAGGGGACTGGCTAGATACCTCGGGAGCTAGGGATTAGATGCTGGGACAGGAGCAAGGGATGGACACCGATAGGAATGCTCCTATTGTACTGAAGGGGAGGGAGCTCCAAGAATTTTCTGTGGGGAGAGAGAGCGGGGAGGGGCATGATGGGGGTAGGGGATTAACTGTTATGCATAAAACTGTTATGTATAAAATAAGCTATGACGATACATTGTACAACACAGGGAATGTAGCCAATATTTTATAGTAACTATAAATGGAGCATAACCTTCAAAAATCGTGAATCAGGGGCTTCCCTGGTGGCGCAGTGGTGAAGAATCCGCCTGCCAATGCAGGGGACACGCGTTCAAGCCCTGGTCCGGGAAGATTCCACATGCCGCGGGGCAACTAAGCCCATGCATGCGCCACAACTACTGAGCCTGCGCTCTACAGCCCGTGCTTCGCAACAAGAGAAGACACTGTGTGAGAAGCCCGTGCACCGCAACGAAGAGTAGCCCCCGCTCCCGGCAACTAGAGAAAGCCTGCACACAGCAACGAAGACCCAATGCAGCCAAAAATAAATATAAAAATAAAATAAATTTTTAAAAATTGTGAATCACTATATTGTATACCTGTAACTTCTATAATATTGTACCTCAACTATACTTCAATAAAAAAAAATACTACCCCCAATTTTTTTTCTTAAGGTGCAAAATAGAGGGTATAATAGGCTACTACTTGTGTTTAAAGAAAAAGGAAATGTGTGCATATATATATATATATATATATATATATATATATATATATACACACACATACACACACATTTGTATGTACTTAAAATATTTCTGGAAAGATAATAGGGAGATTTACATTTTGTACTTCTTTGTACCTTTGTAATTTTGAACCATGTCAATGTATTAATGGTCAAAAGTCGGTTAAAACAAAACCAAAAAGAATAAGAATTTCTTAAAATCTTAGAATCGGGTTTCCCTGGTGGCACAGTGGTTGGGAGTCCGCCTGCCGATGCAGGGGACACGAGTTCGTGCCCCGGTCTGGGAAAATCCCATGTGCTGCGGAGCGGCTGGGCGCGTGAGCCATGGCCGCTGAGCCTGCACATCCGGAGCCTGTGCTCCGCGGCGGGAGAGGCCACAACAGTGAGAGGCCCGCGTACCGCAAAAAAAAAAAAAAAAAAAAATCTTAGAATCAAATGATAGAATCTTGGAAACAGAAGGGTAGAAGTTCCAGCCCCTGTTTGAATACTGAGCCCCAGGGAACTCGTTCTTCCCTCCAGGTGCAGTGGGTCCAGCTATGGATCATCTCCGCCAGGAAGGACCTTCCTCATGCTGACATCTCTTGGGAGGGATCAGAGGGGAGAGGGAGACAGGACTGGCACCCTGGGAGCTGGCACCAGTGCAGATGAAGCGACCTGAGCCCCCTTCCCCCAGGAGAAGACTCCATGCACTGATCTGCTGCCCTGGCTAGCTCGGGCCTCCGGACGCCTCTCCACTGGGATCAAGCAGGTGCGCCCTGGTCTGCCGAGAGCCAGGCGTGCCCTGGAGGAAGTGGCTGTGGTGTGCGCCAGCCCGACCTGGGGTGCCAGCCGGTGCAGTTCTTTCAAAGTGTCAGCTTTGTAGCTGGGAGAAGAAAGTCCCTCACAGAGGGGACTTCAGAAGCCCAGAGGAGATCTTAGGAAAGAGTGACAAGCAGGAGGAAGGTGGGAGGGGACCAGAGGCAGCTCACTGCTTTTTTTTTTGGCTGCGTTGGGTCTTTGTTGCTGTGTGCGGGCTTTCTCTGGCGAGTGGGGGCTACTCTTCGTTGCGGTGCGTGGGCTCTAGGCACGTGGGCTTCAGTAGTTGTGGCTCGCGGGCTCAGTAGTTGTGGCTCGCGGGCTCTAGAGCGCAGGCTCAGTGGTTGTGGTGCACGGGCTTAGTTGCTCCGTGGCATGTGGGATCTTCCCGGACCAGGGATCGAACCTGTGTATCCTGCATTGGCAGGCAGATTCTTACCCACTGCGCTACCAGGGAAGTCCTGTGGCTCACTGCTCTTCATCCCTCCAAGATTTCAGTTCCCCAGATCTAACTCCTCAGTTCCAGATCTCAGAGGCCCCCCTGGAGGCCCACAGGCACCTCCCGCTCCACGAAGCCTAACTGGAGCTCACCACATCCTTCTTCCGGTTCCTGCTTCGTATCTTTCTAGCTGGAAGTGAGCACCTCCCCTCAGAGTCACTCTGGACCCATCTCATGGGCTCGTGGTTATTTCTGGACATTTCTGCCCCTTCCTAAATGGCATGCTCACTCTGAGTCAGGCTCTAGGCAAAGAGGTGGCCCGTCCTTTCCTCCAAGGCCCAGGTGTTCCTGGGAGGGAGAGGCTCTCTCTTGGTCAGCTCTGTGCCACCCCTGCACCCGCTAGGCCGTCAGAAAGAGCAGGCATCAGCCACATGTATTCAGCACCATGCACGCCACCAACAGTAAGCAAGAGAGCCAAGGCTCTGCAACGTATGAAGCCTCTTTGCTTTGGGCCCAGTCCTGCGTGGGGCACCAGGGACATGGAGAGGGAAAGTCAGTTCTGGCCTGCACGGAGCTCCCAGACCAGGCAGGGCTGGGGTCAGGAAGCCAGATGGAAATGGACAATGAGATGTCAGGACTGTGGCAGGGGAGCCTGAGGGTGCTGGGGGAGCCTGAGAAGTCTTGTGTAGGTGGGGAGGAGAACCAAGGAAGGGTCCAAAAGAGACAGAAAGGGAGGAGTGAAGGGGTAAAGCAGAGAAGAGGCAGACATGCCGGGAGGGCCTGAGATGTCTCATGTGGCAGAAGCTGAGGGTGACAGTCGCATGAGAGCAGCTGGGAGACCTCAGCTGGGGCCAAGTCACGCAGAGCCTTAATGCCGGGTGGGGGAGTTTGGATCACCCTGGGAGCAATGGAAATGGTGGGAAGGGCTTTAAATTGGGAGAAATATCACTGGATCAGAGTTTTAAAATGAGCTCACTGAAGAGGAGAGGGTGAGACCGAAGGCAGAGCCAGCCAGAGGGCCAGAGCTGTGGCCTGTGCTGGTTGAGTGCACGGCTGCAGAGCTAAGATCCTGGACCCTCCACCTATTAAGTGGGAGACCTTGGGTGAGTTACTTAACCTCTTTGTACCTCAGTTTTCCCAACTGCAAAATGGGATCATAACAGTACCTAACGTCGCAGGGCTGCTGTGAGGGTTAAATGAGCTAATACAGCCTAGACCGCGAGAACAGTGCTGGGCACACAGTGAGTTCTCAGTGTTAGCTACTAGAACAATTATAATCACGATGCAGGAGAGGGAAGATGTGTCCGGGTTCTTCCTCTGCTGCTGCGGCCTCCGGCCTCCCCGCTCCTCCCTAGGCCCCCACGGAGGCAGCCCTTACCTTGTGCAGCCAGTGGAGGTTCATCTGCTGCCCCACGGCAATGTGACACAGTGCCAGGACCTGAACGGGGGCCCACAGGGCTAGAGTCAGGCACCAGGTGTGACCTGGAGGTTTCTGCCAGTTCCCCAGACACCCTGCTCCCCACTGCTCTCTGGGCCCGGCTCAGCCAGTCAGCAAACCTCCCTGAAGGCGATGGGAATGCCCAGCCCTGCCCAGCCCAGCCCAAGCCTGGCCTCCTCCCAGATTATTCCAGGCCTCCAGGCTCCTTCTCCTCTAGGATTTTTCCCTCAAGAGGTCACTGGGCCCTGCTTCACTTGGACTGCCTAATTAATGTTTTGGGAGTTCCAGGCTCCAGGATTCTGAAGCAGACTTCAGCCTTGTCCCCCAGGATGCCCCAGTCCAGCCTGGGGACTAACCTGAGTCTGAGGGAGTAGCGTATTGGGAGCAGCAACCACAGCAGAAGTTTCTGGAAGAGGAAGTCTGCAGTGGGGCCTAACAGCGGGATGCTCCACGGGGGCGGGGGAGAACATGCCAGGATGGGGCAAAGCAAGAGGACCTCCCTCCTTGAAGGAACCAAGCCCCAGCAGCCAGGAGAAAAGCCAGCTGCCCTCCTCAGACCAGGGCGGGCCCCTCCATCAGCCCAGCACAGGCCAGGTCTCCCTTCCCCTGGGCACAGGGCCACCTGCCCTCTGAGACAGCCCCACGTACCTGGAGGCCTGCGACGTAAGTGAAGGCGGCTGCTGTGGTCATGAGGATGGGCACGGACCAGTCGCTCCAGTAGCCCGTGTGGTTGTAGAGGTACCTGCCAGGAGGAGAAGGGGCAAGGGTCACACCTCCACCAGGGAGCCAGGACGCTCCCTCGGGCCGGCCAGCTCTCAGCCCTCACGTGGCCCGCTCAGTGACCCGGCCCTGCCCACTCAGTGAGAAGGTCATTGTCTCCCTGGTCATAGGTCAGCCTCTGGATGGCTCATGGGGGACACCTGGGCATGCCAAGAAGCATAAACAAGAAGACAATTCCCCTTAATTCTACTGCACAGAAATAACCATCACCAAAACTGCTGACTCCTTCCAGTGGGTTCCCCCCTCTGCTTATATATATATATAGTTTAAGAAGGCTGGTATTTTATAAATTTATTGTTTGTTTATTTATTTATGGCTGCATTAGGTCTTCGTTGCTGCGCGCGGGCTTTCTCTAGTTGCGGCGAGCAGGGGCTACTCTTCATTGTGGTGCGCAGCTTCTCATTGCGGTGGCTTCTCTTGTTGCGGAGCACAGGATCTAGGCACACGGGCTTCAGTAGCTGTGGCACGCAGGCTCAGTAGTTGTGGCTCGCGTGCTCTAGAGCGCAGGCTCAGTAGTTGTGGCGCACGGGCTTAGTTGCTCCGCGGCATGTGGGATCTTCCCAGACAAGGGCTCGAACGCGTGTCCCCTGCATTGGCAGGCAGATTCTTCACCACTGCGCCACCAACCCTGCTTATATATTTGTGTAAACAGCAAAGCCGGGACCCCGCTGCGTACAGCACAGCAGTCAGAGTTCAGGCGTTGGAGGGAGGCACACGCAGATTCAAATCCCCTGGCTTGCAGGACACTATGGAGGTGACAGGCTCCCCTGAATCTAAGATGCCATTGATTGTGACATTCATCTCAATTTCAATGTTAACATGTGAAAAGATGAGGTCTTAGGATTGATAAAATGTAATACCTGACTTCCCTGAGCCTTAGTTTCCTTACCTACAGGATGGGGATAACAAAGTGCCCTTCATAGTGTTTCCTGAGGATGAAGTGAGGTGAGGAACATGGTAAGTACTCAGTTCTCTGCTTCTAATTAACACAAGCATTTACTGAAGTCACTAAAATCCTGAGGAAATGTGAGTTTTTTAATAGTCACGTGGCCTTCTATTGAATTAATGTACCATATGAAGCCAACTTCCTACTAACGACAATTAATAGTTTCCAATTATTCACTATCATAAATTAACACAATTTTTTTTTTTGCACACACCTTTCTGTATTATTATTTCCTCAGGATAGACTCCTACAAATAGGATTACAGGGCCAAAGGGAATGAACTTTTTAAGGTTCCTGATAGATGCTGCTTAGCTGCTCTCCAGGAGACTGAACCACCCATATCCTCCCTGTACAATTGGGGAAGCTGAGGCTCAGAGAAGGCAGCAACTTGCACACGTCGTCAGAGAAACTGAGCCGGCGCCAGGCAGCTTCAGGCCTGCTGCCATCTTGGGCCTGGGCAGGGGGCTGGGAGGGGACACCAGGAGGACACTATGGGGCATCTGCCCTCTCCTGGCCCTCACCCTCAGATCCCAGTGGAAAATCTGTTGGGGAAACTGAGGCCCAAAGAAGGGCAGGCCCCGACCCTGGCGACTACTCCTGCAAAGTGTTCTGGCTCCACTTGTCTCTCCCTTTTGGCAGGGAGCCCCCACTGGAAGGCAACAGCCCAGATGGTCCCTTCCTGGCTTTCCCTGTCTAACCCTGACCACCTCGGTCTCACTCACCTTCTCTTGCTTCATGAGCTATCCCCGGAGACTCTCTAGACCCTGAGGACCAGGCCAGGGGCTCCTGAATCTCAGCACCGACTCCAAGAAACTGAGGTGACAGGGTGAGGGAGCTGCAGGTCCTCAGGCCATCCCTAAGCCCCAGGCAGCCCTTCCCTCTGCAGCCTCTTCGACAGGGCAGGCATCCGTCCTCTGCTTGAGCTGCCCAGTGACAGGGAGCTCACTCTCTGCAGAGTGGGGTAGCTCCGTGGACAGCATGATCCAGTCAGGAAGGTTCAAGTCCCTGTCCCAGATCTGACTGCATCTTGCTGTGTGACTTTGGAAAGGCTATTTAACCTCTCTGAGCCTCAGTCTCCTCGACTGTCCCCAGCATGTGTATTTGGCACCAAATGGTTGTGTGGCCCTGGGTGAGTCCTACCCCTCTCTGGGCCTTAGCTTCTCCTTCTGTACATGTTGGGGGTAGACCATCACCTGGGCAGCAGACCTGCAGTTCAGCAGAAATGTCCAGGGTCTACAGTCGAGGGCCAGCAGAGAATGTTCCCATTTGCCCACAGCAGTGCCTGTGCTTTGGATACCTGAAGGATGAATAATTGATTTATGGCATTTAATAAAGGCCAGGGGCCACCTCTGGGACTCGGCTGGGGCTCCGGCTCATCTTGCTGGGCTGCGGCGGGACGGCAGCCGGTCGTTTATTGAGCTCATTAATAACAGAAGCACAGCACTGCCATGCAGAGGGGAGTGGATGCCCAGGCTCCGTGCACTGAATCTCAGGATCATCACAAAATCCTAGAGCCACAGCCCTTCAGAAGCCCAGAGTCCAGAAATCCTAAATTCTAACATAATGGCCACCAGCTGGAGATTCGGCCTCCCAGGAAGCAGCCCTCAGGTTTAGGTGAGCTTGGAGCCCTCTCAGGTCCATCATCTTATTTCACCCTCAGGAAGACCTGATGAGGTCAGTTACTGAGGACTCACACTTATGTGCCCATGGTCACACTGAGCTGAACTTCTTTCTTTTTGATTTATTTATTTTAAATTTATTTATTTTTGGCTGCGTTGGTTCTTCGTTGCTGCACGCGGGCTTTCTCTAGTTGTAGCAAGCGGGGGCTGTGCTTCATTGTGGTGCGCGGGCTTCTCACTGTGGTGGCTTCTCTCGTTGCGGAGCACGGGCTGTAGGCGTGCGGGCTTCAGTAGTTGTGGGACGCGGGCTCAGTAGTCATGGCTCGCAGGTTCGAGAGCGCAGGCTCAGTAGTGGTGGCACACGGGCTTAGTTGCTCCGCGGCATGGGGGATCTTCCTGGACCAGGGCTCGAACCCGTGTCCCCTGCATTGGCAGGCGGACTCTCAACCACTGCGCCACCAGAGAAGTCCCTGAACTTCTAACCAAAAGGAAAAGGCAGCACTGGATGGACAGGGAGCACTGGCTGCCAAGCCCCAACTCTGCCCCCAACTGGTTGTGTGAACTTGGGCCTCAGTTTCCACACCTGTCAATGGGGGAGTTCCCACTAGAACCGAGGGAACGTCCCCTCCTCTGTGCCTTTCACTGTTTAACAAAGGCAGACAGTGGGGGGGGGGGGGGTGAGGAAGAAACAGGTGCCCTCGTGCACCCAGGTACCAGCCTCAGCTCTGCCCTTGGACCCGAGGCTGCTCTCCACAAAGGACCCTGAGCTTTCCTAGAACCACCTACCAGCCCTGCCCAAGGCCCTGCTCAGGGAGTTAGGAGGCCTGGGGTCTGGGGCCACCTCCTCTGCTGAGGCCTTGGTCTCTTTGGGCCTTGGAGTCCTTGTCTACAAAGGGGTCAGAGGTCCCAGCCCCCAGCTGAGCCCTGCCCCCATCTTACATTCCTATTTTCATGACAGCAGCCCGAGGGAGGAGGTCTCAGCTCCTCGCTAAGCCTCTGTTCTCTCCAGAGGACCGTGTCCCCCAAGGCTATACAGAGATTTGGTGACCAGTGGTGGCAGAGCCCTGAGGACCAGCCCAGGAGAGAGAATCAAACCCAAGCCCGTCCCCGTCTCAGCCGCCGGATGACCAGGCCCCAGGCCCCCGCCCCCTGATACCCACTCACCAGTTGAATTCATCGTAGTCGTTGTGGACTTCCCACCAGAAGTACAGCCAGGTGAGCGTGAGGCCGAAGGTCAAGGTGAGAAGCAGAAACCAGAGGCGCTCCCACTGGAGGGGCCAAACGAGGAAAGGGGTCAAGTGGGGCAGGGATGGCCCCAGGCCACCTCCACCCAGCATGGTCCCACCCCTCCCCCTTTGTAGCCCCGCTGCCAGGCAGGGATCACTGCCCTCTTCACACGGGTGGGGACCTGAGGCTCAGAGAGGGAAGTGACCTATCCAACATCACTGAGCCCCAAGTCACAAAACAGTGGGGAGCCAGAGCTGGGCCCCTTGTGCTGCAGCCTGAGGCCCTTCCAGTGTGCACCAGTCTCCAGGAGCAAAGGCCATATCTGCCTAAGCCTTCACACTGGGAGGGTGATCCGCAGTCTGAGGGTCACATTCCTCACCTCCTTCCCTCCTCACACACGCCTGCAAAGTAGGTGTTCTTCCTCACCTCTGCCCCCTGCTACACTGAGGCCCAGAGAGGTGAAGTGACTTGCCCAAGTCACACAGCAAGTTAGAAGAGGATTAAAGAGCAGTGCCCCAGCCTCTAGAGTTGAAGGAATGCCGTGTTCTACAACCCCCAGCAGGGGTGGCCCCTCTCTCCTGGCGGGGGGCGGGGGGCGGGGGGCTACTGACGCCACCTCTGCTGCTACCGGAGAGGCCTGCAGGCACTTCCGCTGGGCCCTTGGGCTCATCCCTGCTTTCATCCGTCCCCTTATCTCAGAAGCACAACAAGCTTGGGACATCCTGCTCTCTGGGAAACTGCTGAGATCATCAGAACAAACAACAGACCTTGAGGGGAAGTCAGTGCAGGAGACGACCAAGAGCACCCTCCACCTTGAGAGGCTGGAGGGCTAGAGGGCTTGGAGCAGCTCAGCATCTCTCACCCAGCCACTTCCCGGGCCCCTTGCCGGGCTCCCCGCAGCTTTCCGGGCTTCTTTGATCCTTCCTGCACCGGACAGCCAGCTTGGAGCTACGGTTCTAATCCCAGTTTAACCTCTTGATGGCTCCATCTAGAAAGCAACCCCACTCTGGTCCATAGGGCAACCCTCCTCCTCCCTGAGGCCTGCCCTGTCCCAGCAGGGTGAATCCCATCTCCTCAGAGCTTCCATAACTGTTGCAGCCATGTCGGTTAAGGCACAGACCCTGCGGTTCTAGAACTGTCCTTCTATATGTCGGTCCCCCCTGCCACACAGTAAGCACCTTGAAGATCTGGGTGGTCTTCATATTCCCAGGGTAGGTGGCAACTTAGGAAAGATTCGATAGTGAGATGGCGGGTGAGCAAAGGTCCTCTCTCCTACTCTGGCATGAGTATGCCCACCCAGGAGAGATTTCACCGGGGGCTTACCACCCTACCTCCACAGAGGAGCCCTCGGTCTTTTGTGAACCCCGAGCCAGCAGCGGTGAGTGGCCATCTGTCCACAGAGATCACTCTGCCTCAGCAGGTGCAAGGCTTCTGGCCAGAGGACAAGGTTCTGAGAAGGGCCCGGGTGAGGGGTAAGCCTCTGCCTATGATGGGTCCTGTCCCAGGCCAGCAGCATGGAGTCCCGTGGGACCAGGGAAATAGCTGCAGGGACAGTGGCAGGTAGAGAACCCGCCACAGGTGCCGGGGGGTGGGGAATGTCCTATGGTGATGTGTGATGCAGGACTCAGGGGCAATTCTGACAGGTGGCCAGAAAGACCGCAGGTGTCAGGGGGGCCCACAGCACACAGGGGTCCTGTGCACTAAGGGCCACGGTCCTCCCTTGGCTGGATCCTGAGAGTGGGGCAGGGAGGACAGGGCGAGAATGAGGGGCTGCCGCCCCTCCCTACCCCTGGGAACCGCAACAAAGAACTAGGGACCCCATTATTGGAGCCAGGCATGAGCCGGGGCTGGGGGCCACCCAGGGATGAAAGTCCTGGGAGCTGAAAGCCAGAGGTCCCACGGCCACAGGGAGCCTGTACATGGGGATGAAGAGGCCCCATCCACAGTAGGGATGGAGGGGGCAGGTCCCTCTAAGAACAATCAGAGGAAAAAACTGAATGGCAGGGGCTGGAAGAAAGGGGAGGGAAGGCCAGGAACTGGGGGAGGAAGTGGCCTGGGGAGCAGCTCCACTGACAAAGAGGCTCCAAATGGCACTAATGGTCCTTGTCAGGGCGTGTTACAGGAGAGGGGCCTGAGCCAACAAGCCAGGCGCCCCCCAACAAGCCAGCCTGGCCCTGCTCCAGAGATGCAGGCTGTGAGGCCACGGCCATGCTGGCAGGGATGGGGGAGCCACTGGCCCTCCATCGCCTCCCACAGTCTGTACAATGCCTGGGCATTTATCCCCAACTCGGAGCAAACAAAGACACCAAGACTCAGAGAAGGGTCACCACATATGGCTGAGCAAGAAGTGCCAACACTGAGAAGGGCCACTCACACCATGGTCACCATTGATGTCCTTATTTGTCATGACAGTTTTCGAGCAGATAACAGTCAAGATCCCTGGGGAAGGGGCACTCTTTGCTAATTTGCACAGAGGCTCAATATGGATGAGTGGAGGTGAGTCAGAGATTGAGCAACGTATACAAGGTGACCAAGTCGGGGAGAAGTGGAGGGGGGCGTTGACCACAGGTGCCCCGGCAGGAGGCGATCGTCTGCTGCCCCCTTGGGAACCAGCCCCGCACAGCTCTCGCAAAAGCCGCCCTTGCTCTCTGGGACCCAGGCATGTTAATCCCAGACCCAGTTCAGCCTCCTGAGAGTCCTTTATCCTCTCTTGCTGGAGTCCACACCCTAGGCCAAGCCTTCTTCTCCTTCAGGAAGCTCTCCCATCCCTCCAGCTCCCAAGACCTCCTTTTCTTTTTTCTTTTCTTTCTTTCTTTTTTTTTTTTTTTTTTTTTTGGCCATGCCATGTGGCATGTGGGATCTTAGTTCCCCTACCAGGGATCGAACCCATTCCCGCTGCAGTGGAAGTATGGCGGGGAAGTAGAAGTCTTAACCACTGGACCACCAGGGAAGTCCCAGGACCTCCCTCTCTTAACTGCTTCTGCACAGACTCTTGGTACCCATCAACTTGACTGTCGATCACATTCTGAATTGTGGAGGTGGAACGAGCCCAGGCTCAAGAGGGAGACAGACCTGGCTCTGCCACTTGGGTGAGTTACTTAATCCCTCTGAGCCTCAGTTTCCTCACCTATAAAATGGGAATAACACCCCCTACTGTGGAGGGTTGATGTTCAATGAGGTGACATACATCAAGCGGCACACAGTAGGCGCACACTAAGGGACAGTTCACTGGGCTACGGACTCCTTCGGGGCAGGGATGGCTGAGGTATCTCTGTGCACCCTGGGCCCGCATCCCGCGGATCACAAGGAGGTGCTCAGACATGGTGTGAGGAACAGAAGAAGGTGTGGACGTGGTGGGGATGCAGGGAGGTCTCAGGGCCACCAGTGGACAAGGACATCATCCAACCCGATTTATCCTCAGGCGAAGCCTGGGGTCCCCAGGGAACCAAGGGAAGGAGCTCCCATTGTGACACCACAGCCCCTTCCTTCCAGTCTTGCAGCTGCCTGGGAGCAGGACGACAGTCAAGGCGCAAGGAAGAAGGGCTGAGAGCAGCTGGGGAAGGGGATGGGCCCTGGCTGCGGGTGAGGCAGGGGACTCCATCCCTGTTACAGGGGTGACCGCGGCGGAGAATCCCAGAGGCCCGGCCCCATCCCATCTCCTCCCACTCTTGCCCCCATCCTCCAGGAAGACGAGACCCTCCACCCCGCACGGGCAACCGTATGCCAGTTTCTCCTGCTCACTGTCTCCTGTTGGCTGTCACGTCTTCTCCTCACCCCTCTTGTCTCTGTCCCACCCCCAGCCTTCTGCCTTTAGAGGAGAATGTGTGTGTGGAGAGAGAGCCTATTAGCAGCTGGGGCTCACGGGGTCACAGAGCGCTGCAGCCACAAAGCCCAGCCCCACACAGGACGTGTGCTGCCCGCTGTGGGCCCCTGCCCACCCCAGACCGTGGCCCTGGGCCAGAACACACCCAGACACTGCTGGGGTCCCCCCGGGGCCTGGAGCACCTCCCCTGGGTCCCCCGAATTGACCCTGGAGACTGAAATCTGCATCAGGACGGCCCCCGAGCACGAGCCGCCCCCCTGCCCTTGGCGCCACCATGACCTCAGGTTCACTGGCGGAGGCAGAGCTGTCTCGCTGGACTCCTGTTCCCTGCCTGTCCTCCGGGGCAGAGATCGCCTCTGCGTCCTCCAGGATAGGAGCTTGCCCTGCTTCTGCTCCCACAGCTCCAGAGATGGGCACTCTCCCTGTGGGTGCTGCCGGGCCCTCCTCTGGGCTGAAAATTCTTCCCTCTGAGACAGCAGCCGGATAGAGGCAGGCTGTGTTTGGGAGTCCAGGAATGCTGGGTGTGACTGGCCACCTACTAAATGGGTGACCTTGGAGAAGACATTGCTTTATCCTCCCTGAGCGCCGGCTTCCTGCTCTGTAAAATGGGGACAGCAGTGCTGGACAGAAGTATCTGGCAACGGCAGGGTGTCAGAAGGTGTTGTCCTTGCCTCCATCCCTGCCTGAGGTGCAGCTGATTTCTGCCTCCTTGGCTGCCACCCTGCAGCTGGTTCTCTGACACCACAGAGAACAAGTCCGGCAAAAGGGCAAGAACACGGGTCAAATGGCCAGGGCGTGGGGGAATACAATCAAGAGCTGGATTTTCATTCCCCGCCCTCTACCACTAGCCGCGTGGCTGCGGGCCAATCACTCGGGACCTCAAGCCTCAGCTTCCTCCTCTGTTCCTGAGGATGACATCACCTCTACCTCACAGGAGGACTGCCAGGATCAAATGGGATTACAGATGTAAGCTGTACGTTGCCAAATCCATGATCGTTCCTATAATTATCATTTCGTGTCTGACAGTCCTTTAATTATGTGAAGGCAGTGATCAAGTCTTCCCCGCCCCCTGCTCTACATCACATTTCCCCAGCTGAGGAAGACAGCCAAGCGGATCACCCCCTCCCAGCCCAGGGTTGGTGCCATGGTCAGGGGGATGCAGAGGTCAGGCCCAGCTCTGCAGGCTGCAGTCCTAGGAGCCAGCACGGCTTAAGGAAGAAGATCCCACATCACTGGCCACGGAGGACAGAGCCCTATATGAGCACTTCGCAGAGTTGGGGGTGGGGCAGTCCTAAGAGCCCTCTACCTGCTGCTTCGCATCTCGCCCTCTCCACAGCTCTGCAAAGCAGACGGAATAGTTGGAGGAAACCAGGGCTCAGAGAGGGGAAGTGAGCTGCCCAAGGTCACAAAGGGCAAACGTAATGATGGAACCAGAATTCACACCCAGCTCTGGGTGCCTCCAGCTTCAACTATCCCAAAGCAACAAAAAGCAAGACATGTAATTATCCTCGTCTGACCAAGGAGGAAACTGGCTCAGAGAGGCAAGGCCTTGCCCAAGGTCACACAGCAAGTCACAGGCAGAGCCAGGGCGGGAACCTTGGAATTTCAGAGTTACAAAAGATTTCAGAGATCATCTTGCCTCATCCTCTAAAGGTCCAATTAAGAACTGGAGAAACTGAGACCCAAAGACAGGGAATGGCCTGGAAGGATGGACACAGGATTAATACCAGGTAAATTAGTACAGAAAGGATGGAGAATTCAACAGATGGTACTGGGACATCTGGACATCCATTTGGTAAAAAAATATATAATTAGACCCCTACTTCATACCCCAAACTCAATTCCAGCATCTCCCCTCCACGCCCACGTCACCACTCTCTTCCAGTCATTCTACACACGTGCTGAGCCCTGGACACTGGGAGACAGATCAGGCTTGGACTCTCCTCTGAGCAACCTGCACAGAAGACTGACCAGCCAGCAGGCAACGCCAATCGTAGAAACGAGTGTGGCGAATGGGGCAAGCAAGGGCTGCCAAGGAGCACACTGCCAGTTATCGGGGAAGGGATGGTCTGGAGGGCTCTCTGGAGGAGGAGATGCTTGCAGCAAAGCTGAAAGGAATGGGCTTGCTGGAATGGGCTTACCTGACAAGGTAAGGGCAGAGGGAGGGAGTGGAAGGTGCAAAGGCACAGAGCCTGGCAGCTTTCGTTTGGGCCAACTGGCTTCTTAGGGGTTTATAAAAGCTTTCTCTATGTAAGATAGTAACTTTCATATAGATTGTCTACTTTTTCTTATTTTATCAGTTGACTTTAATTTTGTTTTTCATGCTTTTTGTTTAAAACATTTACATTTTTACGCAGTCAGATCTACCCCTTTTTCCTTTATGGGTCTTTGCCTTTGGTATCGTGTTTAGGGCAGGTGGCCCACGATTATAGATTTAATTCATATTTACACTAATAATTTCTCTTTGTTTACACTCGAATCTGTAATCCACCTACCTATCTATAGCTCCATATGTGTGTATACGTGTATGGAGAGAGGTTTCAAAGCCTTTCCTCTAAAGCATGAAGATTAGAATTTCTTTTACTTTACATCTTTCCGAGTTATTTGAATTTTCTCAACAAATGTGTGCTTCCTAAACAGAAAAAAAAGGACCTTAAAAAAAGAAAAAAATACATTTCATCCATCTGGAATTTCTTTTGATTTGAGGTAAGAGACAGGGATCTAATTTTACTTGCACCAGATGGATACTTCAGCTGTCCCTGTACGGTCTGTGATATTTGCAATGATTTCCGTGATTGTCTACCACACAGCACGCTCTCAGATGTGTGTGGGTTGTTTCTAGGTTTTCTAGTCTGTCCCAAGGCAGCCCTTCCCTGCGTGCTGGCTCCGCCTGGCACAGCTCCTTCCACGTGGCTGAGCTCAGCTCCCTGTGCCACTCCTGGGGTCCCGGCTCTGCTTTGAGGCCCCAGAGTCCAGCTGTGCCCTCAGCACCACACAGCCTTGCAGAGACTGGAGAGCGATTGAGGGGTGCCTCCCCGCCTAGTCTGTCCACCTGCAGGCTGCACCTTGGGCACACCGGCTCCTCTAATCACCCTCCTGTTTCATCCTCGCCAAGTTCCTAACGGGGAGACTGGTGAATGTCAGCTGGGAACGGTGTGTGGAGCTCCCAGAAGAGAGAGCTGGGCAGCCCTGGCAGGATTACTCTGGCTCTGACCCAGGAGATTTGGGGGAGGGGGCAGCCTAGGGAGGTTTGAGATGGATCTCAGCATTAGGGCCGAGTAGGGAAAAGGATTAAAATCCCCAGCCCCCAGCCAGCTCCTGACAGCCTAAGAGGCTGGATTTATTTTTCTGGGCTACAGGGAGCTGGGCAATTAGGCCTCTGTCTGCCCCTGCTTCTGCCAGGGTGCACTCGGAGTGGCTCATTAGGCAGGAGAATGAAGCCAGGCTCAGCCTGGAGCACCCCGTCCTTCCCCGCGCATCCTGTGCCTTGCGTCAGCCCTTGGGGAGACGTGAGCAGAAGAGCTGGGGGCCCTTAGGAGGGATTATCCCAGCGCCCTGCAGGGGGGCCGGCCAAGGCCACAGGGCGGTGAGTGGCCACAGCCTCTCCTCCTGCCCCATACATGCTCCCTAAGCAGACACGCAAGGTGGTCACAGAGGTCATGAACAAGAGCTTACTCGTCTTCCCGGGAGCGTGGCCTGACCACGCCCGGCCCCCTCAGTGCCGTTCAGAGAGGAGGAGGTGGGGTGCGGGGGTTCCCGAAAGCCAGCGGCGGCCTGGCTTTATTACAGCAATAAATCCTTAGCTCCCTGTGCTGCAACAACTTCTGCCAGCCTCTCCTCTCCCTCATGGATGCAGTAATATCATCTCCCATTTTCTTATCCTCATGGCAAACCTGCAAGGTTTATAGGATAAAATGGCTCTTATCATCGCCAGTTTAGAAGTGGCAGAATTGAAGCTCAGAGGGCTCCTCTCTGACCGGCTGGGTCCCTCTCCCCCAAAGCACCAGAGAAGGGAACAGCCATCCCTTTGAAAGTGTGTAGGGAGGACACGTTTTCCCCAAGTTGGAACAGTGGTCTGTCCTGTTCAGGACGTGAGACACGTTGCTATCTGTTATCTAACTGGACCCTTGGGGCGTGGGTTTGTACCTCCACCTCACCCACAGCAAGCTGAGGCCCAGAAAGGGTCTGGCCTTGTCTAAGGCCACACACTAAGTCACTGGAGGAGGCAGGGTAGAGTTCAGGCCGCAGCTCCCCTAGCCAGGAATGGCCAGGTGCGTCTGGCTGACTCCAATCACACCCTGGAGGCCATTCCAAAGGCTGCTTCCTCCAGGGAGCCCACCTTGGTTCCTGAGTGAGATCCACTCTTCCCTGCCCCATAGCCCTGCCACAGGCCCACGTGGTGTTGATAGGACAAGAACGTGGGGAGCCAGCTGGGAAACTCACCCCCTCCTCCTCCCACTGGCAGAGCCTGACCCCACCTCCAAGGGTGGCCTGAGAGGTCCCTCGGCTGAGTCAGCACCCCTCCCTGTCAGCCACAGCCAGGGGCACTGGAATGCAGCATGCGCCCCTACTCTCCAGACCACCCAATGCTCCTTGGGGTGCTCACCCGGGAGCTCATCGCGGGTCCAGCCTCCCCACCCTCACTGGCTTCCTCACTTGCTCTTCAAGTCACCCACTCAGTCTTCCTCCCACTCCTTGCCTGAGGTCCTCCTCTGAGCCAGGCCCTGGCTTCAGCACACTCATGGTCCAGCGGGAGAAACAGGAAGTCAGGACCCACATGGGCAGCCCAGGCCCGAGATGCTGCGGGAGCCCAGGGGAAGGGGAGAGGCAGGGAAGGAGGCCTGACTCTTTTGTTTGAAGGGGACACTTCTTAGAGGCATAGAGATCTGCGATGAGCCTTGAGAGGCAGAGACCAGAGAGAAGGCATTCCAGGCAGAGGGGACAGCGGAGCGAAGGGCAGTGCTGTGAACGGGTGAGGTAGGTTATCCCGGGATGGCTGTGTGGAGGGTGAAGGGTGACGGAGTGCTGATGGATTTCCCAGCGGCAGGTGTCTTCCTGCCATGGTGGGAGGTGTTCCCATCAAAAGAGGTAGGCAATGGTGGGGTGGGGGGTGGTATTTTGTCTGTGTTCCACCCGCCCCCACTGCGCTATTCCTCGACACTCCTGAGACCGCACAGCCTCTCACACACCCCCTGGGCACAGCATGGTTTCCCGACTCCAGGAATGGCCTCATCCAGCCAGGTGGAAATCATGGGATGACGGGAGGCATCATCAAAATTCTCTTCCGCAGCCAGTCTGCTGAATGCACCGTCTAGGTGTCTCTAGAATCCCTCCCTTTGCTACTTCTTTGCAGACCCCTCCCCCTAGTTGAGGCCTCAGCCCTTCTTGTCTAGCTCCCTGCCATCCCCGCCTCCACTCAAGGCCCCTCAGCGCATTCTCCGTGATTGAACCAGAGTGGTCCCTGCACAGACCGAGTCCGACTGGGCTCCCACCTCCCAGGATGGAGTGCAGGCTCCCCAGCACAGCCTCTGGCTCAGGTCCCCTTGGCCACACGCTCTCCCTCCTAACACCAGAGCTGCACTGGGCCAAATCGCTTTCAGTTCCCAAACACAAGACACTCTTGTAACATGCCGCTCCCCTGCCTTCCCCACTCTGGCATGACATGATGTGCTAACTCTCTCTGACACCAGCTCAGGCAAGCTTTCCTGCCTGCGGTGTCCCTGGGCCCCGGCAGTGATCACCCTGGGTGGTCTGGAGGTCTGTTCTGATCTGCTCCCCACCCACTTAGGAGCCCTTCAAGGGAGGGAGAAACCAGGTTTGATATACCTTTGACCCCTGGACTCAGGGCAGGTATCAGGACAGGTTTGTTGATTGAGTAAGTAACCAACGCATCCCAGGCAAGACTGTTTGGTTTGGAACGGGGGAGAGGGCACGGGACTGGGGGTGCAAGCAGGCGCAGTGCAAGCTGTGCCTTCAACTCCTCGGCTTGAATAAATCACTTCCTCTTCCTGGAGACCCATCCATAAGACAGAGGGGGTCAAAAGAAGCTTAAAACACCCTTCAAAAGGCAACCATACTATAGAAGTGCGAGAGAGTTGACTGTCTCCTTCAATGTCTCGGGCTGGAAGTCCCTCCAGGCATCTGACTTATATCCCTCTTGCTACAAAGAAGCTGGTTTTGACACTGTGCTCCCTCGCACAGACGCAGAGTCTTCAGGGGCCCCTGTGGGGATGGCCTGAGAGCTGCCTTCTGTCCTACCCCATCCTTAATTGGCAATATTAGAGTAATGAGTCACAGACAACAACCAATTAATTATCCCCAGTTATAAAAAGCTTTTGCTTCCGCTTCCTAGCTGTCGAGTGAGCCAGCCTTCTGCTGCCAGGCTCCTCCACTTCCTCGGTGTTGGGGGGCAGGAGAGGACGTCATTTCATCTCTCTGGTCCTCAGTTTCCTGTTTCCTTATTTGTCAAGTGTGTGTCCTGGGGGGAGGGGACAGTGTGAGCAGAGGGTTGGAGGAGATGGGAATGTGAGGAGCGGGGAGGGGCAGGAAGGAAGGAGGCCAACCTGCATGGAGAGCAGCGGGGCGGGGGCTCCTTCCCAGGCTCCCTGCACCCCTCTTCCCTCCCCAGGATCCCCATCCAGTACTGCAGGGCCAGCTCTTAACCAGGGAAGCACTGAGGGTGCCTAGCCTGGCATTCAAGCCATTCCCCAACTTGTCCCAAATGCTCCCGGTCCCTGCTCTTCTCTCTGTCAGGCAACTTCCCAAGTCCTCCTCCCCGTCCTGCCTTTCTTCTTTAAACACACGCAGACTTGGGGCTTCCCTGGTGGCTCAGTGGTTAAGAATCTGCCTGCCAATGATGGGGACACGGGTTCGATACCTGGTCCGGGAAGACCTCACATGCTGCGGAGCAACTAAGCCCGTGCGCCACAACTACTGAGCCCACGTGCCACAACTACCGAAGCCCGCACACCTAGAGCCCATGTTCCGCAACAAGAGAAGCCACCGCAACGAGAAGCCCGTGCATCACAACGAAGAGTAGCCCCGGCTCGCCGCAACGAGAGAAAGCCCGCGCGCAGCAACGAAGACCCAATTCCACCCCCAAAATTAATTAATTTAAAATAAATAAATAAATAAACACACCCAGACTTAAAACCCACCTGTCTTCCTGGCAGCCTCCAACTTCCTGACGCTCTTGCTGCAAATCTATCACGGATGGGGCTTCAAGCCTTGATTTCCCCATCCATAAACAGGGCATAACAATTAAATATGCCCCAACAGCGTGTTAGAACAATCAACAGGGCAATGCCTGTAAGCCATAAGCTCCCTGCATACAATAGGTGCTCAAGAAACATTAACTGTTACTCTCACACTTCGTTCCCAGCCTGAGGATGAGTGCTTCTGTGACTCGCCACCTGTGTGTCACCTCACTGCACAGAAGAGGCCCAGAGAGGTTCAGCTTCACTGAAGAACTTGACCCTAGGCTTCCCTGACTTGGGAGACACAAGAGGCTCCCCCAAGGGGTCCTGAGCAGAGGCTGTGCCTGGTGGGGGCATGGAGGGTGGAGGGGTAAGGGGATGCCCAAAGGAGGAGGGGAAGGTGGGGATGAGGAAAGGCACAGGCCCAAAGCTGGGCCCGCTCCCCCTGGCCGAGGCCTCTCCAGGCCCGAGGGGCTCTCCTTTCACTCCCCAACCTGCGCTCCCAGAGCTCACTCTGGGCCTCTATTTGTTCAGCAAAATTTACAGAGCAGCTTCTCTGCACCAGCCCTGACTTTGAGACACCAGATTGCTGTTGCTTTCACTGTGTCAGGCCAGGAGCCCAGCCCCCGTCATGGTTCTGGCCCAGCTGTCTGGGGAGGGACCGGGGAGAGAAAAGAGAAGAGAGGAGAGCCAGGGAGAGAAGGGTGAACCCGCGGAGGCTGGAACCCAGGAAGTGGGAGAGGAAGCGGGAGTGGAGCTGAGTTAAGGGCCGGGGTGGGCCGCCCACTCATCCTCAGCTGCGAGGTGCGGGTTGCCTGAGGTGAGCTCAGCCCTTTCTGCAGAGGCCCTGCCACCCAGAGTTGCTGCAAAACCCTCTCCCCTCTCCCAGCCTCTCCCAGGCTGTGGCCTGCAGCCTCCGGCCACTGCCCCATACCTGGCACCTCAGGCCTTGGCATTTGCAGAGCCTACGCCACTTGGGCCCCCAGTCAACTCAAAACTGGCCTCAACCCACCACTTCCTCCAGCCTGGGCCCTGGGCGGGCCACAGCCAAGGCCCATCACTTCCTGACTCCACAGCCTGGAACTGGCTGGCCCTGGGCCCACCAAGAGGTGTGAGGTGCCCTGGGAGAGAGCCGCCTTCCTCCAGTGTCTCTTCCGACGGCCAAGGGCTTCCTGCTTGGGAGCTCAGCCATCCTTCTCCTCCCTTCCTCAGCCTCAGCAGTCTTCCCATCCCACCCCCACCAAGAGCGCTGGACACCGTGCAGGGCCAGATCCGAGCTCTGCCCCTCTCTAGCTGCGTGACCTTGTCCTGGTCACGGACATCCTTGGCTTCTGTTTCCGCATGTGAAGCGGTGGCGATGACACCTAGCTCACGGGCTTGGGAGAAACAGGGGTGGCCGCGTGTCAGTGCTCAGCTCAGCGCCCGGCACACAGACAGACACCTGGGTGTAGCAGACTGCGAGCTCCTGCCCTCCTGACACGTGGAGGCCCTGCTGACTTCCTTCCGCTGCCTCAGGGGACAATGGAGCTCGGAGCACAGCACATAGGACGGACAGGCTGCCCTGGGCAGGTCCCTCCTCTCCCTTGCCTCAGTTGGGCATGTTGCCTCCTGTGTGCTAGAGTGGGTACACGGCAATGAATCAGGCCAGGTGCCCACAGGTGGTACCTGCTTCTTACCATTTGGGGGTCATGAGAACAGGCTCCCGACTCAGTCGAGTGCTCTGTCCCTCTGTCCCTACCAGCACAGGCAGAGAGGGAGGGCAGGGAGGTGGACAAGCTTCCCCAACCTCCACATCCAGATATAGTCTGGTGATGCTTGGCCTCTGACCTCCGCCCCTGGCCACTCCAGCCCGTTTTGGGGCTGGCTGAATTTGGAGGCTGGCCTCTTTGTTCAGACAAGCAGGAGGGAGGAGAAAGTTGTTTTCCAGGCAGCAAAGCTTTTAGATAAACACCATTTATCTCTCTCTCTGTTCCCTCCTGAAGGAATTGGGTTCCTTCAGAGAAGAAACTAGATCCAATGGCTGATGGTGCCCCAGGGACGGAAGTGTGGCGTGGGGTTTGGCTTGGGGAGCCGGACACTAAGGGAGGCTTTCTTTATCCAGCTGAGCACCTGCTGCCAGCCCTGGCAGGCTTGTGGCTCAGGTGACTGGGCCCTGGTGCCAGGCCATGGCCCTGCCAGCTCCCAGGCTCCAGGATGGCCTGGCCCAGCTCTTCACCCTCCCCTTGAAGAGCCACCCGTCTGCTTACCTGCCCATCAGGATCTGCCAGGAAGCTGAGAACTTCTGCTCACCTTGGGGGACCCCACCCTCTTGGAGCAGCCCTCCCTGCCCAGACCTCAAGAGCAGCCCACACCCCACACTGTCAGAGGGGAGTCAACAACTGGCTACACCCACGTTCCTTGCCCACCTAGTCAGGTAGATTCGGGAATTTCCATAGGCCCATTTTACAGAAGGAGAAACTGAAACCCAGAAAGGGCATTGGCCTGTCCAGAGCCACACAGCAGGGTGTCAAAGCTGAGACCCCTCCCCCAGGCCCTGGGGCTCCCTGGGTCCTTTGGCCCCATCCCAGCACAGCTCACCGGTGTGGTGTCATCGTGAGAGCGCTGGTAGCGCTTCCAGCGGCAGCCGTAGATGCCGGTGAGGCAGGAGAGGCAGAGCTGCGGCTCATAGTACTGCAGGGGCTGGTGTCTCACCATGCTCGCGCCCGCGGCCCTGGCGCCCTGCCGTCAGGCGCCCATGGAGGCCCCCGGCTGGTCCTGGGGGAGCAAACAAAGTACTGTGAGGCAGGGGAGGGGTGGGGACCTGGCCCCAGCGCAGCAGGTGTCACTGTAGTCTAGGTCAGGGAGGGTCAGCCTCTGCTCAGAGCCCTGCCATGGGTCCTTGTCTCTCTCGGAGTCAGAGGCCCATCCTTGCAAGTCCCCTAGGACAGTCCCCTGCCACCCACCCATGACCTAATCATCCAACAAAAATCCCCATACCTACTAGCAGTCACTCCCCCACTCCCACCCCCCAGCCCCAAGCAACCTAATCTACTTTCTGTCTCCACGGATTTGCCCATTCTGGACATTTCACATAAATGGAATCATATGATATATGGTCTTGTGCGTCTTGCTTTTTTCACTTAATGTTTTCAAGGTTCATCCATGTTATAGCATGAATCAGTACTGCATTTCTTATTATGACTGAAAATTATTTGATTGTATAGATATACCATTTTATCCACTCACCAGTTGGTAGACACTTGGGTTGTTACCACTTTTTGGTTGTTATGAATAACTCTGCTATGAACAAGTTTTTGTGTGAATGTATATTTTCATTTCTCTTGAGTAATACTTTGGGATGGGATTGCTGGGTCATACGGTAACTCTATGTTTAACTTTTTGAAGAACTGCCAAAAGCTGTTTTCCAAAGCTGTTGTACACTTTTACTTTCTCCAACTGTTATCATTATCACCCCCATTTTACAGATGAGAATTCTGAAGCACAGAAATGTTTAGCCATTTGTCAAAGGTCACACAGCAGAGCCTGGCAGTCTGGCTCCTTGTTCTAACCCAGGGGTTGGCAAACTATAACTCATAGCCAAATCCAACCAGCCACATATTTTGTGTATGTGTGTGTGTGTGTGTGTGTGTGTACACATTTAGTTTTATTGTGACAAAGCAACCTGTATAATTTTAAGGTTTAAAACTGAGCATCATCTTCCCTTTCCAGTGAAACAAAAATTTAAAAATAAACAGGAACAAAATTACAATAGAGAATGTCAACTGCAAATAAGATCCTACAGGTTCTGCTGCTTCTCCCGTCGAGTGGCAGGGCTCAAGTCATCATTAGGAGAGAATTTTATTTTAAAAGTGTCATCTTAAACTGCAAGGATGTCCGTTAAACATCACAATTAAACATGCCAAAGGAGAAGCCATGTTGTCAAAATGCCTACTTAACCCACCCAAACATCTCAAACCCACCCTTTGCTGACCTCCTATAACCTCATTTTTTTAAGTTTTTTTTTCTTTTTTTAAACAAGAGAAAGTAGACAGATACATGTTGGTAAATGCTAACTGTCCATATTCACATAGAGACACAGTGTAATCTCTGAGCCCAATATACAGAGAAAGGAGGAAAAAAGCTAGAATTCTATGCACTAATACACAGGGGCCTAGCACCCTCCAGCTTCCAGCAGAGCTAAGGGAGCAGAAGGTTTTTTTTTTTTTCCCACAGAGCCTGGTGGTGTTGATTCCATAAAGGTTTTTTGAGACAGGAAGGGATAAAAATGAATTTGGAACAGAAAGGGGTAGAGATTCTTTTCCCACTGAATTCTGCTCAAGGTATTTCTCCCCAAAATAAGTTGTGAGCCACGGTATAAAGGAGAAAAGAGACCTCAAAAACAGGGCGACTGAGCACAAGAGGAGGAGGAAAAAGAAAAAAAAAAAAGACTGCAACTTGCTCCCAGGGACTGGAGAAAATTTAAAAAGGAAGGTTGGAATCCATCAGTGTTCCATTAGTCATCTTCCCCTTCATCTTCCTCTCCTCCCTCCCCATCATCATCTTCATCACCTTCATCCTCATCCCCTTCTTCATCAATATCTTCTAATCCTTCTTCCTCTTCATCATCACCATCATCTTCTTCTCCTTCCCCTTCCTCATCATCCGTGTCCGGAATCAAGTAGTACTATAATGGATTTGGCCAAAATACCATCTTTTTTTTTTTTTTTTGCGGTACGCGGGCCTCTCACTGTTGTGGCCTCTCCCGTTGCGGGAACACAGGCTCCGGACGCGCAGGCTCAGCGGCCATGGCTCAAAGGCCCAGCCGCTCCGCGGCATGTGGGATCTTCCCGGACCGGGGCACGAACCCGTGTCCCCTGCATCAGCAGGCGGACTCTCAACCACTGCGTCACCAGGGAAGCCCCAAATATCATCTTTGATGACCTCTCCTAACTCATCTGCACCAGCATCAGAATGATCAGTAAACCAGGTGAAGAAGCTTTCCGGTTCCTCATGCTGTCTCTTCCTGCTGGCTTTATTCTACGTTTGACTTGAACATTTTGTCAAATCCTTTCCGGATTTCCTTTTGATTTCAGTGGACTTTGAAGATGGATCACCACTCTCATTCAGATGAAATTCTTTGGAGAGAACTTTATTTTCGAAGTGTTTTCATCAAAATAAAAATCTGTTCTGTAACCTGATTTAATATCTTCAAATTCTGTCACTTCGACTCTTGTCAAATAATGCAGCACCTCTGCAAATAATGCAGTACTCCCCAAGGAGTACAGACCCTTGTGGATGGTTAACAAATGCTGTTACCCCAAAATCTGGGATTTTGGCAATCAGTTCCGACCTCTACTGAAAAAATGGTTGGCGGAGTTTGTTATATTTCTGTTCTACTTTCAAAATCTCCTCCCTGGCTTGTTCGTTAAGTCTGTCTGTTTGATTTTGCCCTTCATCAATATATTCAATTGCTTCTCGCTGTTCTTTTTCTTCCTTCAGCAAGTTCGGAGAAGCAGGCGTTTCCTCTGGCCTGGAGGCAGGAGTCAGTCTTGGTTTCTTCGGTTTCTTTGCTTGGGGTGGAAGTGAAGACTTGTGTTTGGGGGCCATGCTGGGAGAAAAGCCAAGAATCCACCCAAGGGAAGAAGCTTGTACCAGGAGCTCTGAGAACTCCAGCCACGTGTTTTTATACAGCCCACAAGATAAGAATGGTTTTTACATTTTTGAAGTAGTTGGGGGGAAAAACCAAAACAAAAATATGTTTTGATCCGTGAAAATTATACGAGAGTCAAATTTCAGAGTCTGTAAATAAAGGTTTATAGGACGCAGGCCCACTCACTCATTTATGTATTGTCTATGGCTGCTTTAAGTATAACTGCAGAGTTATGACAGAGACCATATGGCTCAGAAAGCCTAAAATACTTACTGCCCAGCCCTTTATAGGGAAAGTCTATTGACCCTGCAACCACGGGGCCACCATGGCCCCTGAACCGGTATTGTAAGTGCAGCATATGGTTGAGAAGGGAAAGGGTGCTGTGGGCACTTAACAGGTACAGGGAGGCCTGTAGGATGAGCTCCCGTCTCTAACGCCCCAGAGGCCACACCATAGGGGCACCGGGCTTCAGGCCCACCAACTACTTCCACGTCTGGGCCTTGCTCAGGGCCTCTGCCTAACAGCCCCTATCTCCCCCCACTCTCCAGGTGCTAACCTCAGCACAGGGATTACAGCCTCCTGTCTGAGTGCGGAGGCGTGTTAGGAGCTCGCTGGGCACACTGACCGACCCGGAGCCTCCTAATTGCTGGGAATCGTCTGGTGCAGCCTCTGTGCCCGTGGCTCCCTGCGGAGGCATGTGGACATGGTGCAGCTGCTGGGGGCTCTCGGAGCCGTGTGGAGCCCAGGGCTTGGGGGACGGTATAGGATGGCGATGCTGCTGCAGTCAGCTTGGCACCCATGGGGTTGGGGAGGGCAGGAGTGGGGTCAGCAGGTAGGGGATCCTCTCGGCTTTACTCCTCTGTAAGAGGAGTGTGTGGGGAACTCCCTGGTGGTCCGGTGGTTAGGACTCGGCGCTTTCACGGCCAAGGGCCTGGGTTCGATCGCTAAGCTGGGAACTAAGATCCCACAAGCTGAACATTGTGGCCAAAAAAAAAAAAAATGGAAGGAGTGTGTGCTCACATATGTACTCCCACATTCACAGCCTTCCAGAGGAGGTAGAAGGCCAGAGTCCACAGCCAGGGACCACGTCTCACCCTGTGAACCCCCAGATGAGGGTCTCTGCTGTCAGGTGGGCCACAACACCTGCCCCTACTTCCCCCGGAAGGGAGGAAGCAGCTAATGTGTAGAAAGGGCCCTCGATTCACCCTGCCTTGGCCAATGACTTGCCCTGTAGCCAGAGCCACTCAGGGCTCTTCCCTGAGCCTTGGTTTCAGCTTTTGTCTTGACTTCCAAAAAAGGTCAGATGACTGGGGGTTGGGGGAGGGGCAGCGGTGCCAGGAGGGCACATGGCTGCAGTGACTGAGGCACGGCAGGTGGGCATTCTGCAGGCAGGGGCCCTGCCCTCCCATTCCTTTCCCAGGACCCCCACTCCCACCCCGACTCTGGGACTGATTCCCATGTGTCCTCTGCTCCCCCACCCCCCATGAATGAGCATTACAACCCACCCAGGAATGGAATTTCCATCTCAAATCTGGAAAAGAGGGAAGTAGAGCTGCCTGCACCAGGCCTCCAGCCGGGGACTCAGCTGACTGTGGCTCTTGGAACTATTTCCCTCCCCCCACATCCCCACCATGAATTTTCACACTATTCAGAACTGCAGGGGCATCTTTGAGAGGCAAACCTCTTTTCTTTCCTCTGCATGTTCTCCTGGGGCCATCAAGATAGCCAGCGGCTCCTTGCTGTCTCCAGGGGGGTCACCCAGACCCATTATGGGCACAGTGACCGCCTCATCACCCCCAGCCTGCTTCTAACATCCCTCAAGACCCTTTTCTCAGCACACCCTTGGCCACTGCCAGGGCAGTGGCCCAGTCTCACCTCACCCCTGGATGGGGAATCCCTGCGGTGGGCCTTGCCCTGCCAATCCAAGGTCTCACCTGCAGTCAGAGTGAGTTTTTAGCAGACAAATGACCAGGATCTGGCTCCTCTAGCCTCAGCACTCCAGAACCTGCTGTCCCTTCATCTGGCTAACACCTCCTGACCCTTCGAGTCTCTGCTCAGATGTTGCCTCCTCCGGGGAGCCTCCCCTGAGCCCCAGGTTTGGTTAGAGGGCTCCCGGCATCCCTCCTTCTTCCTGGGCAGCCTGTGGGAGCACCACTGACATGCCTGCTCCCCCAGGGGATAGCCTGAGTTATTCCCACTTCCCCAGTGGCCAGGGGAGGCAGCCCTGGGGGCGCCCTGGACCACAATTCCGAGAAGGCTCGGAAGTTCCTGCTGCCCAGACCCTGAGCGGTCAGGACAAGCCCCCAGAGACCAGATTCTCCCCAGCCGCCCCCCTCCTGCCAGGGCTAATGGCATCACTTGCATCAGTTAAGTTCTCCAAGCCACCTCCCAGAGCTGCTGATATCAGCCAGGTTCCAAAGAAATCCTCAGCCTGGAGCCCCTGCCGGCTCTGGGACAAGAGAAAGCCCTCACCTCTTAGCCCGATGTTTGAGGGCCCTCCTCAGCCCAAAGTCTCATTTTCTGTCTGAATTCCTGGTCCCTGCCCCGAACCTCCACAGCCTCCTGTTTGCACAGGGAAGGGGCTTCAGGAGGGAGTCAGAAGGGAGACGGAGCGAGGGTCCGCTATGGAGTGGGTGAAGGATGCAGGGGGTGGGCATACACCTCCAGGGGACTCGCCCACCCTTACACCCTGGGAACACACCTCACCCACTTCCCGTCTCCTCGTCCCTCCCCTGACTGGCAGGGTGCCCGGCCCTCACTGCCCCCAGACCCCGCTGCCTCAGGCCCCAGGCCTGCTCTCTTTCCTGAGAGTGGAAAGAGTCTCAGGCCAGGTGTCAGTGCCTGGACTGCAGCCTGGTCTCCTTCAACTGACTTGCGTGTGTGACCTTGGAGACTTATTTCACCTCTGAGGAATGGGCACTAGATGGAAGGACACAAAAAGGACCCAAGGCTGCAATCAAAAGGAATAAAAATACTGACACGTGCTACAACGTGACTGACTCTTGAAAACATTATGGTAAGTGAAGGAAGCTAGTTACAGAAGGTGGTGTGGGAGCTTGTGGGGCAGCATATGCTGAGCACCGCACCTGTGTCAGCTCCCGATGAGAGCTGTCCAAAGTAGAGTTTGACAGTCTCCTTTTACAGGTTAGAAATATGGGCCCCAGGCGGATGGAGGAACAAACTGGGGTCCATCCAGACAATGGAATATTACTCAGCAGGAAAAAGAAATGAGCTATCAAGCCATAAAAATACATGAAGGGACCTCAAAAGCATATTGCCAAGTGACAGAAGCCAATGGGAAAAGGCTGCATACTGTACGATTTCACCATATGACATTCTGGAAAAGGGAAAACCAAGAGGTGGTAAAAAGATCAGTGGTGGCCAGGGGTTGGAGGTGGGGAGCACAGGGGATTTTTCGGGCAGTGAAACTATTCTGTATGATACTGTAATGACGGATACATGTCATTATACATTTGTCAAGCCCCAAAGAATATATAACACAAAGAGTGAACCCTAATGTAGACTACGGACTTCAGTTAATAATATTGTAGCAACACTGGCTCATCAATTATAGCAAGCGTACCCCCCTAAGATAAGACGTTAATAATAGGCAAAACCATGGGGTAGGGGAAGGAGAGTATGTAGGAACTCTGTATTTTCCGATCAATTTTTCTAAAACTGTCACCAAAAAAAATCATCTATTAATTAAATACATATGTATTTAATTTAAATATCTATATCAATTGATCAATAGACAGCTGGATCAATAGATCTAGGCCTGAGAGATTACCCGATTCACCCGAGGCCAGACAGCTAACCATGGAGAAGAGAGGATTTGAAACCAGGGCTGCCTCTAAAGCCTAGTCTTTCCATGGCACCAGCCCTAGATGGAGGGTCTGTCTTCTGCCCACGTTTCTACCGCCTTCCGTGTCCATGACAGCTGTAGCATGTGTCACTGAAAACTGCACCTCAAAGGGCCAAGTTCAATATTTTGGTTGGCAGCAGGGGCATGGACTGCGACCAAGAACTCTGGGCAGGAAAACGGACCCCCCCACATACAGTGGGTGCAGGGCTGGGGGAGACGGAGACCTGACCTCCTCCGGCAGCCTTCCCGGGGCCCAGGGAACAGGGCAGGGCGCACATGTGGAGGTGGAACCACGCCCTCCCCCTTCCCCACCCTTCCCCCACCCCAGGCCCGTCTCCTTGGCCATGGCCGCCCTCACTGGGCCTCAACCCTAGCCCAGACTCGGGGCTGGTGGGCTGAGGCTGAGCTCAGCCACCAGCAGGCTGGGTGACCTCCACAAGCCTCTGGTCTCAGCTTTCCCGTCTGTATCATGGGATGGTGTGAACAACGTCGGATGATCTCCAAGGGCCTCTTCGGCGCTCAGCTTCTAAAAACCCTTTAGAGGTGGGGTTGCTCAAGGAGGATGGAAGGACAAATCCCACAGTCCTTGCCTGGTCTGGCGGGGAAGAGCCCCCTCCATTCCCAGGACCAATGGCTGGAAGTCAGGGGCCCGCCGCCAACTGGAGCAGTCAAGATGAGGTTGAAAGCTGCAGGAAGGCCTGCAACGAGGTTAGAGGCCAGGTCATCCTGAACCCCAGGCCAGGGCTCTGCCCCTGTCCAGGTATCTCTACCATCTTTGACAGGGACCAAGGTATAGGTAGTCACGGCCTGGATAACTCACAATGACCCCAAACTTGACTTAGAGGGAAACCCAAGGAGTAAAAGGCACAGGGCTGTGGGGACTCCTTCCCACAGTGCTCAGGGAACATGGCCTTCGAGCCAGACCAGGGCCTCCCTGTGGTCCTTCCTTACTGCATGCCCATCCCCTGTTCCCAATGCAGGTGTGCCTGTGAAACCACCTTAGCTCTGCCATCCTCTGACCGCCTTGAGGCCTGGAAAACTCCTGCTCATCTCAGCGCAGCAGCTCCTCCTCCAGGAACTCAGCCCTGCCTGGGTCAGGGTCTCTTCTGGACCCAAAACTCCTGTGCTTCCTCTAGCCACACTGCAGGGAGGCTTCCTGGAGAGGGTGGATGTCAACAGAACTCAGAAATAAGGGAGGATTTGTAACACAAGGGGGGAAAGAAGGGGGCTCTAGGTAAGGGGACAGCACAGGGAAAGGGAGGGTGAGCAGGGCCTCTCCCAGGGCTGAGGGCTCCAGCAGCAAGTTAAGCCCCGTGTGGGTTCCATCTGGTTGTGATGGGGGTGTCTACTCCAACAGTAGCCTCCCAGCCCTCTGGGGACCCAGGGGCAGCAGGGCACCCCCGGGGCAGCTTGCCAGCTGGGCTGTTTCTCCAAACAATCGACCAAACCCAAATCCACAAAACAAATCCCTGGCCCCAGAGCTGGGGCTGGAGATGCGGGGACAGAGCTGATTCTGGGACCTCCCACTCCCAGACCATCCGATCCCACGTCCCACCCTACTGCTCTCCAGCACAGCCTCCTATGCTTAGCTTTTGAGGAACGCTCAAAGAGTCACTACATTTCCCGCTCATCAGATGGCTTAAACTGAGAGATGCGGGCTGCTACATCTCACTGTGTGGCCCTGAGCGAGTCACTCCACTTCTCTGGGCCTCAGAGAAAGCCCTAGATTCTAATGAAATCAGCAGAGAAGACAGGCAGATGTAGGGAGGAAGGAAGTCTGTCACTGAGGCAGCTGCCAGTGGGGAGAAGCTGGGGGAGGAGGTGCCGGGAAGGAGGCCTGGTGGGCCAGTGGCCCCGTCATGGACGCTCATTCTTTGGGGGAAAAGCTACTCAGTGGCTTAGGCTGGGGCTTGACAGGAGCTGTCAAAGAATCAATCATGGCATAATTAGGGTCATTGTTAATGTCTTTCCACCGTGGTGCCAGGGCCTCCTGTTTACCCAACACTTCTGTCCCAGAAGACTTCTCATTGCTCTTCCTCTGGGGAAACTCCCAGCAGGCTCGCCTCACCCCAGTCATGGGTCCCCTTCTGTCCCTCCGGGCTGCCCTCCTGTAGGGGGCACTTCCTGCTTCTCCTTCGGGAAGGGCTGGCTTCCTCGGAACCGTGGCCTCTGGTATTATCTGTTCCGTACCCAATTTACTCATTCAGTGTATGTTTAAGAAGCCTCTGCTGTGTGCCAGGCACTGCTGGGACCTGAGAGAGATTCACCGAGAATCCGATGTGGCCCTTCGTTTCAAGGAGACAGTCTCATCGCAGCAACAGCAGCTACAATTACAACCACACTCACAGCGCTCTGCAGCGTACAAGGAGCCTCCACACACATCGTCTCACTGAAGCATGGCCCCAGCTCCACGGGTAAGTACCGGGTCCCCATTTTATGGACGAGGAGGTTGAGGCTGGCGGAGGGCGGGACACGTTTGCAGAGCTGCACCCTTGGTTAAGGCCCTTGGGGGACAGACCTGCATGTTTGGGGCCGTAGGCTGAACGGGGATCAGGCTGAGGACCCCGCCCAGGGCCCTTGGGTTCTCTTGGCACAGAGAGGACCTCTCTTTCCCCAGGTCAGGGCTATAAGCTTGGGCTCAGCATTCACCAGGAACAGCCTCCACACTCTCTAAACCAGAGTCTTAGAATCACCTCCCCCAGGGCTCTTATAATCATGGAATCCTGGCACAATCTGACAGGGATCTTAGAACTAACCCTGGATTCCAGAATATGAAAGTCATCAAGTGTCAGCACCAGGAGAGACCTGGAGCTATTCCATCCAGCCTCCCCTCCCTGCAGAAATCCTCTGCACAGCCTCTAGTGGTGGGTCCCCGGCACAGTGGCCCCTCCCTCCCTGGAGGACCGAGTGGTTCCCTCTTTAAACGGGGACAGAAGGAAGGCCCTCCTAAGAGGAGGGGCCTGCCCCTAGCCCCCCCTTCCACCTACCAGCACTGACAGGCTCTCCCTGCAGTGAGCAAAGGGACAGGCCAGGGGCCTGGTCAGGGGAGAGACTTTCACCATCCTCTCACCCCTGGTGGACGCCCCAGCCCCTCCCAGGCACAGGAACCAGGCTGGCTTTTTCCGCTGCCTCTCCCTGGGTCTCTGGAAGGAGGGGGCCCTGAAGAGGAGGAGGAGAGGAGGAAGCTGAGTGCGGCAGAGACGTGCACTGACCAGACTCCTCTCTGCCCAGTTTTTAGCCCCTGAGGGAACGGAGAGCAATGATTTACGTTATTTATTTATGTAAAACAGCAGAGTTATTAGACAAACAGGCTTCCCAGCCAGGCCCTGGGGATGGGAGGAGAAGCAGGTCTTGCCGTTTTAGGAATCTCCTTCTGCTTCCTTCCCCTCACACCCACCTGTCTAGCCTCACCTGCCCCTGGCCCTCCTCACGCGGCTGTGCTCTGAGCACACGGCACCTCCCAGCCTCCCCCCTCCCCCGTACCTTTGCTCATGCTGGGCCCTCTGCCACGAGAGCCCTCACCCTACGCCCCCAATCCAAATCCCAACCATCTTAATAAATGCACCCTGGACAAAGCTTGGTCTGATCCCCCCGCAGAAGCCCACTGCTTCTTCCCTTTGTTCTCGAATCACCAGGCAGAGCTCTTGAGACACGATCATAGGCCTCTGAGCACAGCGATTATCTGCTTCTGTGGCTGCCTTGCCCACCAGGCTGAGCGCTTCCCCAGGCGGAGACTTCTGATCCATTTGGCCCAGCTTTTCTGAAGAGCCACAGTATCTGCGACCCTGCGGGTGATAGGGACACGCGATACCCCAGGCCCCGTCCCTGCTAGAGGAATCACTGGACGGGGCACCTGTGTTCCTGCACTGGGCCAGCACCAAGGAGGCACGCATTTATATGTCAGTCAGAAAAGCTGGTTAAATGTGCAAAGGAAGGAAAGAAAGAACCCATCAGAGCCTCTTAAACCACCCAATTGCAGGGCCACTTCGGAGCCTGTTCCCAATTCTGCCTCTGAATAATTATTAGCCTTTTCCTTATTTACAGGAAAAATTAAATTACTAAAAAAGCTCTCAAGTATTTTCTCCCACAATTTTTCGAAACCTCTGCTATCTGTTCCAGGTCTAGTACAAGATGACCTCAGATTTAGCAGAGAATACTGACTTTCTCACTGCCACTTGCATCTCTCTTCATCACAGTGCTCTGTGACAAGCAGCAGCCCTGCCACTCAGGCAAGTCTGAGAACCTGGGGCCTAAGCTTCTCTTCCCCTCTTTCAGATTTCCAGGTTTCCTTTCTAAAAACCGACCTTGCCTGAATGCTGAGGAAGAAAGTCCCAGGGGTTGGCTGGTCCAGTAAACCTTGAAGGTTCATGCTCAGTCCATGATTCAAGGCCTCTAATTCCACCATTTACCATTCATTCCTTTGGCTGAAGCATCACTCACTCTGGGATTCTCTCTTAAAATACAAATCTCCCCTGGAAATGGGAGCCCATTAAACCTCCAAACTGAAGTTCAAGGAAACTTAGCTTAATGCCTGGCTCTAGAGGGGCAGTAAACCATAGGGGTTAGGAATGTGAACCCAGAGCCAGCCTGCCAAGTTTGGAACCCAGTTCTACCACTTACTAACTGAGCAGGTTCCTTAATGCCTCTAGACCTCAGTCTCCTTATCTATAAAGTGGGGATAATAATAGCACCAACCTCATGGGCTGTTGTGAGGATTGAATGATCTAATATGTGTGAGGTGCTTTAGATAAGTACCTAGTCCACTGGAGAAAGCAAGAGACAACTCTACTCAGAGTTTCTTGCTTGTAAAATGGAAAAATAATCCTTGTTTCCTCTGCCTTTTCCCATGAACTGTAGAGTACAGCTCCCGTGAGAGAGCGAACATCTTTCTAGAACCCAGTGGGCTGCTCTCTGCAGCTTCCCTCTAACTCCTTTCCCCCCACCTCCTTCCTTGCTTTTTCCTTTACCTGGAAGAAGGCACCAGTGGCTGTGAGCTGGGCTCCTGGGGGGTCCTGTCCACAGAGGTGGTGATGTCACTTCAGTGGGAGAGCTGAGAGGACAAACCCAGTCAGATTACACATCAGTCCATCCTGCCTTCTCCCCTCCCACCCGGCCCTTAGTGAGCCCCCGCCCTGTGCCCACCCCACGCTTGGTATGGGGACCAGGGATGGGTCATATCTAGTCCCTGCCCTGGGGAAGCCGCCAGGCCGGTGGGAGAGCCAAGGAGATGTACGTGATCCAGTCGTGTGCTATGAGACCCCACACAAGCACCTCCACATATGCTGCCCCCAAACCAGCCCCAAACCCAAACCCAGTACAACCCGCTGCGTGAACCACTCCTGCCCCACCAGGGCCCACAGAAACATGATCCAAGGTCCAGCCACCCTGGGGTGAAACCTGGGGCTATGCCTGGCTCCTGGGAGGCAGAGGCCTGTTCCTGCTGCCCAGGGACCTGCTTCTTTGGAGGCAGACGCCAGACCAGCTGTTCTAAAGCAGCCGCTGAGGGAGGGCTGGGTGGGCTGGAGGAGGGACCTGGGGCACCGCAATTATGTGGCTGACTTCTGACTCATGCCCCGCCTCCCCCATCACCAGCTCCTACAGCTGGCAGGGCAGCCCTCCTGCCCAGGAACTGGGAGGAGAGATGGTCCTGACAGGCCTTGGGGAGAAGGGGAGAGGGGGAGAGGGGAGGGGGTGCTGGGTCAGCACTGCAGGCTGCAGAGGGTGTCGCCACATTGCCCGCTAGGGGACACTGAGGCTGGCAGGGCCTATGTCACCCAGAGAGTCAGAGTCAGAGCCAGGGTGGGACCCAGGGCAGGGGTGGCTCAGGCCTGGTGTCCAGCCCAATCCCATTCCGACATAAGAACTTTCTCCAATCTGATCGGGTCCTGGAGCCTCATACCAGCAAGAAATACAAACAAGACTCAGCCTTGGATGGGAGGGGGATAGAGGTGGACTCACAGAAGCTTGGAAATGACTTCCAGCTACTGAGAGATGGACTCCTGGGGCACCCCCAGCCCTGCCTCCCTCCACTTCCAGTCCCCAGGTTTCTCACAGAGCCCTGAATGCACTGCACTTTACAGTTTATAAAACACTTATTTTCTTCATCTCCCACAACGATCCTAAGGCCTAAGTGACAGAGGGAATAGAAATAGAGCAGGGCTAAGTGTCCATCATCGGATGAATGGATAAAGAAGATGTGGCACATGTATACAATGCAATATTACTCAGCCATAAAAAGAAACGAAATTGAGCTGTTTGTAATGAGTGGATAGACCTAGAGTCTGTCCTACAGAATGAAGTAAGTCAGAAAGAGAGAGACAAATACCATATGCTAACACATATATGGAATTTAAGGGAAAAAAAAGTGATGAAGAACCTAGGGGTAAGACAGGAATAAAGACACAGACCTAATAGAGAATGCACTTGAGGATATGCGGGGGGGAGGGTAAGCTGTGACAAAGCGAGAGAGAGGCATGGACATATATACACTACCAAACGTAAGGTAGATAGCTAGTGGGAAGCAGCTGCGTAGCACAGGGAGATCAGCTCGGTGCTTTGTGACCCCCTGGAGGGGTGGGATAGGGAGGGTGGGAGGGAGGGAGATGCAAGAGGGAAGAGATATAGGAACATATGTATATGTATGACTGATTCACTTTGTTGTAAAGCAGAAACTAACACACCATTGTAAAGCAATTATACTCCAATAAAGATGTAAAAAATAAATAAATAGAGCAGGGCTTCTCAAACAAATCACCTAGAGATCTTGTTAAAAGGCAGTCCAACTCAGTAGGTCTAGGCTGGGGTCTGAGATTCTACATTTTTTTACAAGCTCCTGGGTGATACCTTGCTGCAGGTCCAGGGACCACAGTTTGAGTAGCAAGAACATAGTTGTTAATGGCATGGACACTGGGGTCAAACTGCCTAAGTTAGGATCTTGGCTCTTACTGTGTGACCTTGGGCAAGTTACTTAACCTCTCTGTGCCCCAATCTCCTTATGTATAAAACAATAATCATAATAATAAAACCTACCCCATAGGGTTGATGTGAGAATTAAATTATGTAAAATGCTTAAAGTGATGATGATTATTTCAAATTTTTTAATGGAGTCTCTGAGAGATGGACACGTTCAGCAAGGTGGCAGAGCCAGAATTCAAACACAAATCTCTTAATGGAAACCCTGTAATAACAACTTGCCACATGTCACAGCCAGCAAGCCCTCCGCCATTAGACAGACATGGATACTGAAGCCCGGAGAGCGGCTGGGAACTGACAAGGTCACCAGAAAGTTGGTGTCGGAAATTCAAGTCCATGACCCCCAGTCTACTGCTCTTTCCATCACACCTCACTGCCCTGCAAGGAAGAAAAAGCATCACAAGTTCCCCCTGAGGGGGACCCAGCTCTGCTGTCGGCCCCCACCTGGGCAGCAGCTACCCTGGAAACCAGATGTGTGTGGGAGTGGCTGGATGCGGACGCTGCCCTCATGCCCACCGTGGCCCCAATTCCCCTGCACTCTCAGAGCCCTGCCTGCCAGGCTGGGCGAGAACAGTCTAGCATCCTCCTTCCATGGCCCAGCTCTTACATCCAGTCTGTGGCACTGCTCCGTCTCAGGATCACCCAGCCTGGGTACCAGGCAGGGCGGGATGCGGTCGGGGCCCATCTCTATCCCCACCTTGGCTTCCCAGGATGGGGCCAGTGGGAGCTTATGAGTCACTTGAAGGAAGTGCTTGGCCCCAAACAGGAAGTGGCTCTTCAGGCAGAACCCCTGACCCCCACCCCCAGGAGCTCCCCGGGGCAGGTGCCTCGGTGACAGAGTCTGGTGAAGGAAGGGAAGCTGATTGGGACCTAGCGACACATATTCAGATTTTACCTGAAACTCAAAAGCCACCACCCATCGTCTGCATTGTGAAACCCGGCCGGAGGGCTTCTCTGCTGTATGATCTTATGTACATCAGTGCCCCTCTCTGAGCCTCAGTTCCCTCGTCTGTAGGATCACGGGGCTGCACTACAAGACTGCTATAGCCTGGCCTTCCACGATGAAATAAAGGATTGGAGGACGTGAATATAGGTTTGAAATAAATGAACAAAAGCATATGTGAAAGAGATGAATGAGTGTATGCCGATACCTAGATTTAAGCTCCAGCTCTAGCGTAAGCACCGTCATGTATCTCTCGTTAGCTGCAGGATAGACATCTATCTCATGGGCAAGAAGACATCCCCTGAAACACCCTTAGGTGCAGGGAAGAAGGGCTACTGCCCTGAGCCCCACACATCACAAACACACACTCACAAATAAATACATTACAGAACATACAGGAGCTTCTGTCACACAATACCCATGGGACCCACAAGCCTAATCCGCTCCCCTAACACTGCTCAGGCCTCTAAGAAACTCTTCATTTCTTGGGTTTGAAGAACAAAAGGTGATTGTGCCCAGATGAAGGTCTGAGGGTTGCACAGTGGCTGACAGGGGCAAGGGTGGGAAAGGGAGGGAAACAGGATATGCTACTGGGGGGGGGACGGGAGGGATGGAGGAAGGGCACTAAGTGGCAAGAATGTTTTGCGGGGCAGACAAATTAAACTTGTCAAATCCTTTCAGAGAGCAACAACTTCTTACATAACAAAGTATCCGCTTCCCAGTAATGTTGAGCATCTTTTTTTTTTTTTTTTTGGCTTTTCTCCCTGTTCCAATTTGTGGTTCTAAAAGTACTCATGAATTAGTGTGGTATTCACAATAAATGCACATGGCAGCTGAAGAACATCTTACAGTATTTAACAATTCATATTACTTGGATTAATGTAACATGAAATGAGATACTAATTCTTTTTTTTTCTTTTTGCGGTATGCAGGCCTCTCATTGTTGTGGCCTCTCCCATTGCAGAGCACAGGCTCCGGACGCACAGGCTCAGCGGCCATGGCTCACGGGCCCAGCCGCTCCGTGGCATGTGGGATCTTCCCAGACCGGGGCACGAATCTGTGTCCCCTGCATCGGCAGGCGGACTCTCAACCACTGCGCCACCAGGGAAGCCCTTTTTTTAAAAAATTTTATTTATTTTTTGGCTACATTGGGTCTTAGTTGCTGTGCGTGGGCTTTCTCTAGCTGTGGCGACCGGGTCTACTCTTTGTTGCAGTGCCTGGGCTTCTCATTGCGGTGGCTTCTCTTGTTGTGGAGCACGGGCTCTAGGCGTGCGGGCTTCAGCAGTTGTGGCACACTGGCTCAGTAGCTGTGGCTCGTGGGCTCTAGAGCACAGGCTCAGTAGTTGCAGTGCACAGGCTTAGTTGCTCTGTGGCATGTGGGATCTTCCCAGACCAGGGCTCAAACCCATGTCCCCTGCATTGGCAGGCGGATTCTTAACCACTGCACCACCAGGGAAGTCCCATGAAATGTGGTACTAATTCTTTACACTGGCAACTAGATGGACATTAATCACAACTATGAATAGTTTAATTTTTATAAAATCTTTAAAATTTTGAATTACTATATCATGTCTATTTAAATAATTGTATTTTAAAATTGGATATTCATTAATTATGATGTCTATAGTTTTAATTTCCTAGATAATTTCAAGGAATAAAAACAACTTTTGAAAATATAAATTTTCCTTTCTTTACATTCAATTTACATTTTTGATGGAAATATATTCAAATTCTATACACGCTAAATACAACTGCATTTTATTTTTGATCCTTTAGATTATTACCATCCATACACAATTTCCAAATGATGTGAAAAATCTTGATTATAACAATTAGTCATCTTGCTAAAATGAAGACAATAAAATATATTTTATGAAATATGTCTTATTACTCATCCAAATGCCACCAGCCCACCAACAAAACACCCAGATGTATAATAATAATTAAATTGTCTTCCTTGATATTTTGTCCCTTTCAGTTACATAAAACCATAGCTTTACAAGGTGGGAAAATGAAACTATCTTATTTACTAGTTCCTTGGTTTGTTTTGTAACCTTCCAATATCTAACAAACATATACTGCATGCCTCTGTTTGTATTTTTGTCCTGGGCCCTGCAAATTTTGGGCCATGCCTGTCTGCCAACTCCCCGCCCACCAGCTCCCTTTGGTGGGGCCCAGGCCACCCACGCTGGTCGCCTCTCCTCGCTGAGGATCAGCTGGGTGTCAAGCCAGCCCTGTCCTCCTGAGTCTGCCTTTTAGAAAGTGCTCCTCACGTGAAAAGTCCTCATGCTTAGATGAGGGACTTATTTCCAGAGCTGATTCGAATACCCTTCAAGGGCAGTGGCCATGACTTGACTGCCAGATTCTCCCACAGACCTGGTGTTCCTTGAAGTCCCTTACATTCCAGCATCATCAGCAAAGGGACCCGGATGGGAGGGCCCAGCAGCCTCTGGTCCACCGGGCTGGTAGCCCCCATTGGCTCAGACTGAGCGAATGGTCCATGGTCCCCACAGCTGGTTTTCTCCTCCTCTGTACCCTCGCTCTGTCCACCTCTACCCATGACCCCCTCCTGCCCCCTTACTCTGGGCCTACCGGTCACAGTGACCCCCTTTGGGCTAAAGCCACCAGAATGCACCCTCAGCCCCATGACATCTGGGCTGACAAATCTCCACATTCTGGACTTCCCTGGTGGCACAGTGGTTAAGAATCTGCCTGCCAGTGCAGGGGACACGGGTTCAAGCCCTGGTCCGGGAAGATCCCACGTGCCACGGAGCAACTAAGCCCATGAGCCACTACTACAGAGCCTGCGCTCTAGAGCCCACGAGCCACAATTGCTGAGCCCACACGCTGTAACTGTTGAGTCCATGCGCTGCAACTACTGAAGCCCACACACAACGAAGAGTAGCCCCTGCTCACCGCAACTAGAGGAAGCCCGCGCACAGCAACGAAGACCCAAAGCAGCCAATAATAAACAAATAAATTTATATATTAAAAAAAACCCTCCACATTCCCTGCTTGCCACCTTCCCAGCCTCTTTCACAAAGAGCTTCCAGAACCTGGGTTCTGGAAAGGGGCAGGGTAGTGGTGTTGGAGACTGAGAGCCGGGAGACCTGGGTTCTGGGTGTGGCCTGGCCACTGAAAGGCAGGTCGGTGTCATCTCTAGGCTCAGGGTCTTTACTTGTCAGACGGGGATACTGCAACCAGCCCAGAATGCCTCATGGGATGAACAGGATAACCCAGTGAGCAGGACCTGATGGGGCTTTGGAAACTGTAAAGTACTGAACCATGTGATGGAGGCTCACCTCATCTCTTGTGTTTCCTACTCGGCCTGGCCCATGTGGAGTCCATCTACTAAGACACTGTCCACCATTTAAGGAGGGCTGGCCACAGCCTTGTACGAGGCTGACATTCCCTGTCTGTCTTCTCACTTACCCCTCTTAGCCTCCCACTACAGTACATTCTACAGATGCCAAAGCGGAGGCTCAAGGGAGTTTGAGTCCCATGCTCAAGGGCACAGCTAAGCAAGTGGCAGAGCCAGGATTCATACTTTGTCTGACTCCCAAGCCAGGCTAGACAACATAAATCCAATCACCAACACACATTTCCTGAGCTCTCCGGTGTGCCAGGGGAGGCCTGAGGCTGGGTGGACAGACCTGCTGGAGGAGCCCACAGTCTACGGTACAGACAGACACGCAGAGAGGGCATGTGAACAAAGGAGGCATCCTGCCTGGGGAAGGGTGCAGGAGGGCCTTGGTGGTAGATCAAAGCCACCTCTCAGCCTAGCCCAGGTAGCAACAGATACCCAGGAGTGAGCAAACTTGCTTCCCCTGCACCTACCACCTGGCCAGCCCCTCACGCCTGCTCCTGGGTGGAGCGGGGCCCTAGACATTTCAGACCACCTCCTCCTGTGGGGCCCCTACCTCATGTCCACCTTCACCCCTAGGGTCTGCAGATTCCCCAGGCTTCAGGACAGGGTGCAGCCTTGCAACAGACTAGACATTAAGACTAGTGAAAGAAGGATCCTGCCCATCTGAGCATGCAACCCCTTACCCAGTAGGTGATCAGAGGAGCTAATGACTAAACGGCAGTGACTGACCACTCTGGTACCCAGCTCAGCTCAACCTGACTGCAGGGAGGTTAGCTCAGGCTCTGAATCAGACTGAGGCTGGTGGGGACCAGAGCAGAGCTGGTAAAAAGTAAGGCGCTCAGATAAGCAGTCACAGGGGGTTGGGGGTAATGGGTCCTGGCCCTCTCACCTCCACCCTTTCACTATGTGAACAGAAGCAGATCACTCTACCTCTCTGGGTACGAGTCAAGCTGGGATTAACACCACATTGAAATCATCTGATTTTAGGTGGGCGCACATAAAACTTCGGTCAGAAACACAGGTCGCGGAGGCTCAGAGAGGCCAGGTGACTTGACCAAGGTTACACAACAGGTGACAGAGTCTGGACTAGAACCCAGGCCTGTCATGCTCTGCGGGGCTAGACTCCCAGAGGTCAGGGTGGAGAGGCCAGATTAGGGTGACATCCCTTGTGATAACACAGGTGCAGGAGAGGGTTGGGACAAGTTCCATCAGGGCCAACCCAGGCTGACATCACCAGTTAAAGTCATCATAGTCAGAGTCGTGGAAGCACAACTTCTGTTTATTTGCTCCTGGGACACGCTGACCAGCACGAGCTCCCTGAGCACTTTCTATGGAGGAAGTTCCGTAGAGCTGAGCCCGCGCTCCACAACTACTGAAGCCCGCGCGCCTAGAGCCCGTGCTCCGCAACAAGAGAAGCCACCGCAATGAGCCTGCGTACCGCAACGAAGAGCAACCCCCGCTCGCCGCAACTAGAGAAAGCCCACACGCAGCAACGAAGACCCAACGCAGCCAAAAATAAATAAATTCAGGTGGGGGATAGGTCCCTGGGCCTCAGTTTCCTCCGTGGCGCTCGGTGCTTCCATGGGCCTGTGTCACCTCCTGACCGTCACTAATCCCCACTAGGCGGTGCAGGCAGGGCTGGAGGTGGGGTGGCACAGAGGCAGACTTCTCTGGAAGGGGCTATGTCAGGGCATCAGACCAGCTCTGGCACGGCTGGATCGACTGCCTGACGTCAAGTAGTCAGGAAGAACCCTGGGGGCTGGGGCCAGGTCCGCTGGCTGGGGAGCTCTGAGGGATTCTGCCTCTGGGAGCTGAGAGACAGTGACAGAGCCTGGGGCTGGGGGAACAATGGGGGCTCAGGGCAGCTCTCAGAAGGTCCTGTCTGCTGCTGACTACATACACGATCCTGGGGCACCCATTCTGCACCCCCTTTCTAACAGGTGGGCAGAGCTGACACTTAATCGGTGCTTCCTCTGAGCCAGGTTCCGCCTGGAGAACTCTGCCTCTGTTGTCTCCACCCACATCCCCTGGGACCCCCTCTCCGTTCTGAGTCATTCCAGGTTGCACTGTCCCTTCCAAAAGCCGAGAACTGCAGGGGCGTGTGGGTGAGCTGCCGTCAGGCTGCCTGAATCCCTTCGCCTGTGGGCATGGCTGTTGCCCAGGGCCCCTTTGCCAGGGACCCCCTGGGCAAGGTCTAATTGCTGCAGCACCCTTGCCCCTGGCAGCCAGCTCTGGGGACTAAGCCAAGTACCCCCTCCGAGGGGCTTGGCTTGAAGTCACACTCTTGCTTCTCCTTCTCTTTCTGGTTCTACTTTCCCTACCCCCTTAGCAGTTTTCTTCCCCCTGGAAAACTTCTTAGTAAGTCACCCTCACACGAATCCTTATTTCAGTGTCTGCTTCTAGATCCCCCAACCTCAGACAATTATGAGGTTAAGTGCCATTAGTTTTCCCATTTCAGAGATGAGGAAATTGAGGCTCAGAGACTCAAAGTCGTCAAAGACCCCCAGGCGGCAGGCATCAGAACACGGACTTGAATTGAGGTCAGCCCCATACAAAGCCTGAGCACTGACCCCTCTTGTCCACCGCCAGTATCATCGGAGCCTGTTTACATCTCAAATGCCATCCCCTCCTGGCCATCTGAGCTAATCTTTCTTTTTCTTTCTTTCTTTTTTTTTTTTTTAATTGGAAGGAAAGCAGGAGACTCTGTAGATGATCCAAGGGGGATGACTAAGTCCTTAGATTCCTCTCGTTGGCTCAGATCCTGTTTTGGTCAATCCTTGTGAATCAGGGTGGGTCTGACATTCTGGGAATGCAGGGAGACTTCAAACCAACTTCACAAAAACAAGTTGTAAAAACACTGGCCGCCACTCAAAGCGGCCTGCTGATGAGCTTGGCTCCACGGAGCAGGGCTGAACAAGTTCACCAGAAGGGAACACACAGCAGGAAAGACTTAGGCTAGACCCAGAGGAAGAACTTCCCAGTAACTGGGAGCTGGCCCAGGCATGGTCATGGCCTCTTTGGGAGCAGGTGAATTGACGTCCTGACCTTCCCAGGCCTTACTGGTCTGAAGCATCTATGAAGTCCCCTTGGTGAGTGCTGAAGACAAAACCACGGGAGGCCAACTCCGCCAGCCCCGAGCTTCAACCACTGACCTGGAACCTGGTTTATGAGGGTGTTCTGAGTTTGTGGGGTTTCTGCCTCCTGGGAGGTCAAAAGTGGGGGCCCCCGATCCTCACACCCACACCCAGTGTGGATGGAGGCCCTGCAGCTGGCAGAACTCAGGGTGGCACCTCCCCTGCCCCTGCTCTCTGCAGCCAACCCTCCGGGGTGCAGAGGGCCATAGCAGGTGTTTATAGGTGCGCATCTCGCAGTTCATTCCCCCCCACCCCTTTCCAGCTAGCACTCCCTTCGCCCCTTCCTTCTCATCCAAATTTCTGAAAGACTTATCGACACCCACGTCCCCACTTCCTCCCTCCCACCTGTTTCTAAATCCACCGCCCTCTGCTCCCACCAAGTTCAACGATGCCCTCCACGTGAGGAAGCTGCCTGGACGGTTCACTCCTCCCTGACACATTGGCCCTCGCCCTCCTGGAAACGTCCTCCTTCCCTGGCTTCCAGGACACCAGTTGCTCCGGTTTCTCTCCTCCCCCTCCGGCTGTCCCCCTGTGCCTTAGCTGGCTTCCCTCTCTGCCCGGCCCAGCCCTTCTCTCTTGCCCTGCCCTGCACATTCTTCTAGGGCAATACCACCACTCCCGTGGCTTCAGATACCCCGTCCCTGCCCGGACCAAGCGCAAGGCCCAAGTATCCAATGACCCTCTGATCATCCCCCCAACAGGGACCTCACACCCACAGTGGCCAGATGGGAACTCGTCACATTCCCCTGAACCTGCTCCTCCCCCTTTCTCCCAACTCAAGGCGCCTCCATCCTCGCAGTCTTCCAGTCCTGGAAGACCAGACTTACCCTCCCTATCTCCCCTCTCCACACACTTCCAAATCCTACCCGACACAAGCCCTGCTCTGCTCTCCCCCACCCCGTCCCCTCATCTCCCACCAAACGTCCCTCACATCCCTCTGCTTAGGCTCCTCTTGCAGGAAGCCCTCCTTGACTCTCCTGGCAGACTCAAGCTGGCCTTCTTCTGTTTCCGTGTGCCCTGTACAGCCCTAGTTCAGCAGCCACGCTGGTGTCTGGCTGCACATGTGATGGCCAAAGGCTGGCTCCAGAAGTGCATGGCCAGGGCCTGATCTGACCCTGGGTCCCGGCACCCAGGCGGAGCTCAGTGCAGAGGGGCCCCAGGAGAGGTTTCCCAAATCTGGGAATTGTCTTTCTGCTGAACTTGCCCCATCGGTGAGGTCTGGATCTCCCCACAGCCCACAGGCCCTCTTTGTTCTGCTAAAACACATGACCACTTACTCCCCTTTTAGAGGCACTCTAACCTGTCTGCCTTTACAAGATGTCGCACAGGGCCTGCAAATGTGTATACGCAGACATACAAAAATACACCAAGCGCACACTCCCAGACAGACCCAGGCAAACACTCATGCTTACTCGGTGCAAGCACACAAGCTCATGGAATACGTGCAGATGTGCAGACAGGCCCGCACAGACACAGCTTCCTGGAAGTAGCATGCCTCCTTCGGGGCACCAGCCTCCCTGGGCATCATGGGCTCCAGGAGTCAAGGTTGGCTTGGCCGGGCCTGGATCTCATGGATGCAGTGCAAGGGTCTGGGGAATGCCGGACCCTGGAGGACCTCTATCTGCCTCAGCCCCTCCTTCCCTCTGTTTCCACAAACTCTTCCTCTAGGAAGCCCTCCCTCATCATGCCCTTCCTCTTAGCGCTAGGGGAGGAGGCTGCCCGCGTGGGGGATGCTCCCTGGATCCCACCCCAATCTTTCCCTTGGACCCCTTCTCATATATTATACAAGGGAAGGGCTGCACCAGCCGAGTCACAGCTCAGAGCTTTTAGGATCAAGATCCCCTCTTCTCCCAGCCCTAGTCCTGCCCTGCCTCCAAATCACGGCTCAAATGTCCGTTCCGAGTAACCCTTGGCAATTCCCTTTCCAGGTGCGGCACCAGCATCAGAGAGCTAACAACTCAGCACTCGTGGGTTCATCTGATCCTCAGGACAGCCCTGCTGGGGTCGGTGTTCTCACGCTCCTTCTACAGACGAGAAAACTGTGGCTCGGAGAGACGAGGTGACTTGCCCAGGGCTACACAACTGCTAAGACTATCTTTTCTTTCCTTGAAACCATATTCCCAGTCATGACCTCTCTCAGGAGGGAGCAGTGGCCTTAGAGGGGGGCTGGGAGCGGTGGGCGGAGGGCCTGGCGGGGAGTCCTGAGCGCCACCACACGTGGCTGCAGCCACAAGAAGGGCCCCGAGGTGGGCTCCTTAATTAACTTGCCGCGGGATGCGAAGCGAGTCACTGGGCCTCAGTTTCCCCACCTGTGATGTGAGAGGGGGCTGGATACCACAACCCTTGGCGTCAGTTCCATCTGGACCTTGCAAGGTTGCAGAGGAGGAGGGCTGTTGGAAGGGGAGCCCACGAGGGGTGCAGGGGCTGTTCTCCACAATGGGGTGGGGACAGAGGAGGTGGCCACTGGGTGTTCTCTGGCCCTGCTGGCTGCCCCAGGGTTGGCTGCCAAGGCAGTCACCCCCCCAGAGGGTGGTAACCTTCTACCTCCCTCTGCAGGAGAGCTAATCAAAGCAGTGAAAAAATGGCAAAGTATCCCATATACTGGAAGGGGTGGGAAAGCAAGCCAGGGGGATGCACACAGCACATGCAAAGCTGAGGCAAATGCCCCAGACGAACACCTGGTATGAGCCCCATCATTCCTGTCCTCTCTCCCTACACCCCTGCCCCAGTCCTGCTGATTCCACCTCAGAAGTGGCTCCTCCAGTAGAGCACTCCAGCCCCTCATACTTCAGCCAAGGGCTCCCTGGGACCTATAGGAGCAAACATACCCCATATACAAAGCTTTTCCTAACTAGGCCTCAATTCACCTTCCTGGCCTCCCACACAGGGGAGCTAAGTCCCTGCCCCAGGGACTCCACTCTCCAGCTCCAAACCTTTACACAGCTGGTTCCCTCTGTGTGGAATGTTGACCCCCTACAGATCCCTCAGTACCCAAATGGGAAATGCTGCTGGTTAATGAACTGACTTCTATAGTGGGAATCAGGTCCTAAAGTCAGCACAACACAAGTAAATTGCATATGGTCAAAATCACCCTTGACTATATATAGCTATCATTTATTTACAATGCCTAGGCATTGTTCAAGATATTTCCTGTGTTTTGATTCATCTAACTCTTACAACTCCAGCAGATTGTATTTCCAAAGACATCTGCAGCAATATCTCCCATCCCACACGCTCTCCTTATAACTCTGTCCCTCTTGCCATGGAGAGGTAGGGTCTGTGTTATCACTCCCACCCCCGCACTTGAATCTGGGAGGGCTTGGGACTAATGGCTAAAGTGACACTACGAGACTTCCAAGGCCAGGTCATCAAATGTGATGTATACTGTGGGGAAGCTCAGATGAGCTCGCAGAGAGAAACAAAGCCCTGAGACCACATGAGTAACCATGAGCCAGAGCTGCTCAGCTGAGCCCATCTTAAATCCTGACCTATAGAAACCGTGGGGTTAAAGTGATTGTTCTTGCATAAAGCCACTAAGTTTCCAGGTGATTTGTTATGTAACAGCAGTAACCGGAACATCATTATCCCATCTTTAAAGAAGAATCTGAGGCACAGAGAGGTTAAGCAACTTGCCCGAGGTCACAGAGCTGGTAACTAGCAGAACCAGGATTTGAGCCAAGGCAGTTTAGCCCCAGAGTCCACACTATTCACTGCCATGCCATACTAAATGCCTCCAAGGTCTGATTGGTCTCCAGGACCACAGCAGGCCTCAGGGAGTGGTTGCTGAATGACCAGGGAAGGGATAAACAAAGGAACAGCTGAATGAGTGTGATAAAAAGCAGAGTGAGCTCCCAGGTGCAAGGCAAGGACCTTAGATGAGCCCGAACTATGTAAATGAGTCTGACACGAGCCCCTTGTCACCTGGAGAAAGCGGTGATCAGAGGAGCCTGGCAGATGCCACCACCTCTGCCTTTCACAGATAAGCCTGAGATGCTCGTCTCCCTGCTCCCTGCCTCCCTCAGCCCTGCATGCTGCAGAATTATCCCCTGGAGAGCCAGTCCCTCCTAAGAACAAGGCCTGTGGATCCTGGAGCCTGCAGCGGGAAGGTTCCCAGGCTGGGAGGCTGGAGACCTTGGTCTCATCCCAGCATGGCCGAGGGCTGTCTGTGTGAACTTGGGTGAGTCCCTGACCCTCTCTGGTCCCAGGTGATCTCCAGTGACACTGTTCTAAGACTCATCAGATGCTGAGCTGCCCTGGCGGATGAGGGTCAAGGTGAGCTTCAGTATGTGGGTCCTATAAACCCCAAAAGGGATCTGACCCTAGGAGGAAAGTGGATAACAAGAATGAATCCCCCTACCACTCACCGGGAGCTCGCCGTGTGCGGGGCATCTTTCCGTGCATCCTTGCAGCAACCTCATTAGGCAAAACAGCAAGTAACGAAGGACCCAGACCTACCACTCAAGTGATGCTGGAAGCCAGGATCTGACCCAGGCCCATGAAACTTCAAAACTTCCGCCCTTTCCACAATAGCAAGAGACAGAAGCAACCTAAGTATCTATTGACGAACAAATGGATAAACAAAATGTGGTATACACATATGATGGAATGTTATTCGGCCTTGAAAAGGAAGGGAATCTTAGCAGGTGCCACGACACGATGAACCACGAGGACGTGATGCCAAGTGAAATAAGCCAATCACAAAGAGACAAACACCGCGCGATTCCACTTATATGAAGCATTTAGAGGAGTCAAATTCATAGAAACAGAAAGTGGAGTGGCGGTTGCCAAGGTCTGGTGGGAGGATGGGGGAGTTGTTGTTTAGCGGACACAGAGCTTCAGGTGTTTGAGATGAAAATGTTCTTGAGACCTGTGGTGCAACAATGTGAATATTATCAAGACTACCAACTAGACTCTTAAAAATGATTAAGGTGACAAATTTTATGTGGTTTTAAAAAAAAACACACCACAGTTATAAAAAGATTCCCACTCTTGGGAGTAGAGAGGGAGATTAGGAGACGTTTTGTGGGGGAGAGTCCGGGCAGGCTTCACAGAATAGGGGACATTTAAGTCGGGCAGGGTCAGCGCAAGCATAGATGAGTCTGGGGCACTACAGACAGAGGCTCGGGCCTTTGGCCCTTGCCTCCCTGCCTGCCAGGATCCAGCTGACTCCATCCCCCGGCCAACCCCAGGCCCCCCAGATCTCCACACAGAGGCAGCACCCCACAGGGAAGCAAGCATCGGCCTGGATTGAAGAAGGGATTTCTTGAACACCTACTATGTATGTGCTCTCAGGCCCACTTACTTCATGACCCTGTCCTTCTGGGGCCTCAGTCCTCCCGCTTGTACGATCAGAAGGTGACCTGGAATTCCTTCCAATTCGCACACTGGGAATAATCTCTGAGGGGGAGGGGAGGTGGGAGGCACCAGTGACCTGCCGAGAGGGGGACCAGGACACTCCTGGTCAAAAGCCCAGGAATCAGAAGCTGCGGCCTCATGATCCCACCCCAGGCAGCCTCTGTTCACTTCAGAGTGGGAATCTGAGACCCAAGGGATTCGGTTTCATTCCAACTCTACTAACAGGGGTCTGTACCTACTATGTTTGTGACAGGATCACAATCTAACCTCCCAATCCAGTACTGGAGCAACACAACTGCACTGAGGGACAGCGTCCTCCGTGCCCAGGGCTCTCTCCAAGAATCCCACTCTCACCTCTCCCCTGACTCAGGAACCCTTTGTCCCCAGAAAGAACAAGGTAGGACAGTCCTTGGTTTCAATCCCAGCTGTGCCAAGCACAAGCTGGGCCTCAGTGTCTTCGTCTGCATTGTGGGGATAAGGACACCTCCCCTGTGAGGGTTAGAGGAGGCAAGGGTACAAAATTCTGAGCCCAAGGTCTGGCATGCAGTAGGTGCTTAATAAACGGCCACCATCATTGGCTCTCTCTTTGAAGACGAAGCCATTTTCATTGATCTGTTTGTTCCTCTCAGAGGCTGGTTTGTTTGTTTGAATTCTTCCCAGAAGAGATTTTCCCTGGCACTCCTGGGGAATGCTGAGTGGTGCTCCCAGCCAGCCCCAGGAAGGAGAAGGGAGGAGCAATGAGCTTTACTTGATGGAAAAAGTCAAATCATCGTCATGTGGAAACGGGAGACAAGTCCTAGGGAAGCCCGGCGGCTGTCCCAGCACCCTTCACCCACCCTCTCCCTCCACCACCCAGGAGGACCCACGGTGACCCCAGATCCTGCTTCATAAGCTCCCTGAGGCCTGGCTGGGAGGCCTGATATGATCAGGTTGCTACTTAAATGGCACAAAGCCTTCTATTCTTAGCTGAGCAGAGCCCTAGCTCCCTCCCAGCTGCCTGTCAGAGCTACCAGCCGTGGGGGTGTGGGCCTGGGGCTCAATCATGACCACAAAGAGGCGGAGGGCGGCCTTGTGACCTGACTGAAGCCCGAGGCCAGCACGAGGGGGCTGCAGAGTAAGCCCGCGACCCTGGGGTCTCCAAGGGGTCTGCAGAGGGGCTACATAAGGCTGGTTGGAGATCTGGATCAGATGACTCCTAAGGTCACTTCTAACTCTCAAAGTCTCGGTTTCAAAGGGCCAAGATTCTGAGGTTCCATAATCCAATGCTTCCAAGATTTGGGAAAGATTCTGTAGTTCTAAAGGATCAAGTTTCTAAGACACCGAAGAAGACTGGAGGCTGGCTCTGGTGTGTGCACGTCCCCGTCCGTTTAAGTGGCAGACGATCCTCAGCTCCATCCTCACCCTGGGGCGCCTGGCACGAGTGACACATACATCCCTGGTGGACTCAGCACTGAGGTCAACAATGCTCCCTGGCCGCCCAGATCTGCTGGGGGCAAGAGTTCTTGGGGAATTTCTGGGTGCTGCTGGAGAAACTGGGAAAGGAGGAGGGGACAGGCTGAAGCTGCCCTGAGGCCCACCTCACCAGACAGTGCTGGGCAGGGCGTCCACTATCAGTGTCTGCCCTGTGCTAGCAGGGCCAGCATACTCCCGTCAGACAGGCTTGGAGAGGCTGGGGGACCTGTCCAAGGTCAAGGCTGGGACATGGAGGGTGAGAACTCCAGGCCTGGCTGGCTTCAGAGATCATTCCTCACCTCACACAGCTTCATGTTAGCCCACAGCTTCCTGGGATCACCTCTCCCAACATCCTCTTTTAGATGCAAAACTGAGGTCCAGAGAGAGAAAGGTCAGGTGCTCAAGGTCACAGGGAATTGGTAGCAAGCCAGGCAGAATTGTTCCCACTGACCGTCCCCCATCCCCTGACCAGGTGCCTGTCACTGATCCTTCTCTGGATCCTCCCTTTCTGCCCACCCAGATCCGGGCTCCTGGGGCAGAGCTGTCTCCTGCTCCTTCGGTCCCCAGCACAGCAGCTGCTCCGCAGGGTCATCTGAGGCATGAGCTGAGAATCAGGGGATGGGATGGTGGGCCACAGCCTCATGGCCAAGGCTGGCCAGCTGAGCACAAGGGTGACAAGGTCTGGAGAGGGCTGACCCTGACACATGTCGGGAAGTTCACAGGGGCACTTGTCAGGAATACTCAGAGGTTAATTAACCAGCTGTCCCATTAAGCAAAGCAAATGAGGCTGCACTGAGCTGACTGTCGCAGAGCCTGCTGGTCACCAGAACGGGGAACAAACAGTCTCGGCTTCCTGAGCCACTGGCCTGCACCCCAGGCCACCCTCCCCCAAGCACCCACTATGTATCAGTAGTGCTTTTTGTTTTCCAATAGAGTTCACAGGTAATTTCTCATCCGAATCTCACAACCCTGAGGGTTAGGTGTCCTTTTACAGGAACAAGGAGACCACCCTAGGCCACTGGCCAGCACGCAGAGTCCGGACTCACACCCAGGGCTGCTGGTTTGCCTGGTCCCAGAGACGAGTTCTTGAATGTCCCGGCGAACTAGAGCCTCCTGTGCTGGGCTCATGAGTGTGAGAATGTATCTACACTGCACTGACCATTTCATGGAGGCTTAAGTGAAATTTCCTCTTTCCTGCTTACAGAAATCACAGGTCAAGTATCTAAAAACCCACTGCTTTGCTCTGGGCTGGAATTAAATCCTTTCTGCCAATAGGTGGCCTACTACATGCCCAGCACCCTAGTAGGTGTCCTACCCGCTGGGTGGTTTGATTTGACCTCGCACCAACCTTGTGAACTTCAGCCTAGGCTGAATCTCAGACTGGTCATGTCACAAATCCAAGGTTGCACAGGCACGGGGTGGAGCTGGGACAGGAATCCAGGTGTGTCAGGGCTTTTTTTTTTTTTGCAGTACATGGGCCTCTCACTGTTGTGGCCTCTCCCGTTGTGGAGCACAGGCTCCGGACGCACAGGCTCAGCGGCCATGGCTCACGGGCCCAGCCGCTCCGCGGTATGTGGGATCTTCCCGGACCGGGGCACGAACCCGCGTCCCCTGCATCGGCAGGCGGACTCTCAACCACTGCGCCACCAGGGAAGCCCGTGTCAGGGCTTTTTAAGGTCGGAGAGGGGGACAGATGTTTATGTTCACTGGGCTCTTCAATAAACTGTTTAAGTTTATGCTGCTACTCTACTAGTATCCTGCTCCTTGCCTGCCCCCCGCCCCGCCCCCAACTCCATGCCAGCGGAAGCCAAGGGAGCATCCGTGATAACTCTGGGGCCAGCCGATCCCAGTCTGCCTCCAACCCCCAGCCCTGGTGGGGCCAGACACCATCTGGGAGACACTTAGGGACAAGGGCATTGAGAGGGACCCTCAGAACTCTTGGGGAAAGGAGGCTGGGTACAGCCCAGCCCTGCACCCCATCCTGGGCAGGGTGGCTTTGACTAAACACTCTGTGTGACAGGCTGTGGGCCTCCCAGAGTGGGTACCCTAGGCCCTGCTGAAATAAAGCAGCATCCACACCAGAGGTCTGAGTCGCTCCCACTGATGCCTCCTGGGAAGTGGAGGGATGGAGGGTGACAGTCTTGTTCTGCCCCCAGGGACATAGGTCAGAGTCCCCTGTATAAGACAAGCCCTGTTGGACCCAGCCTGTGAGCAGAACAGACAAGTTGGGGAGGGAGAGTTCCTGACATATGCCCCTCACCCTTCCCCAGAAGCCAGACCCAACACTCCGCAGGCCTCCGGGGTATAGCTGGGGAGGGGTGGTGTCTGGTCCCAGGGCTCAGGAGACCAGAGGGGCAGCGCCATTTCTCCTCCAGTTGGAAGGCACACAGACACAGGAGTGCAAACATGCAGGCCTGGCCTGCATGTGCAACATGTACATAATTCATGGGCTCCTATCTCTTTGGCCTGGATAAAGTGTACCCAACAGAAGTCCACGTGGAGATTAGTGAGTGGCCACCAGAGAGCACTTCCGGGAAAGGAGTGAGTGGGCCAGAGGGCTAGAGGATTGTGTTGGGGGGGGGGGGGCGGGGGGGGGGTTGGTTTACTATATGCCTTCACAAATTTTATCTTATTGAATTGGCACAAAAGCCCAGTGTGGGAGTTAATATCGTTCCCGTTTTACAGATGAGGAAACTGAGGCTCAGAGTTCAAGTCACTTACCCATTTTCACACAGGAGGAAGCAGCAGAACTTCCTACTCTACACCAAGCTGCTTCATGCACACAACCCTCAACCCCAGCCTGGCTCAACTCCCCTCCCCTCCCCAGTCTGGGGCCTTAGAAGAGCCATCAGTGAGGACATCAGGGCACCTCATCCTGAGCTCAGCAGGCTAACTGCTGAAAGAAAGAGAGAACGAGGAGCAAATTCCTCCAGCAGAGCTAGCCTGACCTCCGCCCCAGCAAACGTCTGACCCCACAACCAGGGAGCCTCTGCCCCTGCCCAGCTAGGGCAGCCCAGGAGACCTCGAGGCTGGGGAAGAAACAGTCTGGTCCTCCCCTGCGTACATGCCAAGAATTCCTGAGAGCCCTTCAGAGCTGGAAGGGACACGCTAGGTGACCTTGCCTGATTATGAGCATGAGGAACTCAAGGTCCGGAGCAGGGAAGGACTTGTCCAAGATCCCAGAGCGGAAGAGTCCAGTCAGTCCATAAACCTACCAGGCAGCAGCCAGTGCTGGGGACACTAGGATGAATGGCCTGGCCCTCAAGGTGCTCCCAGTCATGCAGGCACCCAGTCAGCTGGTGTTCGGACCCTCGTGAGCTGCCCCAGCCAGCTTCTCCAGCCCCATCTCCAATGTCCCCCCTTTCCTCCCTCTTGCCCCCATCACCCCGGGTTCCTCACAGTGCCCTGAAGGTGTAACCCACCTGTTGACACCTTTGTACCTTTGTACCTTTTCCAAGAGTGTCCTCCCCGGCTGGCCAGAGCCTGCCCACCCCCTCCAGCCCCCAGGTAAACCTCTGTTCTTCTGTGTAGAGCCTCACCCCAGCTCCCTCACCCCCCAGCTCAGGCTGATGGAGCCGGAAGTTCTCCGTCCCCCCACTTCCCTCCCTCCCTCTTCTGAGCTTCCCCACACTCCTGACAATATGTGCACTGCCTGCCCAGGGTAACTGTTCCTGGTACAACCTCCCTTACACCCCTCAGGACCCGGGACTAAAGAGCCACTGAATCACGTAACTGCGTCACCCACTCACCTGCCACGAAGACCCAGAACAATGAAAAAAAATCACTTCTTCCTTTTAAGGCTAGCATTTGTCTTTCTTTAAAAATCTTTAGTGTGCCCGGGGAAATGAAATGGAAGGTTCTTAGTCAGACACGTCTTGGCATTTCCAAACGCTGGCTCTGTGCCTGGCACACAGTAGATGTCTGAGATATGCGCGTTTGGTGGCTGAAAGAATCAAAATATCTCCACTTTCCACTTCCCCTTGCTGCCTGAAACTCCACCATTATTACCAATTCTTTCCTGGGGCAAAATGGTGCTCCCTGGGATCCTCTCTCAAAAGGCGAGCTGCCCTGGGCAAGAAACAAGCTCTAGCTGGAGGCTTCTGTGCAAAATGGGAAAGTGAGGGTTCGCTGATCAGCTCTGCCCAGTGTCTTCTCTAGGCTATCCGTCCCAGACCCTGCTCTGTGACAAAGGAGCTGCATGTTCAGACAAGCTTGGGAAAGGCTGGTGGCACCCGTGCCACCTGCCGGGGATCCCTCATTCATATCAACACATTAAAGGGAGAAATCCCATTCTGACTTATGTGACCTCGCATTTCCCCAATCTGTATGCGTCCTGGGACCCCTAACCATCCAGGGAACTAGGGCTCCCCAGAGCCCTAGTCCGGGCAGTGTGGACTAGATGGTGTGCCCATGTCCACCGCAGGACAAGTATGTGCACTAAAGGGTGTTTGAGGCAAGCCCATATTCCCCCGCGATGACCATTCCAGAGGCAGAAGATCCCACCCAAGCCACTAACAACACTCCTTTGTGACAGAAGCAGTAAATGAACCGGGCATCACGTGGCTTGCAAATGGAGCCCAGAGGAGGGAAGAGGTAACAGGCCAGCCTGGAGACCTGAGTTCCCATTGCAATTCTGTGTTCACTGCTGGCCACTAGGCAAGGGACCTTCTCCTGCTGAGCTCTGCTTTCACTGTCTGCAAAACAGGGATAATGCCGTTCTCAGGGCTGTTGTGAAAATGCAGTGTGGTACTGCAGGCAGAGGCAGATATAAACTGTAAAGTCCTGTTCTGGCATTTGCTATGTACATTATGATTTTCCTGCATGTGCTGCCAGGTGGGTGTGGTCACGTCTTGATTGATCACAAGCCACTGCAGAGGTCCTCAATCAGGATGGATGGATGGATGGATGGATGGATGGATGGATGGATGGATGGATAGATGGAATCCCTAGCAAGACCCAGGGTCAACAATGGCTGGTTGAATAGTTATGAATGAATGAATCAATGAACCAATTCTAATAAGCTCAATTGTCCCATTTCTCAGTCCCCAGCTGGTAGAAGCAGCAAATTAGGAAACACACACAAGAGCAAGAGGGGAGGAAAAAGAGATGCCGGGCTGCTGGAGGCAGGTCTGTGGGCAGCAGAATGAAGGTGCAGGGGGAGAAGAGTCAGGAACCTACAAAGGCAGAAGCTGCTGCTGAACAGGCGAGCAGCCCAGGGCCACGGGGTGCAGGGACCAGCTGGTCTCGGCTCTCCCAGCAGCTCAGTCAGTGTTCACAGGGCCCATCCCGGGACTTTAACCACGTGGGCCTCGTGCAGGGAAAGGAAGCGATCACTCCTTTTCACAAAGGTTTCCAACCCAAACTATTAAAGGGTCGTTTTTAAAGGGAACAGGGAGCAAGAGGAAGCCTCAGGGACACAAGCCGTAGCTGCCTGAAAAAATACTTCTTACATTTTTATACCATCTCATCAACATATTCAGGTACAGGATAAACATTTTTAAAGTGCCTACTGTGTGCCAGGCAAGTGCTGTTAGGCACTGGGGGGAGGGGACACAAGGCCTCTTCAGTGTCACACATTAAAGACCTGGATAGATCAATGAGGTGTTGGGTCACTTGAGGACAGAGAAGGAGGTGTTGGAGCAAAAAGGCCACAGGCAGGAAGTCTGGAGGATGAAGCTAAATCACCACGTGACCTCAGGCAAGTCACCTTCCTCCTCTGAGCTTCTACATTCCCATCCATCAAGTGGGGTGGATGATAAAAAAGATAAAATAAAAAATCACAAAAACTACTACGATTGTCCCTTTCACGGATAAACACACTGAGGCTCGGCTGGTTACTCGCCTGCCTGAAGGCAGAGAGTCGGTGGGAGCTGGAATTTAAACCCAGGTTGGTCTGACTCCAAAGCTCACCCTCTCCGGCCCTCCCAAACAAGTCCCACACCGCCTCTCACAGATTGCCGGGAGGATTCGGTGACATCATGAATATCAAAGTGCTTTATAAAAGGTAAACTATCATGTGTCCAGAGCCAACAAGAAATCAGTCTTGATCCTCCACAAAAGCAAACACTGAAGTTCACAGGGGCATTCAGAACTGGCCGCAGCCCAGAACTCCTGGGTTCCTGATCCCTGCACCTCCTTGGCCAACTTCTTCCCAGGGAAAGGGCAGTCCCAGGAGCCCCAGCTAACCCCCCCACAGCCCACAGGGCCTCCTCCTAGACCAGAAACGGCCTCACTCCCGACCACCTTGTGTTCCACCCTGCTGAGGACCCAGAGGGCATGGCTGGGCCCGGGGCGGCCCTGGGGGCTGTGCAGAATCAAGAGCCCCAGGCTCCTTCGCCCTACTGACATGCTGGTCGCCTAATCTCTCTGAGCCTTGGGTTTCCCACCCACAGAGTGGGGGATTAAAGGAGACTTCACATGGGAAAGACTCTCCTCCAAGGAGGGACTCAACAAACATGACTGACCTTTGGTTGGATGAGTTTACCTGGGTGAGCCGGAGGAAATCCAGGCTCTCAAAATCCCTGGCTGAGGAGGCAGGCGCTACCCCACCCACCAGGAATCCCCCATCTATCTAACTCGCCACCTGCCCTTGGGAGCCCTGGCCCGAGAGGTGGACTCAGCTCCTACCACCTCCGGCACCAGCAGGACCCTAATCTGCTGGCTTCCCAGGGTGGCTGGGGCCCAGGTACGTGAGAGGGAGGAAAAGGGGCTTCAGATGAACTGCACTCATCTTTACTGGAGACACCTGGGCCCCAGGGGACAGACATCCTCACAGGCCTACTGTGGCTCAGAGAGGTTGCTAACTGGCTTCAGGCCACACAGCAAGTCAGGAGTCAAGTGGGTGCTGGGACCCAGGCCTTCTAGGCCTAGCCCAGGGTTCTCTCCACTGCCCCAGGGTCCCAGTTTTGGAGCATGGGTAAGACTCAGAGAGGAAGAACAATGAAAACAGTCAAGATGAGGCACCCACCCCCACGGCATGCTGGTCAGGAGGCCTTGGCCGTTGACAGCGGGGCCCCCAAGACACAAGGTGAAAACCAACACCCAGTTGCTCTGCTGTTGCCTGCCTCGCTCACTGCAGGTACTGACGGGGCACATTTGTATAGAGAAAGGGCTCAGTCTGCTTCTGCAGAGTCCTCAGCAAGAGGAAGGAGGGTCCAACTGCAGCACGGTGGATTTAAATTAGACACAAGGAAGAACTTCCTTAGGCGGCATTAGAAATGAACGGTACACAGAGAAAGGGAGCAGGATGAAGGTGGTTATGGAGTCGCTTGTGGAATACAAGATGCTATCTCATCCATTATGTCCTTTTAGCTTCAAAACAGACCTGGAAGGTAAGTGTGGCTGTCCTTATTTTCTAGGTGGGCAACTGAGGCTCAGAAAGTTTAAGTGACTTGTGCAGTGTCTTCAAAGCTCTGCTCTAAAGAGGTAGAGCTGGGCTTTAAAGCCAGGACTGACTCGGAAGCCCACACTCCTCCCTTCTCAGGAAGGCCTCCGAGATCAAGGCGCTACCACACCCACCACGGGCATCTCACCGCTCCTCCTCAGACACCCAGGGCTGAGCTGTCAGAGATGCCACGAGCATTCCCGCCAGGGAGAAGAGGGAGTGCTCAGTGGTGGCCAGCTAAAAGGAAAGGGCTCTGCATCCCAGGCCTGCCCCGCTGCCCCCAAGACGCCACGCCCCAGGGGCCTCACCGATGCTTTCCATGCGATGTGGCCTGACATCTTCTGTCTGTGCACCTCAGCTCACCTGACACCAACCTCCCCGTACATAGCCTTTGCCCCACTCTGGAGGTAAGGCTATCTCCAGCAAGGCCACCCTGGAAGCTACCTGCACCTGATTTGGGGGAGGAGGCATGGGCCAAGGAGGGCCCCTGGGGTCCCTGCCTGCTCTGCAGCAACAGGGTGGAGGGGAGGCCTGGCTCCTCCAGCCACGCTCAGCATTTTGTGAGTCACTGTCCTAGCCCTGGAGGGCTTAGTCCTGTTCTACTGCTGGGGAAACGGAGGGTCAGAGCAGCCAAGCCACTTGCCCACAGTCAAAGAATAAGAAATAAGTCAATTAGAAACCGAGCCATGATTCAAACCCACATCGGCCTGATTCCAGAATCCAAGTGTTTCGCCAGCACATCACTCTGCCTTCAACTGCAGCTGCTGCTCGCTTGCCACGGCCCCTAGCGCCACACCTCCATGCTTTATACTCACCCTTGCCCCATCCTGGGATGCCTTTCCCATCCAATCTGAGCCAGCAGAGTTCCTAGCCTACCTTCAAGACTCATTTCAAATGCCCCCTTCTCCATGAAGCCCCCCCCGATTTCTCTCATTCTCATCTGACCCCCTCTGTTTTCGTTTGTCTCCTGCTCGGAGCTGCCTGGCCTGCCCTGTGAGGAAGAGACCTGGCCTGTGCCCCAACCACTCCCTGCCCCTCTGGCCTCAGGGCTCCTCCGGAGCAGCGACACCAGTGTCCTCTTCCTCCCAGCTCCCGGCACAGACTGGGCAGCAGAACTTGGGGACATCTTGTCCAGCTGCTTTCTTTCACAGACGGGGACACTGAGGCTTGACAGAATGAGAGGCCACTTCTCACAGGACACGGTCTGCGGGAGAGGACTGGGGGGAGGGGGTGGATAGCTGACAGGTGAGTGTCCATAATGGGGCCAGGCTGTGGGGAACGGTCACAGCCTCATCACTGGGGCAGAGTCTAGACTGAAGGCGGTGACGGTCCCCATCCTCTCATTAAAGGTCCGGCCACACCATGGCTTCCGGGCTCCCACTGTATTATTTGTGATCATGGTAAAAGCTGTCATTTACCGGGCACTTCCTGCTCGCCAGGCACCGTCCTAAGCACTTCCGCTCATTCATTCATCAGTCCCCACAACAGCCCTATGAGGTGCTCTCTGTTATTCCCATTCCAAAGATGAGGAAACCCGGGCACAGAGAGATTAAGGGCCACATCGTTTAGTTCCCCAGCCATATTACGGCAGAATCAGGATTTCAGGAAAAATGTCTGGTTTCAGAGCCTGCGTTCTAACTGCTACTCCATGCTTCCAGACAAAGAGGGACAGAGACACAGCCTGGAAAAAACTCACAGCCAGGTCCTCTGAGGACCAGTGGCGGCAGAGCTGGGCCAAGTGGTGGGCGTGGTGGCCAGGGGCCTGGGAGCCAATCTCAAAGGGGTGCTAAGGCACCTCTGGAAAGATGGGTGCCCCCAGAACTCCTCTCCCTGAGAGGATGTGACAGTTGGGATGCTTTGGTTCATCTCTGGGGTGGGGGCTGAGACCCCCTTTGCAAGGGATAAGCTCAAGTACCAACAGATGAGCCTTAAACTGCATCCCAAGGAGGGTGAGTCCAGTGGGCCTCATGGCTTTTGACTGACAGAGTGAGGAATGCCTTCCATTTGCCTCTCTGGGCCCAGTCCCCTCTACGTGGGGCCCCAGAGGCTGATCTCAACGGACTGCCTTGGTTAATGTGTCGTTGGCTTCCAGAAGGTTCACCCAGAGGGAAGCCCCAGTGGGAGACTGGAGGAAGGAGGAAAGAGAGTGGAGGTTTTATTCCCCTGCCAGGTCTCCTGGGTTAACAGGGTCCCTTGGCCACAGCCTCTGTCCATACAGCTGACACCTTCCTCCAGGGCAACTGCAGCTCTGGGAGGTAACTGCCCCCAGGTGCTGCACTCCCTTTGTTGGTTTGCTCCACCCCACTGTCTGGAGCAGCTCACCCTGGGCTGATATACCCTCTCTGGCGGGGCCAGAGCAGAGGAGACCAGGTACTATCGCCAGTGGCCCCTTTCTGCAGTCTTCTTCTCGCCCTCAGAGCCTCCTCTAAATGTGCATGGAACAAACGATTACACAATCGCGGTTTGCAGGGGTGCCCCATACTAAGCCTGCAGGCCTCCACTGTCTCAGCCGGCCTGGCCCAGCAGGCCATGAAGGGAGGGGCAGGAGGCAGAGTTCAGTGAGGACAGCCACGGCCAGTGTGAGCGCTCACTGTATGGTAGGCACTGTGCACTACACACCAAGCACTTCATTCACTTCTTAAAACCCCCCCAAGGAGGCCAAGGAGGTATGCCCTATTTGTGCATTTTACGGAAGAGGAAACGGGCGCTCAGAAAGCTGAAATGACTCTCCCAGGGTCATATTTCCAGTAAGTGACAAAGCCAGGACTCAGATTCAACTTTCTCTGCCTCCAAAACCCACCCTGGTAGCTACCTTGAAATCATTTTATTGGACTGGCTTTCAACAGAGACAGCTGACTTAAATGGGGTCAATTATTGGTGAGGGCCACACAGAGGCCTCCAGTGTCTCCCTAGTACCCTCCCCCGAGATGAAAAAAACCCTCTGGCGTTCTTCAGTTCTCCCAGGTGGGACGGGGGCCCCAAGTGGGTGGCGCAATTGGGTGTCCGAGTTGGACAAACAAGCAGATCCAGACAAGGCTTCATTGTTAAGGAGAGCCTGACTCTTTGGCCATTTAAACAAAACCAAGCAAGACAAAATGCTTGCTGCCTTATCTCTTGGAGAGAAGGGGGATGGGAAGAGCCCCAAGACTGGGTGTTGATCCTTCCCCCGCCAGCCTCAGGTGGTTGGGGCACTAGAGAGAGCACTGCAAGGGGGTCCAGGGTCTGAGTCCAGCAGACTCTGCCACTGTCTGTGACCTTCTACTGCACACTGCCGACGTGTCCGGTACTGCCCCACCGGTGCCTTCTGCGCACGGCCTCATTTGGTCTCTACGAGAGATTATTGTTATTCCTGTTTTCAGACAAGGACACTGAGGCTCAGAGAAGACACCCAAGCAGAGAGCAGAGGGGTGTTGGAACCCAGGTTTATCGGATTGCAAAGTCTTTCCACTTCCTTGTTTCTCCAGGGAGAGCAATACCGCAGAGGACGGAGCAGCCTGGAAGCAATGAGCTCCCTGTCCTGGGGATGTGCAAGTATAGTCTGGGGATGCTGTAGGAGGCATGCTGCAGGAGGTGGCCAGGTGGTTCTGAATCTTGGCTGTGCTTTGACATCACCTGCAAAGCTTTAAAAACTACTGATGCCTGGGTCTTGCCCAAATTTTTTCTTTTAATAAATTTATTTATTTACTTTTGGCTGCATTGGGTCTTCCTTGCTGCACGTGGGTTTCTCGTTGTGGTGGCTTCTCTTGTTGTGGAGCACAGGCTCTAGGCACGCGGGCTTGCCCGAATTTTTTAAAGTTCCCTAGATGATTCTAACGTTTGCAGCAAATTTGCGAGCCGTGAGCCCAGATGCCCACTACAACCTCTCCCACCCCACACCTCTTGAAGGGAAGGAGGGCTTTGTTACTCTGACCCATTTACAAGAGGGGCAAAAAACAGGCAAAACGTAAGGGCTGAGGTCGCGTCCTCGGGGTCCCACCACCAGCCACCGAGTGTAGGCAACATGAGGGTACCCTGACTTCAGAGGTGAACTCCTTTAAGATACTTGGGGGGTCCGGGCTCCTTTGTCAGTGGAAGAAAACTTTCCCTTTGAGCCTCCTGGGTGGGAGGGTGAGGCGAATTCTTCATGGCCTTTCTTTTCCTCTTTAGTAGAGTTCACTCATTCAAAAGCTAAACAGCTGTAGGATTAATGCTGGAAGACCACCTCCGCCGGTGGGCGTGTTTGGGAGCAAGAAGATAAAAGAACTCCGAGTGAGGCCTGTTTATTCTTTTCTGTAGGGGATTTGGTTCCAGGCCTGGGAAGAGCTGGGACTCTCAGACCTCGGCCCACACTTCCTCCCACCTGCCTTCCTTGTGCCCTCCAGCAGAATATCACAGATGGCAAGACAGCGTGGGGTGGTGGGAAGAGGGAGGCCTGTGGAGTCCAGCAGACGTGGGGTCTGCCCAAACGCTCCTCCTAGCCGGCCACCCTGGACAGGAACCACTCCTCTCTGACCTCATGCCTCGTGCTGACCTCACAGCGGTGCCCGGGTGCGTGTGCTCACATGCGTGTTAAATGATACTTTCCAACTTAGCGCCAGGAGCACCACCTCCAGGAAGCCTTTCCTGACTCCCTCCCTGCCCAGCACTGGACAAACCCAGCCCCTGGCCTTCTCTGCCACATTCTGTCACATTCAGTGTCGTCACTGCTTCTGCGTTCTCCCCTCCTGATGAGGTCGTTCATTCATTCATTACACAGAGCAGCTGCCCTGTGCCTGGGATTCATTCCATACGCACTTCCTGACACCTGTTCTTTCAGACTCTGCTGGGAGATACAGGCAACAACAGCTAATATGCAGAGTGCTTATTATGCACTGGGTATTTTTCTGAGTGTTTTATATGTATAATGCATTTAATCCTCACCACAACTAAAACTGTCCCCATTTTATAGATGGGGAAACTGAGGCCCAGAGAGGTTCAATCACTTGCCCAAGTCACACGGCTAGTAAGTGTGCACTCGGGCTGTGATCTGAGCATTGCCCTCTACCACCATCTACAGATGTCGATGGGACCGGCCCCCGCCTTGGGAGCTCACTCTTCACAATTTGGAAGTTTTGTATCTGTGTTTACTTGTTGAATGTCTATTTCCCCCACAGACCAAAACCTCCCATCATGTTACGTTTTGTAATACGTAATCATGTGTGTATGCAGGGGGAGAGGGAGACCAAATGAACACTGCTTCCCTTGAAGGAATCTTCAAGCACATCGCAGCATCTGCTACCTGGACCCCAGATGGCTCCTCCCAACTGCGTCACTCCTGCCGCTAAGGCCTGAGAAGAACCAGGTCCCTGGACATCCCAGTCCTGCTCCCTGCCTTGAACTTAGCTTGGGGCCTGCTCACTGGGAAGGCGGTGGGAATGGCAGCTCTCCCAATCCCATCTGACAGAGTCCTCCCCAGGCGGCCAAGTGTCCTCCTCTGGGAAGCCCTCCTTGCTGTCTGGCACATCCTCCCTCCCGGCCTCACTGGATGGGCTCTTCCATCAGCTTCTTACTGAGTCACTTGATCACGAAGCTACTGAAGGGATGGGCAAGGGGACTCACGCTGACAGAGTACCCACCTGTGTGTCAGGCCTGGCACCTGCCGCCCGTTGTCTCATTTAACCCTCACAACACCGTGGTTGCCAGTGCCACTTTACAGAGAAGGCGGCAGAGGTACAAAGGTTGCGCGACTTGCCCAAGGGGCAGCTCGCATTGCCTCTCCTGGGTAGGGGTGGGGGCAGCCACTTTGTGCCAGGCACCCTGCTAGGCACTCTGGGGGGCGGAGGGGAGAACTGGGGTGGCAGAGAATCTATTTCTGACTGGCTGGCAAAGGAAGCAGATCTACACAAGTCCAACCCACAGACCACAGTAGGCGAGTGACGGCTGTGGATCTGTAGCGGAGGAGTCCTGGAAGCTTCTGGAAGGAGGCATCTTCAGGCCTGGCTAGATTCCTCACTGCTGCACTCCCATGACCGCCACAGGAAGAAGGGCAAGCCTTGGCCTACAAAGCTCTGGTGCCCCGCGGGTACTGCCCTGGAGGCTGCAAAGGGAGGAGAAGCAGCTGCCCAGCCAGCTGCCCTGCCAATGACCCCACCGTGGCCAGGGCCGGCCTGCCTCCAGCCCTGCCAACCTGGCCTGGCCCAGGCGGCTCCCAATCACAGGGTCTTCTCTGCCCAGCTAATGACCATGCTGCCAGCAGCCCTGGCCGCCACCCTCCTTCGGGGGAGGCAGCAGCTAACTACAGAGACTGCTGGCCCAGACAGTGGCCAGGCCAAAAATCACAGCCACCCATCACACCACATCCTCTGGCCCTGAGGCTGTGGTCTCCTCCCCTACCTTCCAGGGTCACGAAGGACACTGCAGAAGGCTGGAGCTCTGGAAGCTCAGACACCATCCCCCTCACCACAGACCCGGGGAAACAGGACCACAGCATGGGTCTGATTCACCCCAAGTCACACAGTCAGCCAGTGCAGAGCCCAAGGCCCTCTGCTCAACCCAGCACTGTCCTTCCCTAGCCCTGAGAAGAAGGCTCATTTCCAGGCTTTTTACCTGCGTAGATGCTCTAGACACTCCCCACTGTCTAGCTGTGTGACCTTGGGCAAGACAATGTACCTTTCTGAGCCCTGTCTTCCAGGGTGTAACAGTAGCTACCACCCAGAGCTGTGAATGAGAGGATCTGTAAAACACTTAACACAGTGTCTGGCTCAGAATAAGTTCTCAAGAACATTAGCAATTGTCCATATCATCATCACAATATTATTAAATGAGTATGTAGATGCATTTTACAAACCGTAAAACATGATGCAATGGTAGGTATTGTTTATTACTAGTACTGTGAAGTGTTAAAGATTCAGAGAGGGTGTGACCAGAGGGTTGGGTAATCCAGGAATGTTTCTGGGGGGATTTATGACCTGAATTAGGCCTTGACTGATGTGGAAGTGTGGAAGTGAGCAGAGCAGAGGATGGTATGGATGACCGGAGGAGCCCCATAAACAAAGGGACCACACATGATGTGTTTAGGAGACAGTGGTGAGCAATGACCAGGGGTCCATGCAGTGGCTGCAGTGGGCAAGGCCTTGAATGCACAACAAAGAGGTCTGGTCTCCATCTTACTGGTAAGAAGGAGTCACAGAGGGTTCTCAATGGGGGCCCCATGGTGCTTTCTGCAATATGAATTCTGTCTGGCATTCAAGGCCCTCCAACCATCTGGTCACTCACCCACCCCTCTTCTCCACACCCCTCTCTGACCCCACAGATCCACCATCATCATCCCAGAGTTCTCCCCACCTCCCTGCTTATTACACCATCCCACCTTCTCCACCATCAGCCCACCTCACGGTTCTCGTTCACAGTGAAACACCCTTTCATTAAGTACCTTTCGTGCCATCTGCTTTACATATATGACCTCACAGTCACCCGTAACTACCCTCATTTTACAGAGGAGCGAGCAGAGGCCTGGCTGGGTCAGGTGTCTTGCTCACAGTCTCACAGTGAGTGAGTGGCACAGCCAGAATTCAACCTTGAACTGATGTCGGGACCCCTACTCTCTAAGGCAAGTTGCCTCTAGCCTTAGCCCAGACCCCTTTCTCCTTGATAAAGCCTTCTGAGTTACTCCAGTCCCCAAGAGCCTCTCCCTGCCACCTCTCCTGACCCATTTGGAATCGGAGGCCCACAGCTTGAGCCTGGTTCATCTATAGCTTGGTTTCCACTGTTTCCTGCGGGTCCACCTTGCCCCCCAGTAAGAGAGCTGGGGTTGATATTAGGTCACTTTCTTCCTGTCGCCCCTTTCCCCCGTATCTGAGACTTTGTCTAGCACTGACGGGAACCACCTGCCTCCTCTGGTGGGGTTCAGAAGCTCAGCTAAGCACACAGCAAACAATTTCCCTAAGCCCGCCTCGCAGCGAGGGGAGCCATAAATTATTCACCGCACCTTTGTGCCTAGGGAGGCCAGAGGGAATGAACACCCGCTCCCCACAATCCCAAAGAAAGCCAGCAGCCCTGGGATGAGGGGTCAGGACCCAGAGCCCCTTGCCAGGGTCCCCAAGCAGATTTCTGAGGGCTGTGGGCCCAGGGAGGTAGCATAGGGTAGCCTGACCCATACAGCTGAGCAAACCCATGTCTGTGAATCTGCAACAGTAGCCTCCATTCCAATCCAAGGCAATTCTGAGAATTTCTCTGGATTTCCTGGTCAAAATCCAAGCTTCCTTTTCTTATAGGGAAGGAAATAAATTATCTGGCCACGTGCTGTGTATTTATATCTCATTTAAAGCTCACAACAACCTTGTAAAGGAGGAATTCTAATTTACAGAGAAGCAGCTGGGGCTCAAAGGAGTGAAGTGACTTGCCCAGCACCACATGGCCGGTGGGAGGAATCAGAGCAGATTCACGCCGCCTGGTCTGTCTGACTCACGGCCGTCTGCCCGTGCTGCTTAGCCCTCCCCATTGGGAGCTAGTCACCACAACGCCTTTTCCATCTGGGTGGCTTCCAGGGCACCTGGTACGCAGTCAGCACTCAGTCCCTGAAGCAAACTCCAAGGCCCTGCGCAGGAGGTTTCACCTCTCTGCCCCCCAGCTTCCCGCACAAGGCAGCCATTAGGAACAAGCCCAGTCTTGGCAAACAGCAAAAATTCTTCAGCAATTGACAGTGTGCCGGATGTGATGGCTCCATTATCTGAGCAGGTAACAAACAGCCTGCCTTGACCCCATTTTACAGGTGAGGCCTGGAGCCCTGGATGCATGCAAAAGGTCCCAGGTGGCTCCCCAGCCCCGTTCTGCCTCACTCCAAGTTCCAGCTCCTTTCCACCCCACCGTGAAATGAGATCACAGGTGTGAAATTATCTCATCAAAGAGCAGCTTTGTTTAGATGCAGGGATTATTATGAGAATCTGAATCCCCACGGATGGTGGGGGTGAGGCTGGAGAATCCCAAGCCCCTCAGTCACTTTCCCTTCCAGTTCCCCCAAACACTCCACCCCCAGGGACTGAGCTTCCAGCCTCCAGCCGATCTCTCCACCCTCCCCCACCTCCCAGGGGCTTTCCAAGGTGGATTCCCCCTGACTCCAGGAAGCTGGGCACAGCAGGGGTTAACCAGTCCCGGCCAAGGCCACCGGGGTTCCTACCTAGACCACATCCCCTCCCCCTCCCCAACCAGAACAAGAGCCCACAGGGTCCATACCAAGCACTCTTTCACAACGCGCCTCTCCCTGCACAGCCCCAGGGGGGCAGAAGAAGGAGCCCCTGCCTGGGAATCCAGACCCTCAGACTGTGCCCCCAGCCCTAGCAGCCCCAGCTCTGAGACCCTGTGCAACCCGCTCCCCGCCTGGACCAGAGGTGTCTTGCAGGTTCCCTTGTCCAGGAGAGGCTGAGGTCAGACCTGAGGTTGGGGCCAAAGGCTATGGGGCTGCTGGTCTGTCTCAGGCCCCAGCACCCTGCACACAGATTCTCACAACAGCCTGATACAGGGTCACCCAGACCTCACATCAGGGGTGGGAAAACCCCAGCCAGCCACCCAGAAGATGCTAACTTGGGAGGAGGAGTGGACACCTTGAAGGATGTTTGGGAAGGCTTTCTCCAAGTGTACTTCTGGCTCAACTACTCACTTGCTTTAGGACCTCAGCAATTGGCACCCCCTGTCCTCAGGCCTCAGTGTCCCCCTTACTAATGTGAAGGATGTGAGCTGGGTGAGTGCTGAGGGGCCGTATCTCCTGCAGTTCTGATGGGCTGTGACTTAGGGACCTCTACAGTGTGTTCTCCCATCAGATAAGCAGCGTGTCAGGACCTCCGGAGCGTCTTAGAGACACTGGAGTCTGGCACACAGGGTACAGGGGCAGCTGCTCTGTCAGAGAGGGAAGCTGTGGAACTGGGAAGCTTCCCACTTCTGCCCTCAACTCTGGGTCACCTTTCCTGGGAGGTGACATGACAATGGAGTGGGAGGGAAAGAGGCCAGAAGCCACGTCCCAGCCTCAGGATCAGCTCTCCGATGCCCCAGTGGCCCCCACCTCGACCCCCCCCTGCCCCACCTCCTGCCATGCGGCTCTGCACTTCCTTTCTTTTTCTCTCCATTCTCTGCTCCTTTCCCTCTCCAGCATAACACTCCTCCCCAGTCTCAGCACCAGAGTAAAAAGAGCAGGGTCAATCAACCCCGTTGAACCTCAGTTTCCCCATCTGTAAGCGCTCTTAACAGCACACAACACCTTCTATCACACGGAGTAGTGAGCCATTTGCGCAAGGGTGGGGCGCGGAACGGCACACAATGGGCGCTCAATAAGTGCCCGTTTTCTCCCTTTTCCTCCTCCCTTTCCCGCGCCCCCTCCTAGCCAGTTCCAGCCGCAGCTAGTACCCAGTGCACACCCGCAGGTGGCCCCAGCGCTGCCGGGATGGGGTCGGAGGCCGCCCGGCATCCGGGGCTCTCTCACCTGCACTTCTCGGCTCTCTCTTGTGCTCTCTTGGGGGCAAGCGCTCAGCTCCTCGCCTGGGGCGGCAGGAAGGTGGCAGCTTCGACTCGAAGCACCAGCCCGGTCTGGTTCAGTCCGACTATCCAGCCCGCCTTGGACCCCTCACGGGGCGCTGAACCCGGGCCGGGGTTTCCTGGATGTTCGCACGGTCCCAGGTCCGAAGCACCGGATCGGAGGCAGCTGAAGCTTCGGGTTTCGGGCAACCAGAGTCTGGAGGCGTCCGGGCTGCTTTGCACTCAGTCACGGGGCTGGGGGCACCCCGCCTTAACCGCAGTCGGAGGGCTGGGGGCTCCAACACACACTATAGAAAGGCTGGGAACGAGCCCTTAACCCTAGAGCCGTACGGTGGGCCAGGAGCGTCCCTCGCCGGTGTACTGGATTAGGGTCTGGGGCTCGGGGCGCCCCGGCCACACGCCCCGGACCGCAGGGCAGGGAGCGTCCCGGCGGAACCCGGGTCTGGGACAGGCGGGGCAGGGCAGGGCGCCGGCGAGGAGGCGCGGAGCCCGGCGGGGAAGTCTTCTTAGGTTCGGATTCGGCTCGCTCTGCAAAATGGGGCGGTCCTCGGCGCGGCAGCTGACTCCAGAGCTCCGGGCCGCGGCTATACTTCCTCCTCTTTCCCCGGCTCCCTAGCCGCTCGCTCGGTCCCGCGCCGCAGCCGCTGCCACCCCCGCCGCTGTCATCCCCGCCGCCCACCACCACAGGAGCTGCAGTCGAGCCGGAGCCGAGCAGAGCCTAGGTACCGCCGCTCAGCGCCGGAGCGCCTGCCAGCGCGGCCCCGCCCGAGTGAGGGCGGGGTCATCCTGAGGCCCCGCCCCACCCCGGCCACCGGCAAGGGGCGGGGCGAGCTCCAGATCCCCTCCCCACGGTCCCGCGCCGTCGGGCAGCGGGAGCCAATCGGAGAGTGGGAAAAGAGCGGAGGTCTGCGGAACGTGGACTCTACCTCGGAGAGGGCGGGGCAGAAGTGGAGAGGTGCCGCCCGAGAGAGGACAATGGAGTGGGAGGATGGTTTAAAGAGCTGAGCGAGAGGAGAGGGTAACCTGGGGACCCGGATGGAGGGAGAGGTGGGGAGGGCTGGTTTGTCTGGGACCTGGGGTTGGGGAGTCATGGGGTAGGAACAGGGGTCGGGGTGGGAAAAGGATTAGGATGTAGGCTAGGTGAGTTATCCGGGGTAGTGGAGTCCCCAGGGATAGTGGAGCCCTCGGGTTGATGGGACACACCCTCACAGTACCCTTCTCCTTCCCAGCTAATAGGGCTCAGCGCGAGGAGGCAAGCTTGGATGCAGTGAAATATTCAGGTTTCAGGAAGCGGTGAAAAACAAGTTTCTGAAGATAAAGAGCAGATCTTCCTTCAACATTTTGCCTTTTCCAGCGCCCATCCGCTGGGAGGTGCGTCGTTGTCAGTTTTAAAAAATAAGAAGTTAAGAGCAGAGGTGTGTGAGGACCGCACACACACACACACACACACACACACACATACACCCTCAAGAGTACTGAGTTCTGCCCTGAACTTCTGTCCCTCCCGCCCCGCCCCCCCCCCCCCCCCAGCCTTGGGGCTGGAGCTGTGTCTGATTTATCTCTGAGTCCCAAGCACCTAGCACAGGGCGGGGCACAGAGCTGGTCTCAGAGGGTTTTGATGTATGAATGAATGAGTGTTGAATGTCCTGCAGGGGCCAAGTGAAAGCCACTAATTGGTCTGGGGAGCGAAAGAATGGAGGCCGCAGGGGACAGGTTATCTGTAAGCCTCACCACCAACCTTATGCAGTAGGTACTCCATGTCACTGATGAGACCACCAAAGCAGAGAGGCCAAATGATGTTCCCAAGACCATATAGCTGGCAGAGGATGCCATCTACTCATCACTATCACTATCTATAGGTCAGGGGACTTCCCTGGCGGTCCAATGTTTAAGACTCCATGCTTGCGGGGGCTTCCCTGGTGTCGCAGTGGTTAAGAATCTGCCTGCCAATGCAGGGGACACAGGTTCGAGCCCTAGCCGGGAAGACCTCACATGCAGCAGAGCAACTAGGCCCGTGCGCCACAGCTGAGCCTGCACTCTAGAGCCCGCGAGCCACAACTACTGAGCCCGTGTGCCACAACTACTGAAGCCCACGCGCCTAGAGCCCGTGCTCCACAACAAGAGAAGCCACCGCCATGAGAAACCAGCGCACCACAACGAGGAGTAGCCCCTGCTCCCCGCAACTAGAGAAAGCCCACACACAGCAACGAAGACCCAACACAGCCAAAAACAAAATAATTAATTAATTTAAAAAGACTCCGTGCTTCCACTGCAGGGGGTGCAGTTTCCATCCCTGGTCGGGGAACTAAGATTCTACATGCCGCGCAGCGTGGCCAACAAAACAACCACTAACATTCTAGGGCAAAGCTATGTGGCTTTGAACAGATTACTCAACCCCTCTGAGCCTCTGGTTCCTCGTCTGTAAAAGGGAAATAAAGATGTTGCTACTTGGCAAGAACTGGGCAGGCACCAGGCTTCAGAGGATGGAGGGAAGGGTCTTCCTGGCAGAGGAAATAGCATGTGCAAAAGCATGGAGTCTGAAAGAACACCTCTGGGGACCCCTGGCCTCTTCTGGGGGGATTAGGAGAGTCTTCCCTCAGGGCAGACTCGGGCCAGAAGTAGGGGTTAGTTAGCTTAGGAGGGAACCTCAGGGAATGGACAGTGCTCTGTCTGGGCATCTCTCGGCTTGAAGTCTCTGTAATCAGGTATTTCGTGTTTAGTTGGACCCACTGGGCCAGGAGCACCAACGTGGCTATGCGCCCCCCCCCCCCCCACCCATCACCAGCAGAGAGCCTGGCGCCCTTGTGAGACCTCAGCACTGGGAGATGAATGAGGCTCTCACAGAGCCCCCAAAGCGGGTCAGATGAGCAGAATGCCTGCATGAAAAGGAGGCTTTCAGAACAGACCCTCCATGACCCTTGAGGCCCTGGAGAGAGGTGCCCAAAGTCACCAGGAGGTGACCAGCACACAGTTCTCAGACGCCCACATTTGCCCTCTGACTACCCTTCCGGGGGAGAAAGTCTCCTGACGCTGGAGAATCAGGCCTTTTTGTGGCCAGAGAGGCTTACAAAGTGTGACAGAGGCACGGTCACGGTAGCTTGTCTGAGGGTGATTGAGGGCTCAGAGGCCGGCTCTGAACCTGGGCCTCGGGGCTGACAGGAAATGCTAGCCTTGTCAGCCTGGTGCTGGGCTCCAAGAACCTTCACCCTCCTGACATTCTTCTGACCTTACTTTCTTCTGTAGCTTCAGCTCTGTTGCAAGTTCCTTCCCAATCTCAGTACAAATGAACATTCACTTTCATGCCTACATTTACATTAAAAATGTCACATTTCTTTTTCTTGAGTGGGGCCACCAAACTGCGTAAGGCTTCACACCCTGTGAGGTCCACTTCCAACGAACCATTACAGGGCACCCGCCACGTGCAGGCTCTGTGCTTGGTGCAGGCAGACGCGGCCCTCCTGCGGCTCACTGACTGGTGTGGGGCTGATAGGCTCAACTCAACTTGTTGGCTCTCACAATACATCCTGCTTTCCTGCCTCTGCCTCTGCCGGCCTGGATTCCCTTCCCCAGCTCTCATGCCTGCATGCGCCCCACTCGGCCACTGGACTTCTCTCCATCCTCAAGGCCCAGTACACAAATTGACCTCTCTGAGAAGCCTGCCTGACTCCCCCAGTGGGGAACACCGCATCGTCCCACGGAGCTGCTGACGCGGCTCTTTGTGCCTCTCTTAGGCCTCTGATCTGCTTAGATGTTGGGCTCTTTCTGGGTTGGTTTTCCCACTGGAGTGTGAGCTTCTAGAGAGCAAGGAATGCAGTCTTGTTTCTCTCTGTCCCCACCCCACGACCCTGCCCCTCTCATCCCACATTTACCAAGAATTCTTAGGCTGGATGAAGTCCCAGACCAAATATTGGGCATCCAGGGATGGGACAATCAGGGAGGAGCTGCCCTTGACATCAAGGAGCCCCGGTCCCAGGGCTCTCTGCGGTGGCGGTGTACACAGAATGCACCGCGAACACAGAGGAGGCTGCCTGATTCGGCAGGGGAGGGTGGGGCAGGGTCCAGCCGGCTTCACTGGGAAGGTGGCACTTGAGGCAGAGGGAACGCTGAGCACAAAGGCATGAAAGTGGGAACTGGCAGGTGATGGGTGAGAAGTTCGGTGTGTTTGGGGGAATGGAAATGACACAGGAAGGAGGAAATGGAGGTCGCACTGGGAGCAGTTAGAGCGCAGACTCTGGACCCACGTGGCCTGGGCTTGAATCCCGGCTCTGCCATCACTAACTCTGTCCTTGCTCTGTGTCTCGGTCTCCCCATCTGTAAAGTGAGAATAATACTAGTACCTACTTTGTAGTCTATTTATAAGGATAAAGTGACTTAATTTCTATAAAAGCTTAGGGCAGTGTTGGTACATGATAAGCCTCACTGCAAGTGTCTGATAAACAGGATGGAGCTGGAGGGGACTGCACAGGCCACGTTAGGTGGGGCTTTGAGTTTGGCCTTTATATCCAGAGGGTACCAGAGCGTTAACAAAGGGGGAGGGGTGAAGGGGTGGAGGCGGCTTGGCTTAGATCCAGCCTTGCGCCTCCCAGCCCGTGGACACCCAGAGGGCCTCCTGCCTCCCCAGCCCTGCCCACCTCTCCCCTTCCCTGGCCTTCCGGTGCCCCCGGTAGCCCTGTGGTATCAATTGATGTATAGTGGGACTGTAGGGGCTGGGGCCACCCCTACCCCGGAACACCCAGGGAAACTTTATGGCCCGATTAATTGCCAAAGGAGGTCAAGGAGGGGCCCTGAGGAGGACCAAGGTACATGGGCGGGGCCTAGCATCCAGGCCCTGGCTGGGCTGAAAGGATGGTGGGATTGGATCCAAGTGTGTGTTCAGTGGGGAATGGATGGGGGGTTGGGGGAGAAAGTCAACTGCCAGGACTGAAGGTGAAGTTGGATATCGGACACTTGGGGCCTGATGCAGAGGGCTCAGGAGCCAGACGGGCATCCTGGCCCAGGCACCTCCCCTCTCTGCCTCGGCTTCTCTGTGAGTAAAATGGAGATGAGAAGCGAGGCCCCTTGAAGGTGGTGGGGACGGAAGGAGAGGCAGTGCTCCGTCACCAGGCCTGAGGCAGCATGGTGCGTGTGCCGACATCAAACTCAATTCCATGGCACCGAGGCAGAAAGGCCAGGAGCATCCGTGGCTGGAGAGGTGGCAGGGGGGCGTGTCACGTGTCTTTGTCATCGAGTTTGGCTTCTTTGCTGAGGGCAGAGGGGACCCCTGGGAGGGTCGAAGCGGCGGTAACAAGGTCAGATTTGCCCTTCAGAGCTCAGCCTGATCACTGCCTGGAGAAGAGATTGAGGCATGGAGGCCGGCTGGCACCTGTTTTAAGAGTCCAGGTGACAAGGAGAGATGAGGGTCTGAACTGGGCCCTGGCCGTGTGGCAGGGGTGGGAGGTCAGGAACATTTCGGAGTGGGGGGAGAGGCAGGCCGCTGATGGTATCTCTGTGGGGTAAGGGGGAGAGATAGTGAGTTGGGTCTGGAGCTCAGGAGAGGGACCAGGCCCGAGGCCACGGCCTGAGACAGGCTTTGGGATGAGAGGGTCAGCGGCCCCAGGGAGGGAGTGGGAAATCCACAGGGAGAGGGGTGGGCAGGGGAAGGAGCCCAGAAAGAGCCAGAGAAGCACTGGTCAGAGAAGGCGGAGAGAGGTGGGAATCAGACACTGAGCGAAGAGTGAGCGGCAAGGAGAGGTGAGCAGGGCCAGGACAGAAGCATCCTGGGGTCAGTGGCTGGGACGGAGGGTGGCCCGGGGGAGGTGGAGGCAGGAGGAGGGGTGCACTTGGAGCTGGTGTGGGTGCCCTCCCCAGAGTAGCTGCAAAGGGTGCATGCTTGGGTGGCAGCTGGAGGAGGAGGCAGAGGTAGAGGCTTTTAGAGAGGACTTAAAACCGTGAGCAAGGATGAGATAATGGGTAAGGCTAGAGAGGCAGCACCTCCACTTCAGGGGCTGGGGGCGACCCTAGTGGGGGTGGGGCAGGTGAGGAAGATCAGACCTGGGGTCTCAGCGAAGCAGGAGGCCAGGGGAGGGCCAGGTGGGGCCGCCGAGGCAGAGGCCTGAAGCTGGGAGGCTTGCTGTGGAAAGTGAGAGGGGAGGGGAAAAGTCCGACTGAGATGGGAATCTGTGGCAGCTCCTTTCCCCTGGTGGAGGGGTTGGGGACGGCTGGCTTCGGGGAATGCCTGTCAATGATACCGGGCGCCCCTTCCCATTCTCCTGGATCCCTGCTCAGGCTCCAGTCTTGAAAGGGCGGGGAGCTTCAGGGCTTCTCGGACCCCAAAGTCTGTGGGCTTCCTCCCTCCCACCAGGCCTTGCCACCAGCAGATGGGAATTTTCGTGATCCCAGTAACGCCAAGTTTACCTTTACCAGCACCTCCTGATGCTCACGAGAGGGTACTGTGTCTCCAGTACAGGGTATGAGGGATACCCAACAGGCAGGCGCCCAGTACCTTTCCCTAAAGAAAGGCAAAGGGGATGCCTCTGCTGCCCCCTGCTGTATGATCCTGATCGGTGCAGAATAATAATCCTAATCGCTAACGCTGGAGCACTGGTTCTCAAACTTTTTGGTCTCAGGATTGTTTTTCACACCCTAAAAATTATTAAGGACCCCAGAGAACTTCTATTTATATGGCTTGTATCGGTATTTACAGTATTATAAATTTAAACTGAGACATTTAAAATATTTAAGTAATTAATTTAAAATAGTTATAACAATCTTAGTAAATGTTAACATATCTTAATGAAAAACACCTACATTTTCCAAAACAAAAAATTAGAGGTGGGCTTCCCTGGTGGCGCAGTGGTTAAGAATCCGCCTGCCAATGCAGGGGACACGGGTTTGAGCCCTGGTCCGGGAAGATCCCACATGGCGCGGAGCAACTAAGCCCGTGCGCTACAACTACTGAGCCCACGTGCCTACAACTACTGAGCCTGCGCCCTGGAACCCGCGAGCCACAACTACTGAGCCTGGGTGCCATAACTACTGAAGCCTCTGAGCCTAGAGCCCATGCTCTGCAACAAGAGAAGCCACTGCAATGAGAAGCCCACACACCACAACGAAGAGTAGCCCCCGCTCACTGCAAGTAGAGAAAGCCCGCGTGCAGCAACGAAGACCCAAGCAGCCAAAATTAATTAATTAAGAAAAAAATAAAGCATTAAAAAAAAAATTAGAGGCATTTTTTTATATGTTTACAAAAAATGTTAATGGCTGGCCTAATAACAGTCAGCTGGATTCTCATACCTGCTTCTGAATTCAGTCAGATGCAATATATTGTTTTGGTTAAAGTTTACAAAGAAAATACAGGCTTATACTGATATGAGTTAGAAAAGGGAGGAGTATTTTATTGGCCTTTTCAAATAATTGTGGCTATTATTTGATACTAACTTAATCTTGAAATATTTCTTGAAGTTTAGTTACTATTAAAATCTGAAACCATGGGACTTCCCCGGTGGTGCAGTGGGTAAGACTCTGTGCTCCCAATGCAGGGGGCACGGGTTCCATCCCTGGTCAGGAAACTAGATCCCACGTCAGGAAACTAGATCCCACAGGCATGCCGCAACTAAGAGTTAGCATGCCACAACTAAGAAGCCCCGGAGCTACAACTAAGGAGCCTGCCTGCCACAACTAAGGAGCCCACGTGCTGCAACTAACGAGTCCACCTGCCGCAAATAAGACCCAGTGCAACCAAATAAAAAAAAAATCAAACCATATCAATGAGATTTTCTTACTCAGTTACATTAAAATCCATTGGTCTCTTTTGCACTTTGTATCTTTTACCATGGATGATTTTGTAAAAGCATACATTGGCCATTTGGGAGAAAAAGTGGTTCACCGAGTTATGCAGATCTTTCAAATATTGATAAATTTCAGTATATAATATTAAAAATCAAAATTTTTTGATTGGCAAGGTGTGGCTTCAGACAGGACTCAGGTGTCACCACCTCATGGAAGTGCCTCTGGGCTCCCACAGGCCCCTGGGCTTCCCTCCGTCCTCTCATTTACCAGCCGCTTCTGTGAATGTCAGCTTAGGTGTCTGCTTCCACCAGGCCACACCTGGCAGCTGGCACAGGGCCGGGTACATCGCGACACAATGGTAGTCATCATCGCCCCTGTTTTACTGCCCTCTCTGGGCAGCCCAACCCTCCTGGGCAGGGAGAGCAATTCCTTCACTTATTCATTGCTCCATCCCTTTCTTCACTGTTTAAATACATTTATATTGAGTGTTTACTTTGTGCTCAGCATGGTTGTAACATTCTAACACAGCAGCAAAAATCTCTGCCTTTGTGAAACTTACTTTCCGGTAGAGGAAGGTAGACAATAAGAAAAAAAAGAGAGAGAGAATGGTATATATTAGATGGGACACGCACTTTGGACAAAAGAAAGAACAGCACAGACAGAGGAAAGTAGGGAATATCGGTGAGGGGGTTACCATTTTAAACAGAGTAGTCAGGGAAGGTGACATTTAAGTAAAAACCTGAAGCAGATGGCAGGTGCAAAGGCCCTGAGGTGGGATGTGCCTGGTCTGTTCATGCCAGGAGGCCAACATGGCTGGAGTGGAGGGAGTGACTGGGTGGAAGGATGTAAAGGATGGTGTACAAGGTCACTGAGATCAGATCACGAAGGGCCTAGAGCCCATGGTGAGGAATATGACTTTTACTCCAATTGAAATAGAAAGGCACTGCAGACTTCTAAGTCATTTGCCTTATGAGTCAGACCAAGGGGGAGAGGGTAGAAGCAGGGAGAGCAGAATGAGGCATCAGATGAGAGGTGATGGTGGCTCAGATCAGGGCAACAGCAGGCGTGGTGAAGTAATCAGATGCTGGGGTGTCCTTGGGAGGTAGAACCACAGGATTTTCTGATGAACTGAACGTATGTTGTGAGAGAAAGAAAGGAGTCAAGTATGGCCCCGAGTTTTTGGCCTGAATACTTAGAAGGATGGTGCTGCCATGATCTGCCATTGAGGAAGGTGGCAGCAGGAGCAGAATTCGAGTCTGGACATGCTAATTCTCAGGCGTCTCTTAGACCTCCAAGTGGAGATGTTAGGCATACAGCTGGGTTTAGAAGTCTGGAGGCTGGGAGAAGTCCAGAAACTCAGGAGCTGTTGCTTGTTCCTTCTCTTCTCCTGTTGTGGGAGCCCTGGAGCTCAGTCTTAGGGCTTCTCTTCTCCAGCAGAACCATTTGCTTGTCAGGCTCGTCCAACTGCAAGGCTTTAAGTACCTTCTCTGTACCTAGAGCTCCCATAGATGCGATGGTTGGGGCTCTAGCCACCATCTTGGTATTTGAAGACATAGGTCACGCCCTAGGGTTGGAGGAGCCATGAGCTGGAAGGAGCCTGAACACCCGAGGACTTAAAAAGCAGAGCCTCCATACCACCCTTGAACCATCTATTTCCAGACTTTTATGTGAGAGAGAAACAAACTCTCTTGTCGAAGCCAGAATGATTCTGTTATTTGCAGTTGAGCTTAATCCAGCAATGATACCTCCTGTTCACTGCATTATCTCATGTTCATCCTGACAATGTCCCTGTCGAGTGGATGTTACCCGCCTCATTTTAGGGAAGAGGAAAGGGAGCTCAGGGATTTTCGGCAAGTGGCCGGTGCAAGGCTGAAGTGGGCTCAAGCCCCGGGCACTCCAACTCCTGGCCCTGCTCTCTCCGCCAGCCCCTGGGGCCACACCCAGGCTGACCTCCCTGTGTGCACTAATGCCTTCTGGGTTTCCCAGGCTTCTTTATCCAGGTCCCAGAATCATCTAATGAGAAGGAGGAACTGTCTTGGGGTCAGAGATGTTGCAGGGTGACAACTGCCCCGGTTTGCCCTGGACTGTCCCTCTTTTAGCACTAGGAGTCCTACATCCCTCGGTCATGGGCAAACCTGGACAGGTGGTCACCCTAGAGCTCTGGTCCAGCCAGGACCCATTGCTGGCCCTGTGGATACCCAGACCCTGAGCCATTACAACCTACCCACTTCCAGGCATTTATTCCCTCCCCATCCCTGAGCCCTGGGAGCTTCCTGAGCTGGGGACTTAGGTGGGAGGCCCTGAGGTCTGGTGAGGGGCTGGGGCCGGGGTTAAGGCAGCGGTCGCCAACCTTTTTGGTACCAGGGACCGGTTTCAGGGAAGACAGTTTTTTCCAAGGAAGAGGGGAAGGTTTCAGGATGATCAGGCATTAGATTCTCATAAGGAGCGCGCAGCCTAGGTCCCTCGCATGCGCATGCGCAGCTCACAGCCGGGTTCCTGCTCCCACGAGAATCTAACGCCGCTGCTGATCTGACAGGAGGCGGGGCTCAGGCGGTAATGCGAGCGATGGGGAGCGGCTGTAAATACAGATGAAGCTTCGCTCCCTTGCCTGCCGCTCACCTTCTGCTCATGGACCGGTACCTACCGGTCCATGGCCCGGGGGTTGCGGACCCCTTGGTTAAGGGATTAAGGAGATGGGGCTCATCCGTACTGGCAGGAAGTAACAGTCCAAATTCCATCTTGATTTCACCTTGCACTGGTCTCAGAAGTCAGCAGCCCCCATACCTGTCTTGACCTTTTTTTTAATCCCCTGACTCTCTGCATATCCTGTAAACCACTGCCCCTCCCGCCCACCTCCCACCAAGAAAGCACAGAGTCCCAGCCTGCTGTGGTCTGAGGCAATCAGGCTGACCGGAGGGTGCCCACCCACTCCTGTCTCCCCCCAGGCACCCATCAAGCATGGCTGGGCCCTGACTCAGAATAGCACAAGGGGCTCTGCACTCAGAAGGACTCCTGTCAAATTCTGGCTCTCCTACCTTCTCCCCAAGTGAACTTGGCCAGTGATTTCACCTGTTGAGCCTCGGTTTTCTCATCTGTAAAACAGGGATAATAGTACTTACCACATTAGGCTGGGGCAGGGGTTAATGAGATAATGCCCCACGAAGCTTGACACAGGGCTTGGCACACGGGTAACACCCATAGAGCTCGTCATCATCACTGTTGTTGCGTTACCACTCCTTTGTGCTGGTTGCCAGGGCCCCAGTGATAAGCCCGAAGACATCCAGGGACTCCCCAGGGAAATCACAATCTGATAAGGACACAGGACACAAGACAGTTATCAAAAAGAAAATAACTGTTCTAATGGAGGAGTGAACAAGGTGTGGTGGGAGCATCAGGGAGGAGGAGAGTCTCAACGGGGCCCGTGGGGCACTGAGGAAACCCCTCCTGGAGGGGGCAGAGCATGAGTGGAGCCTTGCAGAGGAGCAGATTTTTGCCAGGCAGATCCAGGCGATGAAGGAGCCTCTTGCGACTCACTGTGTCTAGGGTTCTCTTGTCCTGTGATAAGGGTGGGGTGGGAACCAGGCTCGTGCTGCTGGCTGGCGTCTCTGCAGAGGCTCCAGAAGCTTCTGACGAGAGGGCCCCAGCACCCCTCCCCCACCCCATCCTAAATGGAGGGTCAGACCCTCCTGTAGGACCAGACCATCCTGTAGGACCAGCAGGAGGTGTGTTCCCAGATCTGTCCTGCCGCCTCCACCCATCACCCATCCTTGTTAAATCAGTTTTTTAAAGAGAGAATTGTCACTCTGCTCTGCTTCCCCTCCCTCCTATAAGTGAAGAGGACTTCCAGAGAACAGCTGGGAGAGCATGACATGTGCACCTAGAATCTGGGGGACACGGGGACCGGAACTCCTCTCACACACTGCAGAGTCTAACAGCACGGTTTGTGTGGGGAGGCGGAATGGGGTGGGGGAGGCCAGGGCTACCCCGGGAAGGGCTCGCTGCCGGCTAGACCACACAAAGGATGCCAGACTTGCCTGTTGGCCAGATGAGGGCCTGCCTGCCTGCCTAAGGCCGTGTCCAGCTGCCTGAGGGCCCCTTTGGGGGAGATGAGGAGATCTCCTGAGTTAAAGATCAACTTTGGACATCAACCATGTCCAGAGGGTCCCCCAGCCAGATTACAACTGTGTCAGGCAAGGAGGGCTCTTTCTGCCCTTTCTCCCACTCTGCACTCCACCCTGAAGCGGCCGCAAGTAGTAGCCAGAGATGGTCATAGAGGGAGAGAAGGAACTTGTCGGCATGCTCCCCAGGTTTCTGGTTTCTGAGGTAAGCCCAGCCTGAAAGAAGGGTCTCATTCTAGACTGGAGAGATTTTGGAAATTTGATATTACTTTGAACTGTATTTTTTTTTTTTTTTTTTTTTTTTTTTTTGGTGGTATGCGGGCCTCTCACCGCTGTGGCCTCTCCCGTTGCCGAGCACAGGTTGCGGACGCGCAGGCTCAGCGGCCATGGCTCACGGGCCCAGCCACTCCGCAGCATGTGGGATCTTCCCAGACCGGGGCACGAACTCGCGTCCCCTGCATCGGCAGGCAGACTCTCAACCACTGAGCCACCAGGGAAGCCCTGAACTGTATTTTTAAAAGAGAAATGTGTGGATGATTTCAAACATATATGAAATTAGAGAGATTAGTACAATGGATCTCCTGGGCACCCATCCTTCAGCTTCAACAATAGTCAGGTCAGGTCAAACTTGTTCAACCTGTGTCCTCGGCCCACTCCCTCTAATGTAATTTTGAATCAAATCTGCGAGAGAGAATAAAACAACTTCCTGCTTGCCTTTGAAAAATTAAAAATAAAAAAAGTCAGCATCCTCCCCTGTTTGATTAGGGCGCTAGTCTAGGGCATAAACCTGAGATCAACGTGGGCAGGACCCACTAAGTCATTCCACTGAAGGCAGGGTTTATACCTGCTTCTTGCATCATGTATTCCCACCACTCAGAACAGTGCCGGGCACATAGTAGGTGCTTAATAAATCATTCTGGAGCCTCTCCTCCTCCTTCTCCTCTGTTGCATCCCAGACAGCAGCTCTTCTTTGGTCATCAGCTGGAGCTGATACTTAGCTCTCCATCCAAGGCTGCGGGCAGGTCCTGCTCATAGCACCCCACCCTGGGGCATATGCCAGAGGCAGGATTACTGCGCAGAACACAGGAGCTGATGAAATCAAGAGCCTAACTCAGTGCTCCAGATGGCAGATGGCTGTTATCATAAAAGCAGTGGTAAGGAGACACCCAGAGGAAAGTTTTGAGTGGAGGGTGACAAGGGAAGACGTTTTGGGGACTTCATTTCACTCTGCAGAAGATGGGACAGAAGGGGTGAGAATGAAGCAGTAAGACAGTGAGGAGACAGGTAATGGAATCTGGGGAGAAGGGATGAAGGTTTGACTCCTTCTGGGAAGGAAGCAATGGGGGATGTGAAAGAAGGGGGAGCTGGAAAACTTAGAGGCACAGTTCAGCTGCTGTGCCCTGACCCCTCCCACCTTTAAGCTCTGAGTCCTTCCCAGGACTAACTACCTGTGCAAAGTGAAAACCACTGTGCTCCGTGTCCAGAAATTATTAAGAATTTCAAGATAAAAATTGCAAATATTGCACCAGATTTATTTATACTAAAAAATTATTCGTTGTTCATCCGAAATTCAGCTTTAACTGGGAATCCTGTACGTTAGCTGGCAACTCTACTAGGTGCATCCTGGTGTCTCCTCCATTACCTGGGGCTTCTAGGAAGAGAACCCTCAAACTTCAGCCTGCATCAGAATCACCTGGAGGGCTTGTTAAAACAGATTGCTGGGCTCCATCCCCAGAGTTTCTGACTCATAGGTCTGGGTGGAGTCCAAGAATTTCATTTCTAACAAGTTCCAAAGTGATGCTGATGCTTTTGGTCCTGGGGCCACATTCTGAGAACCAAGGTTCAAGGGTCCATTACCATAGTGAAGCCCATGAATAGGATCCAGAAATGTGCAGTGACCCAAAATAACCACCAGAGGGCAGAGGCGCCCACTAGTCAGGCCTCACGGGGAGCCCACTGTCTTGGGGCTGGGCTTACACCTAGGCTGAGCAATTGCTCTGTGCCTGGCCAAGTCCAGGACCCTGGCTGTGATGAAAACATGGGTCAGACTCAGTGTCTGCTCTTGAGGAGCTCAGGGTCTGGTTAGGGAGACACAGATGTTAACTGGCAATTATAATTGGTGCTGAGGTGCTGGGAAGCAAAGAGTAGAGTTGGGTGGGGATTCTGTGGGAACCCAGAGAAGGCTGGGGATAGTCAGGCAGGCTTCCTGCAGGAGCTTGTGGCCTGAACCATGAATAGGAGTCACCCAGGTGGGGAGAAGAGGTGGAAGGGCATTCTGCACAAGTACAAGGGCATGCAGGCTGGGAAATGTCAGGTGTTACCAAGGGCTAGCACAGAGGCAGGGGGGAGAATTGGTGGGTGAATACCTGGCGAGGCTGGTGGGGGCTTGATTGGACCCTAAAGGTCTCAGGGAGCCCCAGGAGGGTTTTAACTGATGGTGTGTTAGAATGATCCCCAGGCAACGGTGTGGAGGAGGAAAGACCAGAGGCAGGGAAGCTAGAGAGGTGGCCAGTACAGTGGTCCAGGGAAGGGGTGACCAGACAAAGCAAGAATGGCAACAGTCTCATTCATTCATTCATTCATTCATTCATCCACTCATTACACACATGTATGGAGCAACTTCTCTGATCTAAGCCCTGGGCTGGATGCTGGGATTTGGTGGCCTTCTCAGAGAGCTTACAATCTAACAGAAAAGGCCACCAACCAACAGCTCATGGCACAGTTAGTCAGCCAGTGATATCTGCGATCCCCTGAGGGATCAATACAAAGGATGCCAAGGAAGCCAAATGGCAGGGTCTGGGCAGAGGTGGGGGGTGGGAGGCATCTCCCAGGAGAGCCCCTGACCTGGGCATCCTGACCTAGCAAGCACAGATGCCTCATTCAGCCAGACCTTGGCGCCCTCCCCACTGCAGCCCAGAGCTAACAATATGGCCATTGAAGTTTGCTGCCACTGCTCGAGGTCCAGCCTTTCCTGCTCCCATCCTCCCTCAGCCACACAGTCCTGGCCTTCAGCAGGGAAGAAAGAGCAGGATTATATGCAGGTACGAGGGGCTGGGGGCCCACTCCTCGACCACAGTCAGTCTGGCCCCCAGCTCCAGGTGGGCACCCGGGCTGGCACCTTCCTCAAACATGCAGGGCTCTCATTCTAAGCATGTGAAGGGTTGGCCAGCTAGAAGCAGGGGGAGAGAGGAGATGACCTTATGTGCCAAGAGAATGCTCTCTAAGGGCTGTCCTGGCTGCTCAGGGTTCCTGGAACACACCACATTCGTCTGCAGGGGTGAGATTGGCCCCATGGATGAAGTGAATTACAATCAAATTAACTGGAGCACTGCTCTCTAGAAGGGTGGCCTTTTGCTATTCTGAGAACATGCCTAGTTTTTTCTAGCCTTGGGGCCCTTGCATATATAGTCCCCTCTGTTTGGGTTGCTCTCCTCCACTCTAAAGTTTTCAGGGGGGTGGCTTCGTTGGCAGGCAGAAGAGTGGCTCCCAAAGGCATCCAGGTGCTAATCCCTGCATATGTTAACTTACATGGTAAAGGGGACTTTGCAGATGCGATTTAATATTTATTTATTTGGCTGTGCCGGGTCTTAGTCACAGCACACGGGATCTTCACTGCCGAGTGCAGGATCTTTACCTGTGGTGTGCGGGATCTTTTTTTTCAGTTGCGACATGAGGGATCTTTAGTTGCGGTATGTGAACTCTTAGTCTGGGCATGTGGGATCTAGTGCCCTGACGAGGGATCGAACCTGGGCCCCCTGCATTGGGAGTGCGGAGTCTTAGCCACTGGACCACCAGGGAAGTCTCCTACAGATGTGATTAAATTATGGATCTTGAGATAGAGATATTACCTGGTGGCCCTATGTAACCACAAGGTTCCTTATATGAGGGAGGAGGGGAGGGGGGTCAGAGAAAGGTGATGACAGAAGCAGAGGTCAGAGAGAGGGGCAGCTATGAAGATGCTACACTACTGGCACTGAGGATGGAGAAAGGGGTCATGAGTCAAGGAGTGCAGGCAGCCCCCTAGAACCTGGAAAGGGTGAGGAAAGAGACTTGCCCCAGAGCTTCCAGAAGGAACGCAGCCCTGCTGACCCATTCTAGTCTTCTGACATCCAGAACTATAAGAGGAATAAATTTTATTGTTTTAAGCCACTAAGTTTATGGTAAGTTGTTGTAGCAGCAATAGGAAAACAATACAGCCTCTCATCATTCAGTTCTCAGGTTATACCCCCTGTAAAGTACTCATCCCCGCACCTCCAGCCACCGGCTTTTGTTTCTTCGTAGCACTTACCATTACCTGGAATTATCAGATCTGTTTCTTAGCGTATAGCCTGTCTCCTCCAGACGCATGTGAGGCTCCTTGAGAGCGAAGGACCTGTTTGTTCCCTCCTGTGCTCTTTGCACCCAGAATAGCGCCTGGTGCGTAGTGAGTCCTTGATGAATGTTGGTTACATGAAAGAAGGAATAAATAAAATAAATAAAGGGCTTAGGGCTTCCCTGGTGGCGCAGTGGTTGAGAGTCCGCTTGCCGACGCAGGGGACACAGGTTCGTGCCCCGGTCCGGGAAGATCCCACATGCCTCAGAGCAGCTGGGCCCGTGAGCCATGGCCGCCGAGCCTGCGCGTCCGGAGCCTGTGCTCCACAACGGGAGGGGGCCACAACAGTGAGAGGCCCGCGTACCGCAAGAAAAAAAAAAAAAAGGGCGTAGTATGATCTCTCTCCCCTGTGCGCACTGAAGGCAAGGGAAGGGAGAAGCTGTGGCTGGCTGGGGGAGCCTCCCAGGCTATGAGAAGGCAGAAGGGGTCTTCGGAGCTTGGAGGTCGGAAGGAGAGAGGCATGGAGGGTGGAGGAGCCGATCTCTGTGTGCCTGTGGGAGTTACAGTGGCACCTAACACAGAACTGGTGCACAGACTTCCTAGCGTACAGGCTTCTCTGGTTTCAAACTCAGCACCTTTTATTTTTCTTTTGTCTCTCAACCTGGAAGACAGGCTGTTGAAAGGAACCATTGTTCTCACTTTGCAGATGGGGCACTGAGGCACTCAGTGACTTGAGAGTGGGAAGATATCCAGGTGCATCTCTGGCAAGGGCTCATGGGATCTGGGAAGTGCCTGAGGCTGCCCTGTCTCCCGAGCCTTCCCCAGGCCCTGCAGGCTTCCAGCTGCTGGACAGTCCTTCTGTCCATCTGCCTGGGATGCCCTTCCACACCTCGCCTTCTCTCTGGGCTGGGGCTAGGGTGAGGAGAGTGGGACATTCACCCTGGGTGCAAATTACAAGGGGCACCCCGAACCTCAGGAATCAAAAGAAATAAGCTTTCCATGCAATATTTTTTAAAAATCAAAGTTAATGCCAAAAAACCCCACGATGAACAAAATATCAAAATTTTAAATAAACCCTTTTTTTCCCCATTTGGCTCAGCTCCAACATGGCTCGACACAGTACTATTTTATTGTCCTTGTCCAGGACTGGCTATGTGATGTGTGAGGCCCCTCCTTCAAAAATGATTCCAAATTTCAAGATGGCAACAGCAGAATATGCAACCAAGTGTGGCACCGTGTCGGACTACACAGGTTGCATGCCCAGGAAGTTGGCCCTGATCCTGTCTTTATTTAAAATGTTGATATTTTGTTCATCATCTATTTTTTTAGCATGGATTTTCATTTTTTTAAATATTGCATGAAAATATTATTTATCTTCATTACTGTGCGTTTTGGTGTTCCCATTGATTGTGCACCCGAGGAGGCCACCTCCCTTTTCTCACGCTCCCCAAGCCTTCTCTGCTTGAGGTGAGCTCCTTCTCCACCCCAGGCAGCCTCCTCCAGGAAGTCTTCCCTGCTCCCATCCCTGCATGGGCTCTGGCAGCCCTCTGCCTTCTCCCCTCTTTCACAGCCTTGAGCAGCCTGTGTGAGCTCCGTTGCTTAAGGACAGGGGGCGGATCTGGTTTGTTTCTGTGTTCCCAGGACAGGGCCTGGCTCAAAACAGTTGCTCAGGAAAAGTTGGTTTCGAGTGAAAATGAGTGGCCTGCCAGCGTCTGGAATTCTATGTCAGCATGATGCCTTTGTCAAGTCCTTCTGTCTCGAGAAGGACCTTGGTAAAACCTCCTGGAAATGCCCAGTGGTGGCAGAGCCTTCTTGTCCCCCACACCCCTCCCCCAGGACACTGTGGGAGACCCAGTCCCACTCCAGGGGGCAGGACAGACCTCCAGCAGGACACGGGGACAGGCCAGTGCTGTGGGTGTGGATGGAGGCGGAGAGGGCTCCCTGTCAGGACTTTGGTATCAAGGCAGCCTCCTCTCTGT